>NC_090436.1:747672268-747980669 GCF_031143425.1 Pleurodeles waltl | reverse complement strand
TGGTGTCAGGGAGATTATGGTATCTAACAACTTGGGCAGGAAAGCTGAGAATGAGGGCTGTGATACCCCAGAGACCAGGGCACCCATTGTCTGGAAGGAGCCACTTGCCAACATTTGCAGGACAGCTAGCAGCTTGGGCACAGGTGGTATGCTGTGTGGTGTCTGCAGGCTAGCTGTTAGTTGTGGCTCAATAAGGCACAGCAGCTGCAGTATGGCTTGGCAGTTGAGTCGATAGCTGCAAATGATGTCCTGTTCCCAGAGGCCATGGAGGATTGTCCTGTTTCTGAAAAGACTCTCCTGCCCTCTGAGTTGCCTTTTTGGGCTGTGTTGGGGTGGTGGTGGTTGCTGCCGTTGGCCCTGTGCTCAGTGTTGTCTTGCAAGCATCATCAGTAGCACCTCCATGTTGTCATGTTGGTCTGTGATGTTGCTTGTGTGTGTTTTCCTTGAGTAGTGGTGGGTTTGCCTCATTTTAACGCCTGCCTTGACCCAGGCATTAAAATTTGACACAAATCGGAGTTGACATCATTTTTTAGGAACACCTTCCACCCGTGCGTCATTTTTGCCCTGTTGGATAAATATGGCGCTAGGGGCTTTGAGTCATTTTTTGGACAGCAACGCCTACCTTGCATCTCATTGAAGCAATGTGGTTTCACGCAACCATTAAATTACGTTATCTCCATATTTATGACGCTAGATGGGCCTAGCGTCAAAGTATAAATTGGAGTTAAGTTTGCACCAAATTAGCGTAAAAATAATGATGCTACTTCAGCGCAAACAGAGTATAAATATGGGCCTCAATCACTTCAGCCGTCCTGTCACCATGACCAGTAATCATTTTGTTTTTGCGTGGTGTTTGTGCTGAGCACCCACTAATTAGACTCAGTGTTTATGTGTAAAGGTGTCAAAGCACACCTGGCTACCAGGAGAACAAGCACAAGACTGCTTGTGCTAATGGAGTCTCCGGCGCCTCTACACCGAATGCACGAGGCTCAGGAGGAGCGGGCGAGACAGAGACGAAATACATATCTTTTTAAGCAAAAGGGCATCGTACAGCAAAGAAACACTCTTGGGCGACTGGGCCCGGTGCTTTGATTGACAGCAGTCATTAGTCTGTGGGCAGCTGATAAAAATTATATCTGATAAAAGGGCTCTAAATGGCAAAGTCTTACACATAAAAAAAAAAATACATAAATAAGTAGTAAATACGTACCCAAGAGGCAAGTGCAATGGACCTCTACAGATCAAATATTGGGAGAGGAAATGGACGGGGAGATACAATCCTGGTATTAAGCTTAATTAAAGGCTCAGACACCAAAGAAACAGTGACAAGAAACAGCGACGTGCCCAAACAACATACCGCCATGGAGTGCGAAGCAAAAGAAAAAACAAAAGGATGTACCTTCAGAGTGGTAGCCAGAGAGGAAGGGCACTGGCCTGTGTACAATGGGAAGTGACCAAAGGGAGCAATTAGTCCACGGGCAACCCGATTGCAAGAATGGTGAAGAAGACAAAGAAGACAACAGGAAGTGAAGCAGTACGAAGTGCAGACAACATGCTGGCCAATCAGAAGCACGTAACTCAGAGTGACGTTGAACTAAACCAATGGTAAGTTCAGATAAGTAAGAGGCTGGTCCTAAGCTTCTTTGAAGTTTTTTAATTGACAATAGATTTCGCAAGCAGCGTGCAAGCATGTGTGCTGGTGAAACCTAAAAATGTGGAGTAAATGTGTCAGGAGTACTACAGCCCACTCATGGCCCATAGAGGAACATGACATATGCCTGAGGGATGGAAAAGTTCTGCTTTCAAAAGAAAATGTAGTTACAGCATTCACAAATAGCCTTGCTGTTCAAAACCAATGACCAGTGAATGGATAAGCACATTCAGGTCCTTCCTGTACACCTACCTGACTAAACAAGCATTTGCGATGCAATAGCTGGAGTTATTAGCGTTGTAAATTACATTGGGCCTGATTATGACCTTGGCTGACGGGATTACACCGTCCCAAATGTGACGAATATCCCGCCCGCCATATTACAAGTTCCATTATACTCTTTGGAACGTGTATAACGGCAGACGGGATATCTGTCACTTTTGGGATAGAGTAATCCCCTCCGCCAAGGTTGTAATCAGGCCCATTGTCTTTTATCTATGTGTTTTGGTGTGGAGTGTATTAGATGTATGTGGTGTGAAATAGAATTATGTGGGTTGCATTGCTTAGTTGTTGGGGTGGAATTGTGGAGTGTGGAGTGTATTAGTGTAGTGAAAGTATGTGGCATGGTGAATACATAGGGGTGAAAGCTGCACAGACTAGACAAAAAGGAAGATAGAGAGGGATAGGTAGTTTTTTAGGATGTGGTGAGTGAACTTGAGACAGAAGAGCAGAAAGAGTGTGTTTTAGCCAGAGCTATTGGCTTTGCCAATGTCTTCAAGCTATGTTGTAGAGCATTATGTTTGTTGTGCAACATGTTGAAAAGTTTTAATAAAAAATTGTTATAAGCATTTTTGATACCTTATAGATAACCACGAAGACATAAAGTACAAATATTAAAAAATAATTAAAATTAACAATGTCTTCTAGTTTTTTTGTTCTTGCAATGCTTGTAACTTCTTCCTGCCTCTTCTAATGCTTGTTTGGTATAGCTTTTTTTTTGGTATGGGGGTATAAACAACAGGAGGGTGGGGGTTGCAAATAGTACCTGAATTACAACACGAGCAGCGGACTGACTTTACAGGTGAATAAACAGATGCTGGATTCTGAGGGCAGACTGAGGTAGTGCTGAGGGATGCTGAGGTGGTGTTGAGGTGGTGGTTTGCTGGTGTGGAGGTGATGCTCAGGTGATGCTGAATGATACTTAGGTGATGCTGAGTGATGCTGGGGTGATGCTGAGGTCGTGTTGTGCTGGTGCTGAGGCAGTGCTGAATGATGCTGTGGTGGTGCAAAGTGATGCTGTGCTGTCACTGAGGAATCCTGTGGTGGTGCTGAGTCATGCTGAGGTGGTGCTGCGCTGGTGCTCAGGTGGTGCTGAGCTGGTGCCTAGGTGTTGCTGAGTGAAGTTGAGTTGGTGCTGTGCTGAGATGATGCTGCGCTGATTCTGAAGTAGTGCTGCATTGATGCTGAAGTGTTGCTGCATTGGTGATGAGTCTCTGCTGAGGTGGGGCTGTGCTGGTGCTGAGGTGGGGCTGCGTTGGTGGTAGTGCACTGGTGCTGAGGTGGTGCTGTGCTGATGCTGAGTTGGTTGATTTCAGTGTGCATATGAGTGACACGCCACTGCCAATTAGATACCCTGTGAATGACGCTATCGTGGATAAAACAAAAGCAATAATAACCATGTAAAAAAGTAAGGCCCATATTTATACTTTTTTATCGCCGCATTTGCGCCATTTTTTTATGAAAAAGCGGCGCAAGTGAGGTGCTAAAAAAGTATAAATATGAGCCTAAATATACAAAATTACCCACTTCAAGACCTGAAAAGCTCCCAGAAAAACACTGAAACTGCTAGGAAACCCCTGAAATTGAAGGTCACTAACCACAGTGGGTAACCTTAGGACAGTGCAGGTCTCGAAAAATCAAATTATGGTTAAAAATAGAAAACGATTCTCATAACCACATCTGACAAGTCATTTATTTTCTCTGTCAGCTGTTCTCAAGTATGCAATGCTGCCTAGGCTCTTGGGAATAATGGTACTAATTTAGCCAGTCTTTCACTGTATTGTAATGTAATTATATTGTAATTTTTTTTATATAACCACTACTACCCCTGATAAGGCACTGAAGTGCTTTAAGGTGAGCAGGTTTCTGCTCTGGAACCCAAGGTTTGTGGTTAGTACATTGGTTATTGGTTATTGTTTGGTATTGGAATTTGTCTTGTGCTCTCAAGAAACCCATTCCATGCATTTACTCCAGTTTCCATGTGGTAGATTACATTAATAGGAGATAGGTGTGATCGTTAGTGGGGGGTATGTGAGTTCAGGAAAATGGATGGTGGGATGAATAGATAGGCTAGACATGATTAGTTATAGTTAAGTTGTATTGATATGGTTTCAAAGAAGGATGGGTTGTGATATAAAAAATGAGGTATGGGCAATTTGCATTTTGTAGACATACACTAAAGAGCTTAAAAATGGGCATGCAACTTAGAGTAGGCGATCTTCCAAGTATGGGGACATGGAGAAGTTGGATGGAAGATAAGGAGAGTGTCTTTCCAAAGAAATAAGAAAGGGAGAAATCAAATGTTTTGAGTTAAGATAAATTTTTCATAGAGGGTTTCTAGAACATAGTGGGGGAGGCTTTTTGTGATAGCGTACAATCAGAGGATGTAAAACTGAAGGAAGAAATAAGATGAGATTTGAATGTGACCTACATCCCATTCAAAGTAGTTGCTGTAGAAGATTCTATAAACTGAGCTATCCTACTGCTATTTCAACATATAGTTTGCAGTTTACACAAGGTGCCTTGATACCTGCAGACTAGATGCAGATTGATGAAGTGAGGCGTATCAGCCCACTGTGCTCCTGCATAGACTATGCTGTGTACTTTCACATGCAACAACTGGGTTGACATCCTTGAATATCTTGCAGGGCTGGGAGACACAGACAGTCTTAGTTTTTTGTCGCATCCTCCTCCATTCTTACCTAAGGAAGTCTGGAACATAGCACATGGTGCGTAAGTAGTGATGCAAACATACACACCCCTGTTGCGGGTCTTAAATGACTGTCTAGCACTAGCAGCCATCCTTATTTGCAAGCTGCCTTCTGCTGGCCGAGGTTACCCCACCCACCTCTGCCTGACTCACTGAAATCTTATATAAGCTCTATAAAGATGCGATGGTCGCTCTCCGATAGGCATCACTCACCTCCCCTTGCATATAACATGTGCTTTAGACATAAAAAAACACAATGCTTCCAAGCAATATTACGCCCTGCCAACAAAAGCATTACTTAACTAAAGTACACTTTCAGCAGCATTGTGCATCAGATTACCTTTATATCAAGTGAACGCCCCTTTATGCTTTCATCATGAAAGGTCAGTCAAATGACCTTCGCAAAGAGACGCAGTCAAAGGTTGTACGACCATTCTACTCAGTAATACTAAAATGAGAGGAAAGCACACCAAAGAAACAACTGGCAATCACATGCACTCATGGGGTGCTTTAGCAAAGATAAACCGGGCAGCAGCCTGGCGATGGGGAGCCTGCACTTCCCACAATGCCTGAGACAGGAGGATAGCAGAGCATGGGAGGGAGGATGGGCAAACAACCAGAAAAACAATGCTATGGGGAAATAGTACCTCAATCACGTCTGGAGCAGCAGACGGGCACAGAATCAACCTGTGCTTGTTTCCTGCTCCACTGTAAGGAACGCATGTGACATTTGCAGTGAGCAGGCCAATTAGTACGATGCAAAGAAGAAGGGCACTAATGCCAACAAATAGTAAGAGACAGGTGGGCTCTAAGCCCTTTACTACACATAGCAGAGTCTCACAAGCGAGATGCATGCGCTAGAGCATTCACTCGCAGACTCGACCCTAAAAATTATCCTATGGTTCACAGCTTGAGCTTTTTGATTCACAAGCCCTTTTCGGAAGGACTCACTGGCCACAGAAGAATATTGCAAACATGGGTATCTTCACATTGTCTGGCTGAAGAGCAAAATGTCACGGTTTAAAATGATTCCCTATGGTTAGATATGGATACTTGTGCATTGGACAATCATAGTGTTTGGCTGTGCCCTGTCACCAGTGAGTACCGTTTGTAGTCAAAGACGATGCCTTATATTCAGAACTGAAAAAGCATGGCCAGGAGCCTGGCCCAGCATTTATTGCATGTGTGGATACTGGTTTGCATGTCCTATGACCGCTGCCTAAAGGGAATGAGTGCAGGCACCACCAGCAAGAACTGTGTGCTTGTACTTAGGCAACGTACGTGGCCAACATGCATGGCATATACTCTGGCATGGGCTTTGGTAAAGAATTGTGCTAAAGTTATACTGTGAATGTATTATGGTGGTTCTCAGTAATTACAGAAAACCTTATGGATACTCTCTTTATTCACTACATTTCAAAACTAGTTTTAAGCATATGTTTTAAAAGAGAAACATGGCTGTTTTCCTTCAGTCTGTTTGTCTTCAATTTTACTTTGCAGGGCTGATGTTTGAGTAGGACCATTTCGACACTTTTGCTTGCCTGTAGAGAGAAAAATACTGCTAACTGCCTTTGAACTCTTAGATTTCTTCCCAGTTCCAACTCTGGTGCTGCACTCTCTCAAGGTCCCCAATTTTAGTGCCTTCTACTACCCCGTTGTATAATTTAATGTCTGCACCTTTCCCAGTCCTCAGTCCATCTTTTCCGTTGTCTCTGCCCACCACTTTGGTGTTCACCGTTTTCTTGGCCCTCCACCTTTATGCTTTCTTTACCACCTACTCCTCTTGTTGCACTTTATTTTTCACACCAATGTAGTCTTCTTCTGCCCCCATTGTGTCTGCTTCTCCGTCCTCGGTCCCTTTTACTCCATCTTTCTCTTTCTCTCTTTCACTGCCTCAGTCTCTCTTTTTCTTTCTCGCTATCCCATTATCTCTCTTTCGCCTACTCTGGTGCTTTGATTTTCCTCTGTCTCTTAATCTGCCATCTGTCTCTCTATTGAAGCCTCGTTATTTCTGTTTCCAGCTTTGGTACATTAATCACATTCACTATCCTCTCTCTCCTCTTACTGGTGTCAAGTTCTCTCTGTGGTCTACTCTGGTGCCCACTCTCTTTCTGCCCATATTTTAAGACGCTTGTTCTCTGTCTCATAGTTCAGTGTCTCCCACTACCTCTGTTACTCTCTCTACTGTCAGTCTCTATCTGCTCTCTGTACCTTCGCCTTTTTCCTCGCTCTTTATAACTCTCTCTGGTGTTTTGCTTGCCCTCTAAATCCAGTAGAGTCTTGAAGTCCCTGTTTCCTACATTGGTATTGCTCTATCTGTCCTATACTCTGGTGCTTATCTTCCCTGGTGCTTAGCCTCCCTTCCTCAATAAGGAGGATAATCTGCCCCCAGACATGCATCTCTTTCATATAATTTCAGTGTTGTATTACAATTAGATTTTACCTTTGTTATTTTACATAGTATTTTAGCTATAGACAAAAGCTAACTCCCTAGCATTCATTACTTCATGTTTAATTATCTGTGCAAAAAGCTAGCCAGATTCCATTAGGGGACTGTTGGGTTTATTTTAATGTTTCAGAGCTGAATGATACAGAAGAGATGAATTCAACTCAAAGACTCCTGCTTCAAAAGCAAGAAAGGCTGTCTGGCTTTATACTATGAGTTTCCCTACAGCCTGCGACCTGGCGACAGGTTCCCTTTTGTAAAAGAAATCAGCAAGGTCTAGGATTGATTATCTATCTATCTATCTAAAGTAAACCCACTCCACACAGAGACGTAGGCCACCTAGGGTTAGAGGTTGGCCACAGCAACCCCCTGCATCAAACCCTATGCAGGTTGCAAACTCCACAGTCCACACTGCCTTTGGCTGTGTGCGGTGTGGGTTTTCCAGGGGCATGTGGCCCACCACCGTGAGTCTGTGGGAGGCCCCAGTGCCCCAGTCCCAGGGGCAGTCACTTAAAATAGGGGAGGAGGTGTGTGGCCCCCTCCCTGAACCTTAATAGGCCCCAGGGATTAATGATTTCAAAGACAATATCATGAGTGATGTAATATGTAGATTAATTAGCAGTGCATGGTGAGGACACAAGTTATAGTTACCTTAAGGCATGCGTTATAGCTGCTTGAGATAACTATAACTGGAGAATTTCAGTTGTTTTTGGAGTTTAAAAATGAACATTTCACTTAACTATAATGTTACTTTAACCTTTGTTTTTTCAGTGAATTTCTAGGGATTTTTTGACATTGAGTAATATTTAATTGCCATAAGTTAATCCAACCCCTCCCACGGCAAACCCCCTGCATGCAATAAACCCCACTCTTCCCAGGGCATTTGATTGTGCAAAGCAGGGGGTTGGCCACAGGGCCTGGCTTGCTGCCAGGCCATGTGGCCAATCTCCAGCATGCAACCAGCCACACTGTTCACAGTCTTAGGCTGAGCACTGAGGGGGTGGGGGGTGGTCACAAGGCCTGTGTCCAACCCCCCCAAAGGCAGCCAACCCCACACTGCATGTGGCCTTTGGCCATGTGCAGTCGGGGTTGACCACAAAACCAGGCCCTGGGGACTTCAGAACCTTTCTTTTTTTTAAAAGGAGGGGGCTGCTTGGCCCCCTTCCCAAACCTATTATGGCTCTGGGGACTCCATTTCCCTTGGCCATATATATTTTAAAGGGGGTGGGAGCCACATGACTTCCCTTCCTGAGCCTCCCTAGGCCTTGTGGACCCCACCCTCAGGACCAATGTTAAAGTTAAATGGGAAGGATACTGTGCAACCCCCTCCCCAAGCTTCTATAGGTCCTATGGACCACATCCCCCAGGGCCACTAATTTAAACTAAGGGGAGGGAGCAAACAGCCCCCTTCCCTGGGCAGCTTTTGGCAACTGAGACTCATTTCCTGGGCTCCAGTGCATTTTTGTGGAGGGAGGAGCACATGCCCCCCTCCCCGGGCTGAATTTGGCACCAGGGACTCCATCTCCTGGTTTCAACACTATGGCGGTCATTCTGACCCTGGCGGTTGAAAACCGCCAGGGCAGAGTGCCGCGGAAGCACCGCCAACAGGCTGGCGGTGCTTCTGGGGCAATTCTGACCGCGGCGATAAGGCCGCGGTCAGAAAAGGGAAACCGCCGGTTTCCCGCCGGATTCCCGCTGCCCCAGGGAATCCTCCACGGTGGCGCTGCAAGCAGCGCCGCCATGGGGATTCCGACCCCCTTCCCGCCATCCTGTTTCTGGCGGTTTTCACCGCCAGAAACAGGATGGCGGGAACGGGTGTCGTGGGGCCCCCTAACAGGGCCCCATTGAGATTTTCAGTGTCTGCTTGGCAGACACTGAAAATTGCGACGGGTGCAACTGCACCCATCGCACACCAGCAACTCCGCCGGCTCCATTCGGAGCCGGCATCCTCGTTGCTGGTGCTTTCCCGCTGGGCGGGCGGGCGGCCTTTTGGCGGTCGCCCGCCAGCCCAGCAAGAAAGTCAGAATGACCGCCGCGGTCTTTTGACCGCGGTACGGTCTTCTGGCGGCTCCCGCCAGGCCGGCGGCTTCCGCCGCCGGCGGGGGTCAGAATGACCCCCTATATGTACAGGGATGGGGCCCCCCCATTCACTTTCACTGCATGGATGGGCTCCCCAAGGACAAAATTGGCCTGAGGAGGGCTAGCACACACACCCTCCCTCAAACTATAAACTTGTTTACCCCTGGGACTTGGCCCACCCAGGGGACTTTAAAACAAACAAGCGTGTGATGGTGCACTTTTTTTTTTTTTTATTTTGCTTCTGATTTGTGGCAAAACTCAAACCAAAATATTTTTGGCCCCAGCCCTAGGTATTACTAACCTGCCTCCTAGTGACTTTTTTTGCAGTTTTTTCTTAGGACTAGGGACCTAGGCCCTCATTATGAGTTTGGCGGTCTTTTGGTGAGACCGCCTCAGTGGGGGTCGCCAAAAGACCGCCAGTGTTGGCGGTATCCCACCCACTGTATTAGGAATCCCCAGTGAAGCCCGGCAAACAACAGCCACAAATCCGACATCACCAGGACATTGGCGGGCGGGAAAGATACGGTTACACCACCACCAGCACCGCCACAACGACAATTTTCTGCCCACCATATTACGATCCACAAATCAGCACAGCGGTCCTTCCATGGCGGAAAACCATTGGCGGCTGAACCGCCACGGACAGAAGTCACTCCTGTCAGAACAAACCACCACATTGGACAGTTCGAAGACCCCACACCTGACATACATACACACACCACACATACCCACTCACAGCAGTATATAACACACCCACACACAACCCACAAGCCTTTGTGACACAAAACACTGATCAAGGGATGGAAGCAGCTGCAATCACTAAGCTAGCACCTGCACACTAGAAGGACATATACACTTCACATTCACCACACACCACACAACGGCACCACCAACGCAATACACACATCACAACTACACACAAACACCACAACCTACCAGCATTCACAAACAAATACCCCCACACCACCAAGCACCCTACACACACAACACCCACCCACAACGCAACCACCATGTCAAGTCAAAAGCTCCCACGCTTCAGTGATAAGGAGTTGCGGGTAATGGTGTATGAAATCATCAGGGTAGAGCCACAACTCTTAGGAGCACAAGTACAGCAAATCTCCATAGCCAGGAAAATAGAGTTATGGCAGAGATTAGTTGACAGGGCCAACTCAGTGGACAACCATCTACACACAAGGGAGGACATCAGGAAGAGGTGGAATGACCTACGGGGGAAGGTGCATTTTATGGCATTCAGACACCAGCTGGCGGTACTGAAGACTGGCGGTGGGCCCTCACCTTTTCCCCCAGAGTTCACATCATGGGAGGAGAAGGTCTTGGACATCCTGCATCTTGAGGACCTGACTGGAATACCCAGAGGACTGGACTCTAGTGAATAACTAAAACCTTCCTGCCACTAATTCGTCCTGTCAAGCATGCTTCCTCACCACCCAAGCACTCCCCGTCAGCCCATCTGCCACAACACCTCCCACCTAGTCACCTAATGCCCCTCTCCTGCATGCCACACCACCATCCACCCCCAGTGCTCACACACTCCCTGCCAAGTGCATGGATAGCACTGCCCAGTACAATCATTACGACTCCCACAATGCACCAGCCCATTCACAACAAAACCTGCAATGTGCACATCACATCACACCTCTTGCATGTATGACTATTGCACTAGCTACAACAACTGAATGCTCTGACTGAGGACCACTACATGGCAATGACAGCAATGGAATGGCACTATACAATGCCATACTTATCCAAACACAGACACAGCACTGTCACCAATCCTAAGGGACACTAATCCAGGCCTACTACACTGAAATGAACTAATCCTGACCTCCAAATTTCGAAGGTATAGTCCATTCACCGCAGGCACAGACAGGACAAACAACCTTGCACACACATACTCCACTCCAGTTTGAACACCACGGTTCAATGTACAGCCATTCCCACTCACATACACCAAGTCAGAATGCCCACCAGCTAACAGGACAAACCTGTCATGTGAACCATCACCCAGAAACAGAACCCACCCACCCAGCTAAAGTGGCCAAGCCTGATTCACAACAACCCCAAGGATCATGGTACACATGTCACTATCCACCATCCACTGTCAATGCCATTGCTGGAAATCAAGTCAAGTCAATGTATGCATCTGACTAACAGACAACCGTACATACCTCCAACATTTAACTCTCTTTCAGTCCATCCACAGGTGCCACTGCCACCACAGAGAGGTTACCAGAGTCAGCCAGCCCTCCCCAGGATGAAGGCCCCAGTGAGGACAACACTGCTGGATCTCTGGACACTGATGATCTACCTGGCCCATCTGGGACCCCTGTTCAGTCTACCACTCCCTGTCTCACCCTGCCCACATCAAACCCACCACACTCTGTGGCAACAACATCTCAGCCAACCCTTCATCCCCAAAACTGTGCCCCAAGTACTGTACAATCAACTGTGTGCCCCACAGTACAGGGACCTGAGTCAACCCCTCACACCCAAGACAATGAAGGTCCTAGTGAAACTGGGAGAGGGCACACCGTGCCAGGGACACAGGCCAATATGGTCAGGGGGTGTGGGAGGGAACCCGTGGGCAAGAACAGTGGGCAGCCAAGGGAGGCCTCTAACCAGGAAGCCATCTCCCAAATCCTGGGAGCATATCAACTATCTCAGGAAAGGATGGGCCAGATCATTAACATGTTGGGGAAAGACCAGAGGCTGCAGAGGGAATACCACCAGGAGGTCATGCAGCAGTGGCAGGCCCACAATGCAACCATGGCCTCCATTGCAGGGGTGCTCGGGGAACTCACCACCATCACAAGTGCTTCCTCCACCCACCAGCAGGCACCTTCCACTAGCCAAATCACACCTGAGCCATTTACATTTGCAGCTGCAAGTGGAATGGAGGCCTTGCCAGGGGAACCACAAGCCTCAGGCACCCCTCCCTCTGTAGCTGAGGAACCCCCCGCAAATGTGTACGTCCATCCAGACATCCAGCTGCAGCAGATGACAAGAGAAAATCCACTGCCAGGAAGTGACCCTCACCTGATTACTCTCCCTTGTGTGCCACTGAGTCGCCCTGTTGATGTTCAATTACATTACTCAATTTTCCAAAGGCCCATGGACACTACACCTGTGCTACTTAAAGCTGTGCTACCTAGTCTGAGGATTCCATCTACCATGACACCACTCATCACCTGTTTGCCACTCTATTCATAATAAACATTATAGATCACAGCTACTGCTTTTGTGTCTTTATTTGTACCCAAAAAAATGTATTGGTCTGCAAAATGTCATGTGGGTGCGGCATCATAATCCAATAGGCAGTTTAATGGACTGCAGAGGGAGGCATCCTCTACAGGAGACACAGTACAATAGATATGTCCCAAGGTAGATGCAAGGGAGTTACTAGTATAGCGACACAGCAGAGTACATCAAATATACTACCTGCAACAACAAAAACATGACAGAGACTACCATCAGGATTGTAGGCATGGCACCACACAGAACACATATGCCGTCCATAGTTGTTGTGTCCAGTGTAGATAGCCATCTAAACAGGCCACATCAGATGTGACATGCGGACAGGAGAATGCAGGACACATACTACTACACAGGCCTGACCATAGGAGATATGAATCTTCCAGCCTGCACAGAGTACACATGGTAGAGATTATACATTTACGGACAGCACCTTACATGCATTCAGTCACCCCCCACAACACACACATAGGGATCGGTACACAGTACACCACCACTGATTAACCAAATCAGGAGGACCATTGACAGCAAAGTATGTTGAAATAGTACACATGCAAAAACACATACAGAATACCTGTATGTTACTAGAAGTACTGATTGATGAGCTCTGCCATGGAGTCAGCTGCTCCTTCCTTATCTGCCTCCTCATCACTTTCCGCTTGTGCATCATCAGCCACAGGTCCTGGTGCCTCCTCTTCATCACCTAGTAAGAGTATCTGATATCTCAGGGCCAGATTGTGGCGCATGCAGCAGGCAACTATGATCTGGCATACCTTTTGGGGACTGTAGAGGGGGGCACCTCCAGAAACATGCAGGCACCTGTCCTTTCTATTACACGCCTTGTCCTGCCGTGGGCTTCATTGAAACGGAGTTCCCCTTTAGTGGCAGGGTACCTCACTGGTGTTAACAGCCAGGGAAGGTTAGGATAGCCAAAGTCACCTGTGTGCACACAGGTAGGACCTGTTACAATACAGGTACAGACACAGGGAAGAATATGATGACAGGTGCCAAAACAGAGACACACATCCAAAAGCATACACAGCAATGTAGCCGTGCCACCATGTGGGGGACATTGCTGTTCCTCAGAATGTAGGAGTCATGCACTGATCCAGGAAACTTGGCTATCACTTGGGAGATGTATTGGCCTGCCACACACACCATCTGCACATTGATGGAGGGGTCGTTTTTGCGGTTCCTATACACCTGTTCATTGGCACCAGGAGGGACCAAGGCTATGTGGGTGCAATCTATGACCCCTATCACATGAGGGATGTGTCCCACATCATAGAAGTCTGCCTTCACATAGTCCAAATCCCCTAGTTAGGGGAACCTGATGTGGCTGTCCAGGGGTTTCAAGAAAGCACACAGAACATCCTTCAAAACAAGCCTGAACATCGGCTGTGACATCCCTGTTGCCAAGCCCACTGTCATTTGAAAGAATCCAGTGGCAAAAAAGTGAAGCACTGACAGGACTTGAACTGTGGGAGGGGTACATAGGGATTACGAATGGTAGGCAATAGATCTGGCTCCAACTGGGTACATAGATCCATGATGGTCAGGGGATTCAGACAATAGGTCTAAATTATATGCCTCTCCTCCAGGGTTGCTAGGTCCACTAGCGGATGGTATACTGGTGCATGTCTCAATATCCTCATGATAAGGTATCTAGGATAGAGAGGAAAGAATGTACCATGTAATATGGACACCACACATGTTAACAGAACATATCAAAATAGCACACGCCTAACACTGTATACATGCCGCACACTGCTGACACATACTACATACGGCATGCTGAAGCGGCATGGACTCCACCCTTGATGCACATTGCAGGACCTGGTCTATAGTTACTGGCATACATCACAGGTGTCATGTTCCATATGTGGTATACTGACCTGTCTTGTACTGAGCATGTATGTAGTCATGCCATTTAATATTACAGTGCCAATCAGGAGACTTGTAACTGGACATGCTGGTCATTAGACAGGCAGCCACATAAAGTCACTGTGTGTCATGCATATCACATGTATGTGCCAAACCATGAGGCCTACTCCGCATACTGTTGAAAGAGGTGTATAGTGCACTTATTTTACTGCATCAAGGCATGATATGTGCCTAAAATGGCAGCCGCCTGTGCTGCTGCAAAGGACAGGTGGACGGTACTTGCCTATGTGGGACTGGTGCCAATGGTGATAACTGCCAGTGGTGACGGTGCTGTATGTGGTGGCGGTGACTGACATTTTCTGCCACTTTGCTCACATAACTCCTGACACTCAAGCAATCAAGACCTCCACTACGTGAGCTTCTGTGTACTCTCGCTGGGAGCCATCATACAATGTCCTGCAGGTGATAGGGCCCCTGCGTTCACCCAAGAAGAGCTGGAGAAGCTGCTAGAAGGGGTCCTACCCATGTATGAACATCTGTATGGAGCATCAGAGGAGCAGTTGAGTCCAATGCCATAGGCATGTGTGATATGGGTGAGGGTGAATGGCATATGTGTATCAGTCAGGGAGTGCATGTGTTAGAAATGGGGTCTTTGGTTGGCAGTCAGGTTACCCCCTGTCCAAGCAAGGACCCTCACTCTAGTCAGGGTAAAAGAGAATCACCCTCTGCTAACCCCTGCTTACCCCCTTGGTAGCTTGGCACGAGGAGTAGGCTTAACTTCAGAGTGCTAAGTGTAAAGTATTTGTACCAACACACACAGTAACTCAATGAAAACACTATAAAATAACACAACACTGGTTTAGAAAAATAGAAAATATTTATCTAAACAAAACAAGACCAAAACGGCCAAAATCCACAATACACAAGTCAAGTTATCAATTAAAAAACAAAAAGAGTCTTCATGTAATTTTAAACACAACGCTAACACTGTTAGTGTGAAAATGTACCTTGGGTGCATAAAAAATAACCCGGCACGGGTGAGTGTGCGTCAAAAAGTGCTTGTGATGTGTCTATATCACTCACAAGCGAGATCTTGCATCGTTTCTCCTTGAGTTGGGTCGGCTGCGTCGTTTTTTCTCTCCGCAGGAGTGCGATGTGTCGATCCGGGCACCACTCTCGGGTCCAGGCAGGCATTGTGTCGTTTTTACACGCCCAGTGGTGTTTGTGTCAGAAATCCAGCCACATGATGATCGGAAAACCACACAGCGTGGGTTGTGATCTCACCAGCCTCCGTCAGCGATGCTGTGCATCATTTCTCCAGCCGCGGGTGTCGATCTTCCAGTCGCTTTGCAGGCGAGTGTCAATTTTCAGGCGCGATGCCGGCGGCACGTCAATTTTTCATCCGCAGATCGGAGTCGCATCGATCTTTTCCCCGCACAGCGGTCGGTGTGTGGACTTCTCACTCTTGGGCTGCCAGCTTCTCCTTTCAGGGTCCCAGGAACTGGATGGGCACCACTTGGCAGAGTAGGATTCTGAGCAGAGGCTTCAGGTGCTGGCAGAGAGAAGCCTTTTCTGTCCCTGAAACTTCAAACAACAGGAGGCAAGCTCTAAATCAAGCCCTTGAAGAGTTATTCACAAGAAGGAAGGCAACACATAGTCCAGTTCTTGTCCTCTAGCACAGGCAGAAGCATCAACTGCAGGATAGCTCAACAAAGCACAATCACAGGCAGGGCAGCTCTTCGTCCTCAGCTCTTCTCCAGGCAGAGGTTCCTCTTGGTTTCCAGAAGTGTTCTAAAGTCTGTGGTTTTGGGTGCCCTTCTTATACCCATTTTGCCCTTTGAAGTAGGACTACTTCAAAGAAAAGTCTGTCTTGTTAGTGAAATCCTGCCTTGCCCAGGCCAGGCCCCAGACTCTGACCATGGGGTTGGAGACTGCATTATGTGAGGGCAGGCACAGTTGTTTCAAGTGTGAGAGACCATTCCTCCCCTCCCTCCTAGCACAGATGGCTCACCAGGAAATGGGGACTACACCCCAGCTCCCTTTGTGTCACTGTCTAATGAGAGGTGCAACCAGCCCAACTGTGAAACTGACCCAGACAGGAAATCCACAGACAGTCACAGAAATGGTATAAGCAAGAAAATGCTCACTTTCTAAAAGTGGCATTTTCAAACACACAATCTTAAAATCAACTTTACTAAAAGATGTATTTTTAAATTGTGAGCTCAGAGACCCCAAAGCCCACATGTCTATCCGCTCCCAAAGGGAATCTTCACTTTACTCAGATTTAAAAGTAGTCCCTATGTTAACCTATGAGAGGGAAAGGCCTTGCAACAGTGAAAAACAAATTTTGGAATATTTCACTGTCAGGACATATAAAACAAATTACTATATGGCCTACCTTAACCATACACTGCACCCTGCCCTTGGGGCTACCTAGGGGTGTCTTACATGTAAGAAAAGGGAATGTTTAGGCCTGGCAAGTGGTTACACTTGCCAAGTCAAATTTACGGTTAACACTGCGCACACAGACACTGCAGTGGCAGGTCTGAGACATGATTATAGAGCTACTTATGTGGGTGGCACTACAAGTGCTGCATGCCCACTAGTAGTAATAACTATGTATTTACACCCCAACAGGACCCATACCCAACGTCACCAGACAGGAGGTGCCAGACATATCCAGTCCCCCCACAGAAGAGGCCCACAGTGACAACAGCAGCTCTGCACGCCTGGATCAAGAGGACCAGCCCGGCCCATCAGGGACCTGTGGACAGTCAGTTCCCCTGTCACAGTCACAAACCACCACTGGACCTCCCCCTCAAGAAACACCAGCACAGCACCCACCCAGTGGGCCCATCCGTCTGTCCCCAGGACACGTCAATCAGCAGTGTATCCACCACTACAGGGACCCCAGGTAAACCCACCAACCCAAGACAATCAGGGACCTGTGGTCAGTGGCAGTGGGCACATGGTTCAGGGGACAGAGGCACAGGATAACAGGGAAACTGGGAGGACTGCTGTGCGACTGGGGAAGGACAGGCCCAGGGAACCCACTCTCCACGAGGCACTCTCCAACATCATGGGAGCTTACCATCATTCCCAGGAGACCATGTGCACAGTACTGGCCAAGTTTCAGGAGACCCAGCGGCTGCAGGAGAAACAGTACCGGGGATCAGGGAGGAGTTGGAGTCCATTAACACCACCCTGGTCACCATTGCAGGGGTGCTGGCAGACATGGCCAACACCATGAGGGACACAGTGGCACACCAACGTGTCCCTGACACTAGCCTGAATGATGAACAGCCCTCCACCTCTGCCGGCGCTAGTGGACAGGAGGCTCCGCCAGAGGAACAACTGGCCACCAGCACCCCACCCCCCGCAGAAGGAGAACCAGCCCGCAAACGGTCCCTGAGATCCAGGAACAATACAGAGAACATTGACAAGACCCCTGCCAGGAAATAAGACTCTCCTTATTGTCACCCTTCTGTCCCACTATGTCACCCTGACAACCTTGAACTGCCATTACTCCACTTCCTATGTCCCCTTGGAAAATGCACCTGTGAAACCAATAGACACCCCAGCCCATTGCACAGCCCCCTCCACTTATTAGCACATATATAAACACCCTTGAATCACAAATCAATCTGGAATCAGTTTGTACTTTCACAATTGTGTAATTGCAACCTCTCAGAAAAATCGCAATGTCAATGTTCATTTTCACATATCAATGTTCGACATTTGTTGGGCATCAGTAAACATAGCAGAAGGCAGAAAGTGTTACCCAGATCTGTGAAATGGAAAGCCAAAGTGAAATATCAGGGTTCATACACAGAGGTAAAAAGGCAGAATCATGCAATGTCCTACAGTAGTCTGATATGAGAGGAGCAGTGCCAGTCTCTTACCTGTGTCTCACTGGAAGTATTGCATGATGATTTTGTTTCAGTTGTCTATATTATCTTCTTCTGCCTTCTCTTCTTCACTGTCCACAGGCTCCACAGCTGCCACAAGACCAACATCAGGCCCATCCTCCTGCAGAAAAGGCACCTGGCGTCGCAAAGCCAGGTTGTGCAGCATACAGCATGCCACGATGATACGGCACACCTTCTTCGGTGAGTAGTATAGGGAGCTACCTGTCAGATGGAGGCACCGGAACCTGGCCTTCAGGAGGCTGAAAGTGCACTCAATTATCCTCCTAGTTCACCCATGTGCCTCATTGTAGCGTTCCTCTGCCCTTGTCCTGGGATTCCTCACTGGGGTCAGTAGCCATGACAGGTTGGGGTAACCAAAGTCACCTGCAAATATTGAGGGACAACTGTTAGACACACACTAACCCTTAGGGACAACCCCATACCCAGGCACCTATGTCAACTGTGTTGGGACCTTGGGCTCACCTATTAGCCACACACGGTGCCTCTAGAGTTGCCCCACCACATAAGGGACGCTGCTATTTCTCAAAATGTAAGCATCATGCACTGAGCCAGGATACTTGCCATTCACATGGGAGATGTACTGGCCTGCCAAACACACCATCTGCACATTCATGAAATGGTAGCTTTTGTGGTTTCTGTACCCCTGTTCATTCCTGCTGGGGGTGACAAATGCCACATGTGTACCATTCATAGCACCAATGATGTTGGGGATATGTTCCAGGACATAGAAGTCACCTTTCACTGTGGGCAAATCGTCCACCTGAGGGAAAATGATGTAGCTGCGCATGTGTTTCAACAGGGCAGACAACACTCTGGACATCACGTTAGAGAACATTGGCTGTGACATCCCTGATGCCATGTCCACTGTTGTCTGAAAGGACCCATTGGTCAGGAAATGGAGTACTGACAGGACCTGCACTAGAGGGGGGATTCCTGTGGGATGGCGGATAGCGAACATCAGGTCTGGCTCGAACTGGGCACACAGTTCTTGGATTGTGGCCCTATCAAGTCTGTAGGTGATAATGATATGTCTGTCTTCCATTGTCAACAGGTCCACCAGGGGTCTAGATACCGGAGGATGACTCCATCTCATCATCTGCCCCAGCGGACGTGCCCTATGGAGGAGAAGGGTGAGCAGAGGGTCATACACCACATAGCTTGCACAAGGGTGTTTAGAACAATCGTGATGTAATCGTTGTGTTGCGCTGTCTGTCCGTATCCCTGCCCAAAAGTGCTGTGACGCAGTTAATTGCCCTGCCATGTGCCCCCCTGAAATGGCGTCTGCCTGACCTGTAAGGAGGGACAAAGGGAAATGAGGTAACTGGGCTGGCGTTGTGCAGCATCACGGTAGGCGGATGAAGACAGCCACGCAAATCAGCATTGGTTATCATTGGGCAATATGGGTTCCAGGAGCAAATGACGATGTACGCCGGCAGTGATGGTACGCACCGCTGTGGACGTGACCGCCATTTTCTATCTGTTTACTCACTTGATACCTGACCTTCAACAGGAGAAGACCTACACTGCAAGTGTTGCTGTGACCTGAGTCTGGAAGCAACAATGGCTACAGTGTCTGGGGAAAGGGCCCCTGCCTTCACCGCAGAGGAGTTGGACAACCTGGTGGCTGGGGTCCTCCCCCAGTATACACTACTCTACGGTCCTCCAGACAAACAGGTGAGTACACTGTAAGCATGATGGATGGGACATGAATGTATGGAGTGGTGTGGATGGAAGATACGGGGGCAGAGGCCAGCATGTGAAGATGGTCAGTGTATGTGTTTCTGGGCCAGGGTGGGAGGTTTGGGGCCAATGAGTAAGAAGAACTAGACGGGGGAGTAAACTACATTCTTACTTAACTTTTCCTCTATGTCAGCGCCCACCAGAAGAAGGGTATTTGGCGTGCCATCGCCAAGGAAGTGCAGACCCTGGGGGTCTATCATAGACGGAGCACGCACTGCCGCAAAAGATGGGACCTGCACTGCTGGAGCAAGAAGACGGCAGAGGCCCAGCTGGGGATGGCCTCCCAACGTGGAAGGGGTGCCTGTCGCACCATGACCCCGCTGATGTACCGGATCCTGGCGGTGGCATATCCTGAGTTGGATGGGCGCTTGAGGGCATCACAGCAGCCACAAGGGGGTGAATACAGTCTCATTTAGCGCTTTATGAGGTTTCTGGGTGGGGGAAGTGGGCTGTGGGTTCCCCTAGGCCAGGGCAGACGTGCAAGGGTAGATCTATTGTTAGGCAGGCTCAGTGGCACTCCACCCCCAAAAGTGGTAGTGGCCCTCTACACCTAGTCAGGCTCCTGTGGGTTCCAGGTGTGCATCAAATGGGTCGAGGCACCATCCCCCATGGGCATGTGATTTTCCCCTGAACTGTTAGTGCATGGCCTAGTGCACCGGGCTGCTCCCTGTGTGTTGTGTCCGCCAACGGTGGTGTTGTTGCAGGCACTGACCATGTGTCTCTTCTGTCTTTCCTCCCCTTTTTGATTTGTCACCCTGTCCTTGTGTGCATTAGCATCATCTGGCAGAGGAGCATTGGCACCGGAGCAAGAGGGAGCTGCAACCCACATGGCCCAGGAGGGTGAATGTACAGAGTCTGAAGGCACCAATGGGACGGAGGGTGAGGGGAGCTCCACAACGGGGACAGGAGGAGACACCAGTAACAGTGACTCCTCCTCTGATGGGAGCTCCCTTGCGGTAGCGGGCACATCTGTGCCCACCGCATCAACAGGTAAAGCCGCCACCGCCCCTACCAGCACCGCCCTCCTAGCAGCCCCTCAGTGTGTTTCCTGTGCCTGCTCACCCTGGAGGGTGGCCATCTCCTTTGCCCCAGGCACCTCAGGCCCTGCCCCAGTCAGCCCTGCTGCCCTCAGTGAGGAGGCTATTGACCTCCTGAGATCCCTCACTGTTGGGCAATCAACCATTCTGAATGCCATCCAGGGTATCAAGAGGCATTTTCAACAAACAAATGCATACCTGGAGGGCCTTTATTCTGGCGTGGCAGCCCAACAGAGAGCATTTCAGGCTCTGGCCTCAGCACTGATGGCATCCATTGTCCCTGTGTCCAGCCTCCCCCCTCCAACTTCCACTACCCAGACACAATCCCCTCTACCTCACCCTATCCCAAGCACACCATCAGACCAACATGCACACTCATCAACACACAAGAGTGGACATGGCAAACATAAGCACCACACATCCCACAGGCACTCACACAAGCACCATCCCCATGCAGACACACCAACATCCACTGCCTCCACTGTGGCCCCCTCCTCCACGACCTCCTCCTCCCTACCAGTCTCGTCTCCACACACACCTGCATGCAATACATCCTCAGCCACTACCTCCATCACCAGCACGCCCATCACCACACACCGCTCATGTGCAATCACCACCCCCACTACCATGCACACGTCCCGTGTCCTCTTCCAGTGTGTCTGTGAGCCCTCCTCCCAAACTACACAAACGCAGTCACACACCCACTCGACAGCCATCCGCCTCACAACAGCCTCCAGCCCATGCACCCTCACCCAAACTCAGCAGACGTACACCTCCTATAACCATTACCTCTTCCTCCACTCCCAAACCCCCTCCATCTTCCCGTCCCAGTGTGTTGAAAAAACTCTTCCTGGCTAGCATTGACCTCTTCCCTACACCCCCCGTCCTTCCCCTAGGGCCAGGATGTCCAGATCCCATCCCAGCACCTCAGCCACAAAATCCTCGAGCACTTTGGTCCCTGCAAGTCCAGTAACATCGAAGGAGGCACCCATCAGGGCTGCCAGTGTGCCACCTAGTGAGGCCAAGGATCACCCGATTCCGCCACCTGCCAAGGTGAAGAAAGGGCCCACATGCCGTAGGGAAAAGCTGCATCAACCACCCAGCAAGCCATCATCCAAGACAAAAGAGGACAGTGCCAAGGTCCCAGCAGCGACTTCCAAGGTGGGGAAGGGACACAAGATTAAAGGGAAGTCAGCTCAGGGCACGGAGCCTCTCGGTGAGGGACTGGTGTCACCTCTTCTGCAAGACAGAACAGCAACCTGTACGGCGGTGACCAACGCCGCAAACACCTCCACCTGCACCGCCACCTGCACCACCACCTGCACCGCCACCTGCATGTCTGCTGCCTCTGCAATAGTCCCCAGCATCATCCCCAGTGGGCAGCCATCCGAGGCTGCAGAAGACTTCCTGCTGTCTCCCTCCACAGGTGCTGACACATGCACCACAGCCAGCATCTCCGCCACAGATACCGCCGCAACCACTGCCACCTGCCCTGCAACGTGCTCAGACAGTGCCACCGCAGCCGACATGAACATCATTCCCAGTGGGCAGCCATCCGAGGCTGCAGGAAATGTCCTGGACCCTGCACACACTACATGAGGCACCACAACCAGCACTGGCAATACCAGAAGTTGGCAGGCAAAGTCGCCGCAGGGTGCAGTGTGTCTCTGCTTCCATGGAGTATCATGCTACCTGTTCCCAGAAAATCTCATGGCTCACACACCCATGTGAGGGAATGGGAACTGCCACACACCATGTGCAGCACTCTGGGCACCAAGCCCCCTCCAGAACCAGCGGAGAAAAGCATCCACTACCCCAGTCCTTGGCAGGATGAAGCACTCTGGCCACAAAGCCCCCTACAGAACCAGTGGAGAAAAGGATCCACTAGAGAGACTGTGGCTTTGCACTCCTCAGGATCAATCAGTGGGCAATCTACCCACTTGAGAGACTTGTGAGAGTGTGGCTTTCCACTCCCCAGGATCAAACAGTGGGCAACCCACCCACTTGAGAGACTTGTGAGTCTGTGGCTTTGCATTCCCCAGGACCAAACACTGGGCAACCCACCCACTTGAGAGACTTGTGAGACTGTGGCTTTGCACTCCCCAGGACCAAACAGTGGGCATGGAGCCCCCTCGTGGTGCAGTGGGGTCGTCCCATCATCCGGCTGAGGTGCCCCCCTCACCTTCCCCCTGAGGTGCCTGTTTATTTTGGTCTTGATGCCCCTGCAGTGTTCTCTCCATTTTGAGGCAGGTATCATGTGTGGGCTTCGCCCATGCATTTTGGGACCACTGGTCCACGGACAATGAATGGAACACTATACGGACTTGTGTAGTTGCTGCACATTTTGTTTATATTGCTCTTTTACAGACCTGTTGCCCTATATGGATTTTTGATGATTACACTCATTAAAATCATTTCATTTGGTCCTTGCGTTCTTCCAGGGGGTTACGGGGTGTAACTGTAATGTTGCTGCATGTATTTATGTGTATGGTGTTGTGGGTGAGGGTGGGGGGGGGTGTTGCGTTTGTGTGTCACTCTCTTTTTCCTCCCCCTTCCCCTGTGTGCTAGGTGCAGTACTCACCGTGGTCGTCGCCGCCATCTTTGATGTCCCTGGTAGAAGAGGAAGTAAACCAACATTGGTGGCACCTGTAGTTCGGGCTCCATGGTGTCCTGGTTCCTCATTGGGTGTCGAGAGGCGAGTGGTTTCCCTTCTGTGTACTGTTTCTGCCGTGCTTTTGATGGCATTGGTACCGCCCCGGAAAAGCTGGCGGATTGGTGGTGCCTTGTAATACAGTGGGTAGTACATTGTCTTCCGCCTGTCTGTTGGCGGTTACCGCTGCGGTGTTTGTTTCTACTGTCGTGGCGGTCGGAGTGTTAAAGTGGCTGTCTATGTTGGTGGTTTCTGCCATGGTCGTGATCCCATTTTTTTTAACCGCCGGCCTGTTGGTGCTATTACCGCCGCTTTACCACCGACCGCCAGGGTTGTAATGAGGGCCATAATGTTTTTATGTGACTGAACTGTTGCAATCAGTCTTTTCAGGGTGCTTACATGGTAGTGGGATGTGTCTTAGGTGTACTGGCAGTGGTGTTTGTCCATATGTGTCTCATGCATGCAAAATAATTGCCACTTGAGATGTGTGTCGTCTGGCCTTAGTGACAGGGTTTGCCAATTGTTGTATGGTGTTTGAGGGTGAAGTATTCATGATGCGTAGTCCAGCTGGTGTAACTGCATGTGTGGTGGCATGGGAAGTGGTCCATGATGTGGTATGTGTGCTCCAGAGTACATCTTTTGAGACACTGCACTCAGTGGATGCGATAGTCTGTTTTACATGTGGTACATGGCCCATTGTGGAGGAACTTAGGAGTTTGCTGAATGGTGATATATGTGTTTTGTGTCAGCAGCTCTGGCTCTGTGATAGAGTCTGACTAATCACATGGCTGGACCACACATTCACATACTACACATCTGATGTGAAGTGTTTGGGTATCTGACTGACATTGGCAATATCTGTGTTGTCCTGCATAATGGCAGCACCATACTAAGTGGCCAGCCATGTATAAGGAGAGGTAGGTGGTGTGTGCTCAGTGAGTGGAGTTGTCTTCACTGTCATGGACGTCTTCCAGAGGACATTGACTGATCAGGTGTCATCACTGTAGAGGCCTGCAGTGTTCTGTTGTGTCAGATGCACATCCAAGGGGTGATAGGTGAATGGGGTGGTAACATGTGTATTCAGGCTTAGTATTGTTAGTGCATCCAGGGCATGCCATGGCAGCTAAAGAGGGCATTAGTTGGCATCATGGGGATGTGTGTAGTAGTGCAGTCCAACATAGGTTTTGCTGGAGGTGTGAGGGTTGGCAGACAGGTGTGGGTAGTAGTGACATGTCATGACATGATCATAGGTAATGTGTCCTTGCAAATGAGATTGTCTAGCCATGAAATGTATTGTGACATATGTACATGTGTAGCTGTGTCAATGGGAGGTGTATGTTAACCTTTTTGCCCCTATGTCTCTCTGTCCCTCCCTCTCTCTCTCATTGTGTGTGTCAGCATCATCTAGTGAAGGAGCAGGTTCACAGGGGAGTGGGGAAGCAGCATCCTACGGGACTCAGGAAGGTGGTGCTACAGACACCTAGGGACCCAGTGAGATGGAGGGCAGGGGGGCTCACAGGGGAGACCAGATCCAACACCTCATCTTCAGAATCCTACTCCAGTGGATACTCCCTGGTGGTGGTGGACCCGTCAGGGACAACCCCTGCACTATCTTTGTCTGCCACCCCCTTACTAGTACAGCCCTCCCTGTGGCTCCCCAGCAAGTTGCCTGTGCCTGCTCACCCAGGAGGGTGGGCGTCTCCTTAGCCGCAGGCACCACTGCTCCTGCCCAAGTCAGCCCTGCTGCCCTCAGTGAGGAGGCTATTGACCTCCTGAGGTCCATCTCTGTGGGTCATTCGACCATTGTGAATGCCATCCAGGGACTGGCAGCTCAAGTACATCAGAGCAATGTGTTCCTTGAGGGCATTCACGGTTCCATGACTGGTCTCCAGAGATCCTTTCAGGCTCTGGCCTCCTCACTTAGGACAGCCAGTGTCCCTTTTTCTACCGTCCCCACTCCACCTACCTATTCCCAATCCCAAAGCCCTCTCCCCACCCCCATCCAGAGCACACATTCACACAGGCATGCATCCACCTCAAAAGACATGGTTGGCAATGACAAACACAAGCACCAGAAGACCCACTACCGGTATGCACGCAGACAACACACACCTGGAAACACAACAACATCCACTCCCTGCACAGACTCCCCCACCACCTGTCCTTCACAGACACTACACCTGACACTACTGCGGCCAGCACATCATCATTTGGAGATCCAGCTACCGGTCCCATCTCACCCAGAGTCACCACAATATCAGACCCTCAGACATCCACCCCAGTTCAACAATTGGACTCACCGCAACTGCTGACACCCCAACATACAGCACATGTATCATACCTGCAGACACCACCCCATCAGACAGTCACCCATCCAGAAGGCATCTCCTAGCACCTCCTACCCCCCTCCTCCCAAAACACCTAAATGCCCACACGCACCCACCCAACAGACACCCAGCGCACACAAGCATTCCATGCACGCAACTCCACCCAAGACACCCACAAAGACACATCTTACAACCACTCCCACTCCCTCTCCCTCCACTCACAAACCCTTTTCCCATAACCACCCCTGTGTGCCAAAGAAACATTTCCTGTATGAGTTTTCCCTGTTCCCTGCCCCTCTCCCACCCCGTGAGACCCCTGAGCGCTCTGTGTCCCTCCCCAAGTCCAGCCCTTCCACTTCCAAGACCTCCCATGTGAACCCTAATAATATCCATGCCCCTCCCCCAGACCAAGGATCCCTCTCCCAAAGCTAGACCCAAGGACCCCCCTCCCAAGCCCAAACCCAAACCCAAGGACCCCCCTCCCAAGCCCCAACCCCAACCCAAACGCAAGGACCCCCCTCCCAAGCCCAAACCCTCCCTCAAACACCCCCAGCTCACCAATGAGGTGCCTGCTTGCCCCCTTGATGTTCCTACCCTGGGGAGGTCAATTTGCAGTCAGGAGTCAAGTTAGGACACAGTGAGATGCCTAAGGTGCCTTTGGCATATTTCTTTATTTGCACAATTTAATACATCCGGGCCAACAAGATGCTGGCATCCATCGTACACTATTTGTTGTACCTTTCTTTCTCCATGTTTTCCCTGTTCCCTACCCCTCTCCCAGCCCGTGAGACCCCTTAGCGCTCTGTGTCCCTCCCCAAGTCTAGCCCTTCCACCTCCAAGTCCTCCCTGTGACCCTTAATAGTGTCAATGCCCCTCTCCCCACCAAGAAGTCAACCCCTCCAAGCCAAGGACCCCTCTCCCAAAGCCAGACCCAAGGAACCCCTCCCAAGCCAAAACCCAAACCCAAGGACATCCCCTCCCAAGCCCAAACTCCTCCTCCAACCCCCTGCTCCCCACTGAGGTGCCTGCCTGCCCCCTTGATGCTCCTTCCCTGTGGAGGTCAATTTGTAGCCAGGAGTCAAGCTGGGACACTGAGGTGCCTAAATGCCTTTGCCATATTTCTTTATTTGCACAATTTAATACATCTGGGCCAACAAGATGTTCGCATCCACTGTACACTACTTGTTGTACCTTTCTTTCTCCATGTTGGAATTGTGTTTGTGGTCCTTTGTGTGTGTGTGACGTGTGTGTTGGTTGTGTGTGCCATTGTGCATGGCCTGTATGTGTGTCTGAGGCCCCGCCATCAGTCCCGCTGTAATTGGTGTGTATTGTGTGTGGGATATGACTGTGTAGTTACATGAATGTATGTGGCTATATTGTGTATTGTTTGTGGTTCGATGTATTGTGGTGGTGTTGTGTGCCATTTTGTGGTTGTTGTGTGTGTATCCGTGTGTATGGTGATGGCTGTGTCATATGTGTTGTGTGTTGTATGGGCATGGTGTGACATATGCTACGTTGTACAGGTGTGTGATGGTGTTGATTGGTTGTGAGTTGTCATTCAGTTTTGTTGTCAGTATGTGTTGTCATGTGTAGGTGTGCACTGCATTGGCTTGCTAACGCGTTTGTGTAGTTGCGGTTGTGAAGTCGTTGTGTGACTTGATGGTGTTGTGTTTGTGTGTGTCAGCCAGTGGCAGTGATGTCTATGTGCAGGATGGTGTGTGGCTGGCATTTGTGAGTTGACCGTGGTGTGTGTTATTTTGGTGTGCGTGTGTGTGGTTTGTGTGTGTGTGTGTGTGTGTTGGTAATGGTGTGTGTTTGTGTGGCCGTCGCTGGCCGTCCCGGCTGTGTGTGTTGTGTGTGCGTGTGTTTTAATGGCTTTCCCTCCAGTGTGTGCTAGGTGGGTGTACTTACGGTTGTTGTCTTCGTCATCACTGGTTCTGGAGTCGTAGTGCGAGCAGGAGCAGAAGAAGGACTTGGAGCTATGGTTCCATGGAGGCTCTGGACATGCCTGTGTTCCTGAAGGTGAGGGTCTCCTTTTGTTGAGTTGGTTTCCACTAGGGTTTTGGTGGTGGTGCGACAGCGGCGGAAACCCTGGCGGTGTGTAGCCTCGTAATGTGTCTGGCAGAAACATGGTCCACGCTAGTCTGAAGGTGCCTACTGCTGTCCGCGACGGCCTAACCGCACTGGCAGTACTGGTGGTGTATTGGCTGTTAACTGTTGGCAAGACATCTTGGTCATAATTTGGTGGCCTTTACCATCGGCCGTCAGCGGTATGACCGCCACCGCCAACATGGCAGTCCCGGTACCGCCAAACTCCTAATGAGGCCCTAAGTCCTGAGCCCTAATATGGCTGCCACCACTTTCTGGTTGAGTTGCTGGCATCTAACTTTGAGATCTGTCGGGATCAGCAGAGCCTCCATGTCTCTAGATAGACAAAGATTTTGAGCATTAAGGCCCTCATTACGACCCTGGTGGTCAGTGTAGAGGTGGCGGTAGTACCGCAAGCAGGCGGGTGGTAAAAAAAATGAAATTATAAGCATGGCGGTGACCGCCATCCAAAACCGCCACTTCTCCACTCCGACCGCCAGGGTGGTAACGACCGCTGGGCTGGAGACTTCGGTCTCCAGACCGGCAGCCGTCACTATACCGCCGGTGGTATCACGAACCCGCATACCACCATGGATTTCGTGGGGTTCTTTACCACCACGAAATCCATGGCAGTAGGCACTATCAGTTCCAGGGAATACGCTCCCTGGCACTCATAGGGGTCTCTCCCACCCTCTTCCCCTCCCCAGAGTCCTGCCCTCAAACCTATGACCCCCCTACCACCCTCCAAAGGTGGTCGGACCCCCCTCACCACACCCCCGCAACACTGACACACCACCCCACATGCACACGCACACTCACACAACAACTACACATACACGCACTCATACACACAGACATACACACAGACATACTCGCACACATTTTCCATACACACAACACCCCCGCATGCATACACGCACTCATACACCCCCTCTACACACTCACACGCACACACCCATGCACGCCCGCAACACACAACACCCCCCACCCCTAACGGACGATCACCTTACCTGGTCCGGTGATCCTCCGGGAGGGAACGGGATCCATGAAGGCTGCTCCGCCACCAGCTCCCCGTCACCACAACACCGCCACACCGAATCATGGGACGTGATTCGGTGGGCGGTGTTAGGATGACGTGGCAGTGGAGGTGGAGCAACCTCCACTTCACCGCCGACCACCAGTAGGGCTGCTGGTGGCTCTCTGTCCGGAAAAGGGCAGAGGGCTGCCAGCAGTCATAATACGCTGTGCAGAAACCCGCCTGCACTGGCAGTCTTCAGCACGGCGGTACCTCGGTGGTCTTGCAAAAAGACCGCTGAGGTCCAAATGAGGGCCTAAATGTCCAAAATCTACTGAATGGATTAACACAAAAATACAAAAAGAACTCTTTCTCGACCTAGATCTAGCTTTTCTGCCAAACTTGGTGTAAATCCATTCAGCAGTTTAGTCTGTGGCTAAAGTTTGTCTGGGAAAATAAATGGAGAAAACACATTTGGGACCCTCCTGTTTTCCCTTCCTCTGCTCGAAACGTTTTATCCACAAAAAAAGAGAGCTTCTTCTGAAAGTTCCTTAGAGGTTCGTCAAAGGGCGCCAAAGTTATTAGCAAAATATAAAATGCATTTCCTACAGAGACACGATCCTAGTTATAACTACAACTCCCTCTGTTTTCTTTAAAAAAAAATATATATATATTGTCACCTAGTGGCAGTTGGCACTAATATATATATATATATATATATATATATATATATATATATATATATATGTGTGTGTGTGTGTGTCACCTAGTGGCAGTTGCACTAGGTAGTTATAGTTAGGACCATGTTTACATAGAAAAAGCTTTTTTGACTTGCCTATATCTTTGGCACCATTTGACACATCTTCACCAAAAGTTCCAAATAAAGTAACCCAGTGATTCTTGTTGCGCACAGAAAGTATCAGGGTGATCTGTCAAGCAGGGGCCGAGAAAAAGGAAGGGGGATCAAAAGTTGTGTTTGCCATGCTAATTCTTATAGGACCTATAGACACAACTGCAGCCCGAACCATTGGATAGAATTACACCAAATGTGGCAAAGAGCTAGCTTTTGGTACCTAGATTACGATTTTGCTTATTTGGTGTAAACCTGTTCAGTACTTTTTGAGAAATTTAAGGAAATATAATTTCCTATATATCTGGCCCGAATCATTTGTGAATATATATATATATATATATATATATATATATATATATATATATATATATATATATATATATATATATATATAGTATATCCAAGTGTGTGTGATTGTGTGATTTTTTATTTGTATATATTTCTTTTTGTATAATGTTAAACTACCGTAACCAGAATGCAATGGGGTGATAGTAATGAAATCACACTATTTAAGGGAAGAAGGGAAAAGAGACTCATTAACCATGAACAAGACTCAAGTGGAGTTGAAACGCGTTGGTAGTTGCTCTTTCTAAAAATAAATCTGCCTAAAGGAATTTTGGAGTGTGTTAAAATTACTTCTTGGATATACAATATTCTTTGAGGGTGGTCTCCTTTGTTACCAGTGCCGGCAGCTGAGTGAGCCTTTAAGAAAATGACTCTGACCATTTGGATAAATTATATATATATATATATATATATATATATATACATATATATACAGGGAGTGCAGAATTATTAGGCAAGTTGTATTTTTGAGGATTAATTTTATTATTGAACAACAACCATGTTCTCAATGAACCCAAAAAAGTCATTAATCTCAAAACTGAATATTTTTGGAAGTAGTTTTTAGTTTGTTTTTAGTTTTAGCTATGTTAGGGGGATATTTGTGTGTGCAGGTGACTATCACTGTGCATAATTATTAGGCAACTTAACAAAAAAAAATATATACCCATTTCAATTATTTATCATTACCAGTGAAACCAATATAACATCTCAACATTCACAAATATACATTTCTGACATTCAAAAACAAAACAAAAACAAATCAGTGACCAAAATAGCCACCTTTCTTTGCAAGGACACTCAAAAGCCTGCCATCCATGGATTCTGTCAGTGTTTTGATCTGTTCACCATCAACATTGCGTGCAGCAGCAACCACAGCCTCCCAGACACTGTTCAGAGAGGTGTACTGTTTTCCCTCCTTGTAAATCTCACATTTGATGATGGACCACAGGTTCTCAATGGGGTTCAGATCAGGTGAACAAGGAGGCCATGTCATTAGATTTCCTTCTTTTATACCCTTTCTTGCCAGCCACGCTGTGGAGTACTTGGACGCGTGTGATGGAGCATTGTCCTGCATGAAAATCATGTTTTTCTTGAAGGATGCAGACTTCTTCCTGTACCACTGCTTGAAGAAGGTGTCTTCCAGGAACTGGCAGTAGGACTGGGAGTTGAGCTTGACTCCATCCTCAACCCGAAAAGGCCCCACAAGCTCATCTTTGATGATACCAGCCCAAACCAGTACTCCACCTCCACCTTGCTGGCGTCTGAGTCGGACTGGAGCTCTCTGCCCTTTACCAATCCAGCCACAGGCCCATCCATCTGGCCCATCAAGACTCACTCTCATTTCATCAGTCCATAAAACCTTAGAAAAATCAGTCTTGAGATATTTCTTGGCCCAGTCTTGACGTTTCAGCTTGTGTGTCTTGTTCAGTGGTGGTCGTCTTTCAGCCTTTCTTACCTTGGCCATGTCTCTGAGTATTGCACACCTTGTGCTTTTGGGCACTCCAGTGATGTTGCAGCTCTGAAATATGGCCAAACTGGTGGCAAGTGGCATCGTGGCAGCTGCACGCTTGACTTTTCTCAGTTCATGGGCAGTTATTTTGCGCCTTGGTTTTTCCACACGCTTCTTGCGACCCTGTTGACTATTTTGAATGAAACGCTTGATTGTTCGATGATCACGCTTCAGAAGCTTTGCAATTTTAAGAGTGCTGCATCCCTCTGCAAGATATCTCACTATTTTGACTTTTCTGAGCCTGTCAAGTCCTTCTTTTGACCCATTTTGCCAAAGGAAAGGAAGTTGCCTAATAATTATGCACACCTGATATAGGGTGTTGATGTCATTAGACCACACCCCTTCTCATTACAGAGATGCACATCACCTAATATGCTTAATTGGTAGTAGGCTTTCGAGCCTATACAGCTTGGAGTAAGACAACATGCATAAAGAGGATGATGTGGTCAAAATACTAATTTGCCTAATAATTCTGCACTCCCTGTATATGCTCCCACCAAGCAAGAAGCAAACAGCTATATCACGGGGTTGGGCAAAGGAACATAACAGGAGCCGGCCCGGGGGGTGGCAGTGCCCAGGGCCATCATTGGCTCCTTGAGGGCCCCCCTCCAATGTTTGATTTGCCCCGGGGAGGTGATGGTCCCCAGGGCGGGGGTCAGGGTTTGAAATGAACCACCCTCATTGTGTTCATTTTAGCCCCAGGGAGGTGGTGGTCCCCGGTACTGCGGGGGTGAGTGGCTCCCTGCACACAGTATAACATTGCCCCAGGGAGGTGGTGGTCCACGGGGCAGGGGGTCTGTAATGGGCATCCCCATTATTTCATTTTAGCCCCAAGAAGGTGGTGGTCCAAGGGGCAGGGTGTCTGAAACTGACCTCCCTTATTCTTTTTAGCCCCAGGGAGATGGTGGTCTGCAGGGTCGCAGGCCGTGGGCGGCCCCCGTAGCACATTTGATTGAAGCCCCAGGGAGGTGGCGGTCCCTGGAGCTGTGAGGGGCTGCGTGCCCCCCTACATTCCTATTTAGTTTAGCCCCAGGGAGTTGGTGGCCCCCGGGGCTAATGGAAGCCCTAGGACGGGGGCCCATGTGCCCCCCTCCTTAATTAAAGGCCCCAGGGACCTGGTCCACCCGAGGGCTAATTAAAAGAAAAGGGCAGGAGACCAACCTTTTTTTTTTTTTTAAACATTGGAAAAATCTGCAGATCCGGATCCACAGATTCTCTGATGTTTTCTAAATAAAATGCTTTTTAGCCCTGGCGGGGTCCCTCCGGACCCCAGCAACAGAGCAAAGGGGTCAAGGGGTCCCTACCCTGGTCTATTTTCTTTTTTTCTTTTTTCTTCTGGGACTGGGCTGAAGTCGAGTCCCAAAATGGCTACCAACACTACCTTATTGAAGTGTTGCCAGCTAATCATATATCTGCACGGGGGCAGTCAGATCCACGAAGGAGAGGTGGCCCTACATATCTATATTTTTTAAAGTGTAATTTTTCAGAAATTCCTGAGCCTATTTACACCAAATCACAAAAAGCGTGCTTTCTGGACCAAGAGCTAGCTTTCTGCCAAATTTGGTGTAATTCCGTTCAGCAGTTCGTGCTGTGGTAATGTTCGAAATTTTGAAAAATCCCAATGAGATAGAATGTGAAAAAGTGTTATGAGACCCCTTTTTTCTTGGTCCCCGATTGACATATCACCCCAACAGTTTCTAGAAAGCAGCTGATTTGACCAAAGTATACATTTGGGAAATTTGTCAAGCTGCACCAAAGTTATTGGCAAAACAAAAAACACTCCATCTATGGTAAAGGAAAGTCCTTAGTATAACTATCTAGTGGAGACTGCCACTAGGTTTTATATATATATATATATATGTATATATATATATATATATACATAAAAAGAGGAGAAATGTCCTGACAAGCGTGTTGTGGCGCACTTATTTCACCGGTGGTGCTGATTGAAGGCAGGACGTCCGTATTTCAAAAGAAGGGGATTTCTCTTTCACTTTGTCAAGAGAAAAGAACCGCACTCCGTCGTTGTGCAATTAATAATTAAACTTTTATTCCATTCTTGGGATTACAAACAAACAAGACAGGAATCCCCTGCCGCGTTTCGGTCACACCGGACCTTGTTCACAGGTGTTTCCTGTGTACTCATTTAGCGCTTTAAATAAACTACCTAGACTCAACAGAAAAAATACTACTAAAATTGCACCCAAACATCAAAAAATCAAAAAATGCTCCTTAACATCACAAAATATATACACTTTAGCAAGAAAAACAAAAACTTTTTTTACTAATGTTCTTCAACCAACAATAATATTGTTACAAAAATCCGAGATGTTTGTCTCCTCAATTTCCCATTTGCTATATCTTCTGGTAGATGTAGTTTATAACATCTCGTCAAATAAATTAAATTATTTTAACATGCATTATTTTAAATTTTGTTTCTTAAATTGATTGAAAAACAATATTAGAGCAGTTCTAGAGGTGTTTTAACATACTGCATGGAGCCTCATTAATTTTTTATTAATAGAATAAGGATCATATTCATTTCTTGCCTATAATAACACAATCCCCAAAAATCTATTTTAACAATGGCCCACACTTAATCCTACACCTCTGATGTCAGTCTATTTTAATGTTATTACTGCAATAAACTTCTATTTTTGGCGCCAAAAATATGTATATGTCCATCATAATAATAACTAAGAAAGACAGAGAGAGGAGGTGAGAAATAAAGAACAAGGGGAGGGAGGGAGGGGGAGAGGGAGAGGAGGAGAGTATGACGGGTGGGAAAGTGAAGGGAAAATTAAGGGTGAAGCAAAAACCTATAATTCTTCCCTCAGCAATAAAAAAATGTGGAAAAATGTTTTCTTCTCTTTTCTCTTTACTAACATATAGGCCAAAACAAACCCCCCCAAGGAGAAGCATCTTAAAAATGATGAAATTCAGTTAGATAAATGGCAAGCTTTTTAACCCTTATAGGTGTACAAATAACTCTTCATCCTGGTTTAAACCTAACGGAGTGAGAGAAGGGATATCCAGTATATATCTGGATTCCAGCTGGCGTAATTTCTTTATATATATATATATATATACAAAAAAAAAGGCGTGGAAGTTTTATTGTCCATTCAAAGGGCTGGCAGAAGACAACACAAGTTTAGCTTTCGCCTAGGGCCAAGTTAAGATAGCAATTACTGCAAGGACCTAATACAATATACACATGTTTAGAGGAAGAGGATACTACTCGAGGGCATTGAAAGTATTAAAGTGCTTTCTATAGACATCCTGCAAATGTGATACACTCTTTAGGATGCGCCAACCTAATGAGAAATACATGTATTATGTAGAAAGTTCAAAGGTGAATCTGCAATTCTTGCATAATAACGGATCTGGTTGGTCTCATGGTACTCCGTGTTTTCACATGCTGTCATCTTTGTGGAAAATAGGAAGGTTTTTCACTTATGGGGAAAAATGCTGAAAGGATTTACTTGAAATGCTTTTGATATTAAATTGTCAAAACTGAAACGTTTTTTTTATTACTAGTCTGTATTTTGTGCAAATGACAAAAATGTAAAAAACTGTCCTGTGTGTGGATTCATGCTAACTGATAATTATCTTCAAACCTTAGAATAAACCATTAGATTTTATATATCACAAACATAATGCAGATACAAGACTCAAGCAAGTAAAACTTTCCAGCACTTTCGAGTAATAATTAATTAGATCTGTGGGAGTTATAAGGGAGAGTTATGAGTCTCCCATGGTGGACACTGGGAGACCCTGGTATCTTTAAGGGTCTTCTCTGAATTCTTGTGTTTCCTCTCTTTCATCTGGCCCACTCTTCACAACGGGCTTGGGAACTGGGTTCTTCACCATGGGAAAGCTCTCTCCTCTCCCCACTCAGTAGGTGGTCAGCACCAAGGGTCACTGTCAGATTCACAGCTTCCTCTGGCAAGGCTTGCAGAGATGAGGCCATGTTCTTTCACCAATTGAGAGACTAACTATCAGAGATACCAGTCTCAGAACACAGGAACTCTTCGGGGCAGTGAAGCAGCTCGAAGTGAAACAGTGGGAAAACTGGGGTCCCACTTGTATATAGTATTCCTCAGACAATGGATGTGGATCCCCTGCCTGCATTTAGAAGCTGGTTTGGCATGTTTTTTCACAGTTCACTTTACTTCAAGACAGACAAGTTGATGGCTCCTAACAGCTTGAGGTGACAATTCTGGCTCCAAGTAAGAATGCCCACAAAATGATCACAATACGTGTAAAGCTCTGCACCTGGCTCTCATTAGCTTTCTAGGGTGGGCCACCCACAGAAAAGTAAAGGACTCAGATGGTTCCCAGAATTACTAGCAACTGTCACTTCTGACCATTAACAAAATGGCACTGCTCTGGAAGCAAAAATCAGAAATCCCTTGATACAGAGATAACATATCATTTCTAAAGGGTGGCAAGGAACATGAGAGATTAAAGACATACCATATGATATGTGAAGAGAATTAATTAGGAACATTTCAATCAAATCTGGAGAATTCTTATGTACTGTATTGGTTGCCCTGAAGAAGTCTGTGAGGTTGAAACGTGTTGACTACAATGACAGGAAGAGGAAGATGTTTCTGTGAAAAAGATGTATGAATTAAAAGAAAATATTTTAACAAGAAAGAAGTCAGAGATTCGGTGCCATCCATATTTGGAATTGAACTTTATTGAAATTTTTGGTCATGTTATATGTTCTATGTGGGTGCGGGGTCTTTAATGAACATAGATTAATCCATGGATTGTATTTGGATTTTTGGAGACTAGGAGGGGTGGTCTTTCAAGTCTCCAGCACCGCTCTTTTTGGGACAGTACAGTTGAAGATAACCAACAATGTGGTGGTGTGCGGCATTTATAGCCTCAGCCTTCTGTTTGTTTCATTGACCTCCCTGGGGCCCCTCATCAAAATAGTATAGGGATGCGCTGCCCTGCGCACTGCCCCCGGGACCGCCACATCCCCAGGGCACTAATTATATGGAATGCAGAGGGGTCTTGTGGCCCCCCACAACCTAGGGGACCACCACCTCCCTGGGGCACTAATTATATGGAATGCGGGGGGCCACCCGCCCCCCCACAGCCATGGGGACCACTACCCCCCTGGTGCACAAAATAAAATAATGTGCAGGGGGCCGCATGGCCCCCCCACCACAGCCTTAGGGACCAGCACCTCCTCTGAGCTAATTTTAAAACAAATAGAGAGTACATGTGGACCTACCAGGCCCTGGGAACCACCACCTTCATGGGGCGATTACAATGGGAGGGGGCTGCGTGCCCCCTTCGCTGAGCCACTGATGGCCCTGGGGACAGCAACCCCCAGGGCCGCCTCCTGCTATGTCCCGGGGTGCCCACCTTGGGACATATCTGTTTGCTGTAATTTGGCAGGAGTGGTTGCATGGGTGTATGACTGGATGTGTGAGTGGCTGTATGGGTTTTTGAGTGGGTGTGTGAGTAGCTGTATGAGTAGATGAATAGCTAACTTAGTACAGTATGAGTGAGTGAGTGTTTGTGTCAGTTGTGTGAGTGAGTCAGTGGGTCTGTGTTAGTAGTTTTATGGGTCTGTAAATGAGTATGTAAGTAGCTGTGTGTGTGTGTGTGAATGTAAAAGAGCAGTGCCTTACAGGCGTGCAAGTTATACTTAGGTCAGGTGACTATTACTGCTGAATTTCTATGGTTTTGTATGTGTGAAATGTGAGCCTAACTATAACATCCCTGTAACCTTTGGTTTTTTTAATTGAATATATATATATATGGGTCAATATCTTAAAAGCAGTAATTTGTAACCCTGCTCCTCAGACATTTTAGCCTATGGCACAACAATATCTTTCCTTGCTTAAAAAGTAATCTTCATTATCTGAGTCCAGGTTTCCCCTGATACAGTTCTTACATTCGTAATGTAATCTTCTCTCTGCAGAACCTGTTCCCCTGCTGACACAAAATTAGTTCCTCCAAACTGCCCACCATATTTCCAGCAGCCTCTAGATAAGGGAGGAACTGACACTACAACTTCTTGTACGTAATATGGCTGAAACAACAATCATGGTCGTGAGAAGTAATCAATCCCATACCCCCGGAAGGGGTGGGGAGGTGGGTGCAGAACTGTATCAGAGAAGACCTGGACTCACAGTAATGAAAGTTACTGGCAAGTAACCGGGCATTACCTCCTTGTCTGTCATCATTGAAGAAAGACATCTGGTAGAATGCAAGCAAAATGATTTAATAAAGAATGCATTTTAATTTATACATTGAAAGAAATGCAGGAAAACAAACATAATTTTGTCTCAGTAACAGAAGACAAAACTTGATTACCAAATTGAGTTGGAAAATCTTCACCTAAAAGTAAATAGTAATGTGAAAGAAAAGTATATGGAGACTTCTATTTAGCTTTACAGAAAATGTCTCCAAGTAAGGCTCATTTAAATGAAGTCCATTAAGTGGAGCTGCCCCTTGTAGATCCCCTTGAACCTTAAGGGGAACACTCTGATCTATCTAGAACTATTGACTGTGGATGTATGAGACCCACTATTGGGAAGCACAAAAGTTACGAAAAGATGATGCCCTGCTTATATAAACAGAAAGAGACCAATACACATCAAGAGTGTGTAGAGCTTCCTCCTCTGACGAGGAGGTAGTAGATGAAATGCCAGGAATACAATGTCTTCAGAACCGTGAAAAGAAGATGTCAATTTAGGTAAAAATGCTGGGCTCGCGCAAAGAAAACCTTATCTGGAAAATTGGAAAAAGGAGGAACAGAAAGCAATGTGCCAGTTTTACCCACTCTCTGCCTGAACAAATAGACACCACGTTTTCAGGTACATATGTGAATTCATCTGAGTTAAATGCTTAAAAAGGAGGACCCGCCAATTCCTGCAAGACTAAACGTGCATTCCATGCAGGCACAGGACAATGAATTGATGGTTTCTGAAGAAAAAAAACACACTAATAAACAGGAAGCCAGATAAGCCACCACTGTCACCCCCTCATTCACCATGGAAATGCCTAGATTGTGCCCACTGAGCTCTGATAATAGAAACTGTTAAAATCAGGATAAATCCATCCTACAAGAAATCTAATAATTTTGGCATGCTCACAGGATGTTGGCATACAATTTTTAGTCAAGCATCAGGTCTCAAAAATGCACTAATGTCAATTGTAGGATTTGTGGGTGAAAGGCTGAGGAGAAAGCTGAATAGACTTAGCAACTTCAGAAGAACGGTTTTGAGACAAAAGAATCAGCTGCTCAGCAGCCAGACCCTAATATTGAGTTGGCTAGGAGATTACAAGGAGAGAAGTGGAAGGCTGAATGGAGAGGGATGAAGTGGGAAGTACCAGGGAGGAGATCAAATCAACTGGGGTAGGAGAGAAAATCAATGTCTCCTTGACCATCCCGGTTAAAACAGAGGTTTTCTGGCTGCATTGTCCCAGATCTTAAGCAATACTCAGCGTATTACCTGAAAAGATGTGCAGCACTAGCAATTCGAAAGGTCACTGGACTAGGTCACTTAAAATGCATCTATTATTTATGCTGGCTGGTGATGGGATCAGGGAGCAAAATAGCGGAAGGAGGGAGTTGGACTCTGTGGCAAAAAGGTCGAACCAAGGCTGGCCAAACCTCTGGGTTAGCCTCTGAAAAATATGCCAAGATAAACAAAGGGAAACTATGGTTGGAAACCTGCTTGCAAGCTGGTCCGCAGGCCCATTCTCGCTCCCCAGAAGATACATTGACCTCAATGTGTGGAGATTCAGCTTCAACTATAAGCATATCTCCCAGGAAAGGAAAAACAGAGGCCAAATCACCTCTCCTTGTCGATTTGGGTGAGCTTTGACAACTTGGTTGTCTGTTTGAATACATACATGCTGGTTCCTGATCAGAGGAAAAAAGGAGAATAGAGCTTCCCATACTGCAGCTAATTCCCTCCAATAGGAGGAGCAGTTGCCTTCCTGCATCCTCCACCTGCACTGAGCTGTAGCTGTTATGAGGACTGCCCCTCTTCCTTTCCTACTGGTATCTGTTACTGTGATGCAGGAGGGCTGAATTAACTGATCTCCCTTCTGTGAATCGGTTGGAAGAAGTCATCACTCCAGATCTGACCTATCTGAGGAGTTACAGGACGGAGGCTTCTTAGTCCTGAGACAGCAGATCTCAATGACTCAGATGGGAATGGACTAACAAATATAGGTGGAGACGGCTCCCAAGAATGATCGATAATGCAGAAGCCATCTCCCCCTGGCTGCTGAGCCATAATCTAGTGAAAGCTTGGGGACTGCTCCAAACTATCATTAAATGAGTCATCAATCTATCTCTTCTTTTGGTCAAGAGAGACACCTCTCGCAACCCCATGTGAAAAAAAGCACCAATGAGTTATAAAGGCAGGAGGTGGGATTTCTGAAGATTTAGAAGGAAACCATATTCTTGAAGAAGGATGCAATCTTCAGTGAAATCCTGCTTTGCTTTAAGGAGAGAAGAATAAGCAATTAACCAATCTTTGAGGTCAGATTACAACTTAATATCTTATTTGTAGAGAACACCAACCAGAGGGGCCAAGAGCTTCAAAAAAATCCGGGGGAATCCTTGGAAGATGCGTCAGCTTGTAATAGGAAGTTGGTAGCTGTAAATACCAAGCAGTAACCCTCTGATACCACTTTCACTGTCTTAAGATATGGTACTGAACATCTCCAAATGTCTTGAAAGAAAACTAGCTGACCTCCTGCTGGGGAGTTCAGGTGGTGGTCACAAATTTGGAGGGTGGGAGTTTGTGCTGGAAGTGGCGGGTTGAAAACAGGATTTTTTTTATATTGTGGGCCCTTGCTCACGACCTCTACCTCAAAATGGCTGGGAAACCCCTCGTGAAGACTTAGGTGGAAATGCTGACTTACACCCAAAACCTCTTCCTCTTCCAAAGGTTACACAGGAATTCAAATCTTTTTGTTCTCTACTGTCTTTTTAATCATGTCCTCCAGCTGCTGCCTGCACAGCCTGGACCCATCAAAGGCTAATTTAATCAAAATCAATATTTACATTGCATCGGCTAGCCATGTGCTCATACAAAGATGAAGATGAGTACAAGCAGAAGCCCCTGAAGCAGCCACAGAGGGACTTGGATTATCAAAGGCACCTCAGATTTAAAAAACAAAACTGACTTCTTGCTCCATAGGACACAAACCCCTCATTTATCCTATCTGTTAAGGCTTGACATTTTGGCATACCTGTTTGGTTTAAAAGAATAACTGGTAGCCACTTAGGACCATTTCACTGCACTATCTACTTATTAATGAACAGATCAGGTGGTGACGCATGATCTGAGATTACATTACTCTAAAATGATAGGCCTGCCATGAGGTTGTCAACTTTGACCACAGCAGGAAATTCATTAGAAATCTTATTCACCAGCTACCTCTTAGATAAGAATTTTGGGAAATTAGATTTGTCTACCTCTTCCCATTTGTGTGTCAGCACCCACCATATAGCCTCATGCAGCAAATAGACTCTGGATCTGTCCATTGGTACTGTGCCAAGGAATCATCTTCATCTACTGAGGGCTCCGGGGCAAGTAGGCTGCAGTTCTCATGTAAATGTTGTAACAGGTCAGCGAGCTTGGGATAATAAATAAAATGGCCCCTCCTTCTTTCTTATTCCACATCCATGCCTGGATCTTTAACCTCTTTAATCATGGAACCTTGAGAGGCAAAAGGTCCTCACAAGCCCAAAATGCCAATTTCACAGCCTCTATTATGCAGTGCTGGATTGAAGCCATAGAAGGCACCTCATTAGATGGTCCTGCCACCTCCTCTCACAGCATTAATATGAGCCACCAACACCCCGATAATTACTCCAGATGCCTCACCCTGGGATTGACAAGCACATGATCAATATCTGGCTGAAACTTCCTGTTTCAGCCTGTCTCTAAACAACAAAGATCTCAGCTCTGGTCCCCAAGAGGTGCCAACTTGGATTGGGCGCTCATGTGTATGAGATCTTAAATAGCACTGAGTGCAAAAGGTAATAAAGTCTCATGTAACATGAACTATTGCAGATTAGTGAATATGTCTGGAATAAACCACCTGAATGTTCTACCAATAGGCTGTTAGAGCAAGTCCTGGCTAAACTTGATGTATATGCTTCATACATACTAGTGGAAACCTGGTTGCAGAATGAATAAAGCAGGAAGCTGCAGTGATAGCTCTTCCCTTACCTAACTGCTGCATGGACAATGGTAGGCATATTGGAGGAACTAAATTAGTGTCAGCTGGGGAATAGGTTATGCAGAATGTAAATTACATCTCGTATGTAAGGACTGTATAGGGGAAGATAGTGGAGGAGGCAATACAGGTATCAGAATTCTGATGTGAGAGTGCCCTTTAAATGCAGATATGAATATGGAGGAATGTTCTATATGATCTGGAAGTAGCAAACATTACCTAGGAAAGTTGGGTGTTCTTTCTCTTACACACACACTTGTTTCTAATCAGGTCACCAATCATAAAAAGTTCAGGCCCTGAATCCCTCTTAATGTACACCTACTTGTTTGCTACCTCACATGGGTGGTGGCACAAGTTTCCAAATTCCCCTTTTATGAATTGCTTCCACTTGTGAGTCTAGCCATTTGAGTTCGTAAAGTTAATTTTACACCCACTGCTACCTGGCTTGAGCAATCATGGAACAGAAGCAAGGATGTGGTATGAAGGGTGAGAGTAGGTACAATAAAACACAGTTAGCACTTTATGGCACGTCAAGCTATCGGTGTTAATTAATCTAAAAAGAAGATCACTCTAATATTACTTTAAATATGTATATTGGTATAAGTGGGGGGAGCCATAGGAACAAAGCAATAGATGTCAAACATCAATAGAGCAACAAAATCCCATAAAGCATATAAATTACCAAACCAGGACACCCATGTTACACATACTATTGTGTTGCTATCACTGATAGTGAATGCCCAGCAGTACATCCAGATTTTTTGCTTTTCTGGTCACCTGTTTTTTGAACTTTTTACTGTGGGCGAGTCTCACTACCAGTATCTCACCCATGGTAATCACATGGTAAATGGGCTGTGTGTATTTACCACTGGTGTCCACCTTTTATGAGAAGGCCGCTGCAAGGCAGCAAGGGTAAGAGGTACTTGGCTATTTACACATGTGTGCGGGCTGTGCGTGGAAAACTAGTGTTGTGTACAGTCCGGTAACAGTGCAGAGGTAAGCTGGCACAATGGGGACTCTTTTGAGTTAGGTATTCGCCTGGGATAGGCCTCATGAAGGAATTGTACAATATTAAGGGTGATTTACTGTTTTAATTATAGTGACACTCAATTATACACATAGGGAAGGAAATGACTTAGAATGCAGTTTCACTTCCCCTTGGCCTAAAAAGACCATTGACGCCTTGGAGTGTAACCTGTGCGAGAAAAATTTGTAACTTCCAATATGATAACTGCACATCTTGTGATTCATTCAGAGTTTTCATGTTTTCCTTGCTCAGGATCACAGCCCAGGCCTTTTGTCACCCTGCAATGCCCAGTAATTACATTTTCTCCAACAGCACGAATAAAGGCCACCCGCACAAAAATTGAGCAAAAAAGAAGCAATTAGCACTACTTCTCTTAGCTCCTGAGAAGGAAAGGGATGGGGCGCAATGATCTGTAGCAATCACCCAGCTGTCACACTGCACCAGGGATGGGTCTGCCCAAGCCCACTGAACAGAGGAGAGTGCCCAGACAATTGGAGCCGACCCACCAGGGGGCTCCCTTTGAAACTTTCTAGGGTGCAAGTCCCTGGCAGTGATGTCAGCGAGGGGTGGAGCTGAGACTCCAGGGGTCGATGTGGCGTTAGGATGAAGCCATTTGGATTGTCCCAACATGCTGTCCAGGAGGGTTAGGACAGGGGTGGAGAGGTGATAAGGCACCCCAAGCCTGGTTAGGGGTATATGTCTTCTGGAACCTTCCACCCCCCTTTATAAACTCTTGCATAAGGGGAAAACTCTCCTTTGCCTGCAGATTTTCTACCTACTTTGATGCTGGATCCTGGGAAGGCCATAGAAAACTGGAAGGTGGAAGCACCTGGCCTCATCCAGGACCCAGGACTCGGCCCAGTTGATCCCAGGACTAGTGGGTCTCCCCAAGGGCCAGTGAGGCTGGCCCCCCCCCCTGAGGACCAGTTGGGGGAAGCCCTGGACGTTTCTGCACCAGGAGAAGGAAACTAGGACTAGATTTGGATTGCACCACTTTGCAGATGAGGATGTTGTAACGCCCCTGGTGGACATAACTTATCACCAGTAGTAAATCGAGCCCAGGATCATCCAGCTCGGTCCAATCTGGCCTTAGTTATGGCATTTTAAAGTTTGGTGACCTTTTACCTATTTTTCCTCACTCTGAGCTTGTGGGGTTACTCTTCAATTTTGGTCAAATTAACCTGGGTGGACCAGGGCCCAGGGGATGGCACAAGAAAGCTGTATCTACATTGTTGGGGGAGTGGGGTCCCTTCCCCCTGTTCCTATCTCACCCTGGGACCTCATCCCCTTGGTGGATTTATGCTGGAGAGGGCCAGGACCCTATCACCAAACCCTGAGTACTTCAAGTGCAGGGAAGCACTGCAGCACTTACCCAAGATTCCAGGGAGGGAGTCCAGGACCCCATCCCTTAGCCTGTTGCAATCTTTGAAGTATGGGGAGTTCCTGCCACACCTCCTACATGAGCTGCTCTACCCATTGCCCAGACACTTATCTGGGAGGCGATGGAGGAGGTCACATTAACACACGCCTGCCTCCTGGTGCGGGCAGACATAAAGGAGGACTGCCAGCTCCTGCAGCAGCATGTAATGGTGCTGCCGGTGCAAGGAACCAAAGAAGGCAGCCCGGGTGGGCTGCCCAAGCTGCCCTCCAACTGTGGCAATCTCTAGGGTGCATGAGTGGGACCGGGCACTCCTATCAAAAGGTAGAAAAGCACAGTGCGAGGCCACATTCTAAAGAAAACAACCTGGAAAACATCACCGGCACTATCCCCGGCGCAGCAGAAGAGACGTTCCTATAATATTCACTCCTTTACTGAGATTTAGCCCAAAATGCTTTGTGGGACTCTGGCCCTCATTTCAACCTTGGCGGTCGGTGTTAAAGTGGCAGTAATACCGCCAACAGGCCGGCGGTAAATAAAATGGAATCAAGACCATGGAGGAAACCACCAACACAGACAGTCACTTTAACACTCTGACCGCCACGGGGGTAGCAACAAACACCGCGGCGGTAACCGTCAACAGACAGATGGAAGACAATGTACTGCCCACACTATTACAAGGCACCAATCCGCCAGCTCTTCTGGGATGGTACTAACGCCATCGAAAGCACAGCAGAAACAGTCTACAGAAGGGTAGCCACTCACCTCTCGACACCCAAGGAAGAACTAGGACTCCATGGAGCCCGAATTGCAGATCCTACCCATGTTGCTGTATCTATTAATGCACCACAAAGTGGAAAGAAGGCGGGTGCAGCGACGACGATGCTGAGTACTGCACCTAGCACACAGGGAAGGGGAGGAGGGAAAAGAGAGTGACACACACACGCGACATGCAACACCCGCAACCCCCCACACAAACATTTCCAATAACATCACAGATACACTCGTCACCCTCTGGAACAACGCAAGGACCAAACAAAATGAGTTTAACTAGTGTAATATTTGAACAATCTGATAGACCAAGAGAACAGCAAATAATCAGTATACACAAAGATTTACAGCAAGCACACAAGCCCTTACACAGTCCCATGAAATGTCCGTGGACCAGTGCTCCCAAAAAGCATGGGCGAAGCCCACACATGGCACCTGCCTCAAACCGGAGAGAACACTGCAGGGGCATCAGGTCGGAAAAAAAACAGGCACCACAGGGTGAAGGGGAGGAGGGCACCTCAGCCGGATGATGGTATGATGCCACTGCTCCTTGAGGGGGCTCCATGCCCACTGCTTGGTCCTGGGGAGCCCAAAGTCACAGTCTCTCAAGTCTCTCAAGTGGGTGCTTTGCCCACTGCTTGGTCCTGGGGAGTGTAAAGCCACAGTCTCTCAAGTCTCTCAAGTGGGTGCATTGCCCACTGCTTGGTCCTGGGGATTGCACAGCCGCAGTCTCTCAAATAGATGCCTTTGTCCACTGGTTCTGGAGGGGGCTTTGTGCCCAGAGTGCTTCATCCTGCCAAGGACTGGGTGAGTGGATGCCTTTCTCCACTGGTTCTGGAGGGGGCTTTGTGCCCAGTGATGCTACACCTGGGGTGCGGTAGTTGACTTAGTCTCACCTGGGTGTCTCAGCCACGCGATGTATCTGGAACAGGTAGCATGATACTCCATGGAGGCAGAGCCATACTCCATCCTGCTGCGACTTAGGCTGCCAATTGCTGGTTCCTGTTAGTGCTGGAGGTAGTGTCTCAAGTGGCGTGTCCAGGGTCCAGGACGTCACCTGCAGACTCTGATGGCTGCACACTGGGGATGGGGCTGACGTCCGACAGAGTGGCATCAGCTGTGCACGTGGCGGTGGTGATGGTGGTGCAGGTGGCGGTGTCTGCGGCGGAGATGCTGCCAGTGCTGGCCGTGGTGCAAGTGACTGTTGTGGTGGATGGAGACACCATACCGTCTCCTGCAGCCTCGGATGGCTGATCCTTGGGGAGGATGCTCCAGACTGACTTTGTGGCAGCGGCGGTGCAGGTGGCGGTCGGAGGGGCGGTGGTGACTGTGATGCATGTGGCTGCCATCCCTGATGATATGGTGGTCACCAGCCCCTCACCAAGAGACATTGTGCCCAGAGGTGATGTGCCCTTTGGCTTGTGGCCCTTCCCCATCTTGACAGTCGTTGCAGGGACCTTGGCACTGTCCACTCGGTGTTTGGGCGAGGCCTTGCTGGGTGGGTGGTGTGACTGTCGGCCTCTTTACTTAATGATAGGCCTGTGCAGAGATTGTCATTGTGTATCACAAGGGCCTCCAGGCATAGCATAACTAAGAACTGTAAAATGCGATTCCACACCCTGCTGGAAGCCAGCCCCTTTTTGACCTTTGCAGGTGGTGAAACAGGGTGGTCCTTCTTTTCTGTCGGTGGAACACTGGCAGCTCTGACGGGTGCCCCCTTAGACCGTACTGAAGTAGCAGGGACCAGAGCAGATGCAAATTTGGTGGCTGAGGTGCTCGGCTGGGATCTAGACATCCTGGCCCTAGGGGAAGGACGGTGGGGGGAGGTGTGGGGAAGAGATTAATGTTTGCTAGGAAAAAATTTTTTTACCCACTGGGACGGGAAGATGGAGGGGGTGTGGGAGTGGAGGAAGAGGTAGTGTTTATAGGAGGTGTACGTCTGCTGAGTTTGGGTGAAAGGTGCATGGTTTGGAGGCTGTTGTGAGGTGGATGGCTATTGAGTGGATGTGTGCCTGCGTTTGTGTACTTTGGGAGGAGGGCTTTCAGACACACTGGGAGAGGACACAGGGGACGTGTGAATGGTAGTGGGGTGGTGATTGCACGTGAGCGGTGTGTAGTGATGGGCGTGATGGTGGAGGCAGTGGCTGATGATGTAGTGCATGCAGGTGTGAGTGGAGACAAGACTGGGAGTGAGGTGAAGGACGTGGAGGAGGGAGACACAGTGGAGGAAGTGGATGTTGGTATGTGTGCATAGGTATGGTGCTTGTGTGAGTGCCTGTGGGATGTGTGGTGCTTATGTTTGCCTGAGCCACTTTTGTGTGTTGATGTGTGTGCATGCTGGTCTGATGGTGTGCTTGGGACAGGTTAAGGTAGAGGGAATTGGGTCTGGGTAGTGGAAGTTGGAGGGGGAGGCTGGACACAGGGACAACGGCTGCCATCAGTGCTGAGGCCAGAGCCTGAAATGCTCTCTGTTGGGCCACCACGCCAGAATGAATTCCCTCCAGGTATGCATTCATTTGCTGCAAATGCCTTTCGACACACTGGATGGCATTCAGAATGGTTGAGTGGCCAACAGTGAAGGATCTTAGGAGGTCAATAGCCTCCTCACTGAGGGCAGCAGGGCTGACTGGGACAGGGCCTGAGGTGCCAGGGGCGAAGGAGATGCCCACCCTCCTGGGTGAGCGGGCACGGGAAACACGCTGAGGGGCTTCTGGGAGGGCGGTGCTGGTAGGGGGGGTGGCGGCTGTACCTGTTGTTGGGGTGGGCACAGAGGTGTCCGCCACCACCAGGGAGCTTCCATCAGAGGAGGAGTCGCTGTTGCTGGTATCCCCTCCTGTCCCCGTCATGGAGCTCCCCTCGCCCTCCGTCCCTATGATGCCTTCACCCTCCGTAGATTCACCCTCCATTGCCATGTGGGATGCAGCTCCCTTCGTCGCCGGTGCCTCTGCTCCTCCGCCACATGTTCTAATGCACACAAGGACAGGGTGACAAAACAAGGGGGGGAAAGACAGAAAACACACATGGTCAATGCCAGCAACACCACTAATGTTGGCGGACACAACACACAGGGAGCAGCCCTATGCACTAGGTTCTCCATTTCCTAGCAAGTGGCTCCTTTCAAACTACAGTGGCCATGGCATCTGGGATGTCTCAGTCAATGTTTTCTAACGTAGGGACCGTTTGCAGAGTGGTTCTCCTTCTGCAGGGTGTGGGGTGCTGGTGGGCTGTTGTTCCTGTGGCGGGGCCTACTGTCCAACTAGCGCCGGCGGAGGTGGAGGGCTGTTCCTCGATTTGGCTAGTGTCAGGGGCCCTTTGTTGTGCCACTGCCTCCCTCATGGTCTTGCCTGTGTCAGCCAGCACCCCTGCAATGGTGACCAGGATGGTGTAGATGTTGGTGAGGTCCTGCCTGATCCCCATGTATTGTCCCTCCTGAGGCCGCTGGGTCTCCTGCAATTTGGCCAGTACCGTGCCCATGGTCTCCTGGGAATGGTGGTATGCTCCCATGATGTTTGATAGTGCCTCGTGGAGGGTCGGTTTCCTGGGCCTGTCCTCCCCCTGTCGCACAGCAGTCCTTCCAGCTTCCCTGTTGCCCTGTGCCTCCGTCCCCTGAACTGTGTGTCCACTGCCACTGACCCCAGATCCCTGACAGTCCTGGGTTAGTGGGTTTGCCTGGTGTCCCTGTAGTGGTGGACACACTGCTGATTGACGTGTGCTGGGGACAGTGGCATGGGCCCGTTGGGTGGGTGCTGTGGTGGTGTTTCCTGAGGGGGAGGTTCTGTGGTGGCTTGGGACCGTGGCAGGGGAACCGACTGTCCAGAGGTCCCTGATGGGCCAGGCTGGTCATCTTAATCAAGGTGTGCAGAGATGCTGTTGTCACTGTGGGCCTCTTCTGTGGGGGGACTGGATATGGCTGGCACCTTCTGTCCGGTGACGTTGGGTAGGGGTCCTGTTGGGGTGTAAATGCATTGTTATTTATCTGTGTGTGCCATCTTGTGCAATGGGTGTGTTTCCCTCTATTACTGTGCTTGCACTATCGCCTTGGCCCTTGTGTGAGTGGTGATTGTGTGTCCTGGGTGAGCCTCTCTATTGGACATGCTTTGATGATGGGTGTCCATGCATGTCTGTGATGGGTGTCCATGCATTGTTGTTGCATGCAGGGCTTGGTTGTGGGAGTGGTTGGGCGTGATGGTGGGGTGTGAGGGAGATGGTGGAGCCATGGGAATGAAGGTGAGGGTGAGGGCGGGAGTATGTGATGGCATGCAGGTAGGGTGGGGGGATATAATAGTAAAGATATGACTTACCAGAGTCCAGTGTTCTGGCTAGTCCTGCGAGGCCCTCAGGATGCATTATTGCCAAGACTTGCTCCTTCCATGTTGTTAGTTGTGAGGGAGGAGGTGGGGGTCCACCGCCTGTCCTCTGTATGGCTACCTGGTGTCAGGATACCACGGAACGTACCTTCCCCCGTAGGTTGTTCAACCTCTTCCTGATGTCATCCCTTGTTCTTGGATGCTGTCCCACTGCATTGACCCTGTCGACAATTCTCCGCCATAGCTCCTTCTTCCTTGCAATGGATGTCTGCTGCACCTGTGATCCGAATAGCTGTGGCTCTACCCGGATGATTTCCTCCACCATGACCCCAAGCTCCTCCTCAGAAAACCTGGGGTGTCTTTGAGGTGCCATGATGTGGTATGAGTGATGTGTGAGGTGATGGTTGATGTGATGTGTGGGGTGATGTATTGGGGTGTGTGGTGTGTTGTGCGTGGATGGTGTATGAGTGATGGTGTTGTGTGCCTCTAGATGCTGGTGTGGTCTTTGCTTTTCTCTCTCTCTGCTTCTTCAACATTTTTTGTTGTAAGGGGTTGTGGGTATTGTGGGTGTGTGTTTTATATTGGATTGGGTGTGTGTGTGTGGTGTGTGTATGTGTGGCAGGTGTGTGTAGTTTGAATTGTCCAATGTGGTGTAGTTTTGTAAGTGTGTGTGTATTTTGAGCGCGGCGGTGTGTACCGCCAATGGTTTACCGTGGTTGAATGACCGCTGCGTTGATTCGTGGGTCGTGATACTGTGGGTGTATTTGTGTTGGCGAACGGTGTGGGTTTTGCTATCGCCAGTTTATCACTCACCTTTGGTCTGGCTGACTTGTGTGGGTGTCTGTGTAGTGGCGGAATTCTCAGTGTGGGTCATAATACCCGTTGCGGATTTCCGCCGCAGACATGGTATGTTGGCGGCCGTCGGCACAGCGGTCAGCAGGATTTACCGCCAGGGTTGTAATGAAGGCCTCTGTGTTTTACTTACTTTTATGCCCATGTCTCAGCCTGTGGTGTTCCAAGGACAATGGGACCACCACCAAATTGTTCAGCAGGATGTGCTTTTGCGCCTCAGATCATCTTCTGGGTTCTCACCCTAATCTGGAGAAACCCCAAAATCATCACCTTCCCTGCTTTTTCATCCCTTTTCAAGCTCTGCCATGGCTGGAGCCTTTCCTCTATAACCAGGAGTAGTTTGTTCTCTAGGGGCTGTGTCTATGGTTACATTTTAGAAGGCCTGGTAGGCTATAAGGCCCATATTTATACTTTTTTTAGCGCCGCATTTCTGTCATTTTCTGACGCAAAAGCGGCGCATACATACTAAATACAATTATATTTTGTAAGTTTGTGCCGCTTTTGTGTCAGAAAATGATGCACATGTGGCGCAAAAAAGTATAAATATGGGCTTAAGTGTATAATGTACTGTTTGCTTGGTTATGCCCTCTATGTGCTGATTGTATTGTTTTAGTACAATGCTTTTTCACCACGTTGTTTCACTGTGATGCTCTCTAGGGATTGTTCTGATCATTACAGTTTAATGCCAAGTATGTGAAAGGATGCACAAACACAAAGTTGACTCCTAATAAATGTTCTATTGGGGTTTTATTGAAACATCATTATCACAATTATGACAATGATTCATGCCACCATCATAGGGTTATTACACAATAACTGTTGAAACTCACTAGATATTTCTCTAGGGGGGCAACGGTGATTACACAATGTCATCTATGGTATTTTTCATCTGCCAATGTATATTTGTTAATTACTGCATAGTATTCAGTAGTGTGTGCGTAATAAATGTATTTCTCCTTTTTCTAAACAAAAAGTACTGACTAGACAGCCATTTATTTGAGTGTTATTATTGCGTACCAGTGATTGTTGATTACTAGCCCACACCACCTTCCTTGATTACCTCGCTACCTTGTGAGAGTCAAGTCCTACAATGGAGTAGGGAGTATTGTTTGGTTCCCACTGAGACAATTGAGGAACTATTACATGTGCTAGCCACACAACTAATAACCCAATTTTCAACATTGATACTCAGTGGAGGGAAATGGTATCCCAGTTCTGGTACCCATTGGTATCATTTGATAAGTCCAGTTGTGTCACACATTAACTATGCATTAATGTACAAATATCAGAGTGCAAAGTTCTGAGAGGGGTTTAAAGGTTTGGTTGGGTGAACCAATGGATGTGGGAGGGAAAAGCCCCCACACATGTCATGTAATAGCACTGATCATTGATAAATGAATTGACTATGTTAGTGAAGACCGGCTTGCACTTTTGAACTGATTTGATGTAGTGGTAGGCTTTCATACACAATGTTCCCAATAGAGTATCACAGACTAAAGTGTATCCTTTGAACTCCTGCACAACACGCTGAAACTATATGAGGAAGATCTTCTCTATAGGTTTAGGGGCTAGGACAGGTACCCACACCATAGATATGGGTTTAGGGGTGGGCCCTCTTTTTGGGGGTGTAGAAGGTGATTGAGGGCTCCAGGAAATTCAAGCACTTATCTGGGCAGAGCAGATTTTCCTGCGAGGGAGCCCATTGTGAATCATTCTCATTACAGCTTTTTTTACTGCCATTAGAGCAGGCTAGAAAACACTGCAGGGGTGGGCAGTAGTTACCCCCCTAGGGATTCCCGTCATGATAGTGAGAGGTTTCTGAGAAATTTGTAGGTGTAGTTTCTGACCCTGAGGAGATCAGAGGGGGTAGGACTCCCTAGATTACCAAAATGGGTTAGCAGTGGACCCTGTGATAGGGTGTGGGTAGGCAACTGCCCTAGAGCAGTGTAGGATGTCATCCTAGAGCTGTTTTTTCGGTACCTGAGGTGGTGGCTGGGGCAATGTCCAGCTGAAAGGCTTATCAGGTAGGTCCAGTGGGGTCAGGTCCCAGGACCGAAGGTGGAAAACCTGTGGCTAGGGGGCTATGGCCTCAGCACAATGTGAGTGTGTACTGGAGGTTCTGCCTTAAACAGGTCCCTGCCTGGTGCACTGCTGGTGTACCAGCCTTGGGGAAACATTCTGAGGGCCCTCAAAGTCCTGGTTCACCAGGCAAGGACTGAGTAGGGGTGGACAAGCTCTCTGATGTGTTTGGATGGTGGGATGGCACCCAAGTATGGAGAGAATTGGCTGGGGTTTGTGCCTTAAGCAGGCCTCTGTCTACTGGTGCATTATTAGTGTACCAGCCTTGGTGGGAATGCTCTGGGGCCCCATGACTTCCTGGGTTGCCTGGTGTTGGACGTATCAGGTAGTGCGGCCACCAGCCAGGTGCAGAAAGTGGCTCTGCCTGCAGTGATCTAACCAGGAAGCCAGGTAGGGCATACCTTAAGTGAAGCGACCCTGTACTTCTGACTTGTATACTCTCTTCTGTCAAGGACGGAGACTATGGGCTGCCGGGCGGGTGGCTGTCCAGGACTGGGACTGGCAGACTTCTGTGGAGTGCACTTTAGAGATGTGCATGCATGAGATCCTGAAGGAACAGGCAGCAGACAACTGCCACATGCTGTGTTTGGTCAGAACCCATTGCCATTTGTTGCCGCTGAGTAGTTAAGAGTACCCATGAGCAATGGATGTCCATTCCCCTCTCTCAGCTGAAGGTGGCTCATGTTGCTCTGGGATCTGCCCCAGCAGTTCGCCTGGATTTTTTGCTTTTCTGATTACCCCATTTTTGGACTTTTTACTGTGGGAGAGTCTCACTACTTGTGTCTCACTCACAGTAATCACATGGTAAATAAACAGACTGTGCATGTTTACTGACAGTATCCGCCTTTTAGGATAAGGCTGCTGCAACACAGCAAGGGTAAGGGACACTTGGCTAGGTACTCATGAACACGTGCACTCCAGTGTGCATACATGTGCGGTCTGTGTATGGGAGACTACAGTCATGCACAACCAGGTAACAGTGCACAGGTAGACTAGTGCAATGGGGACTCTGAAGGGGTAGGTATTCACCCGGGATAGGCCTCATGAGGGTAGTGTACACTATTAGGGAAAGTCAGCATGCTTTACTATTTTAACTCTAGTGACACTCCATTACACACATAGGGAGGAAACTGCCTTAGAATGTAGTTTCACGTCCCCTTGGCCTAAAGAGACCATTGACGTCTTGAATTTGAGTGTAACCTGTGCGAGAAAACCAGGGTGCACCACCAAAGCGTCACTTTTAGTGACCCTTCGGCAGTGAAGACTACAAAATCATATCAATGAGGCCATGCAAATCCACTTTGGGTGGCTTTGAATGGCCTCATAGATATGGAGTAAGTCAAGGCAGTTCAAGTCACTGCGTTGCCTTACTCTGCACCTGGGAGGCGTTCCATGGGTGTTGCAGTGGGTTTTCCCACGCAACACCCATGGATTTTGACACATTTCCAGATTTTTGAGATCCTTGGCTGCCCCCTTCAGTGTCTGTTGAGAGTTACAGAGGACGTCTTGGATCTCTTTATCTACATCCAATGGGTGACGTGGTCTGCTCCAGTCATTTCTTGATCTTAATCTATTCAGTTCAGTTCCCACCAGTTGGGTCGAGAATTAGCACTTCATCTACTGTTCATGCGTTTCATCACTGCCTTTTGCCGATCGCCATTTTTTCTAATTCTTTTCCGCAGGAATATCTTCGCTTGGGATTCCCTCTAACTATTAACATTAGCAAACATTTACTGCAGTTTCTAGTGCTCAGAAGTGCTACATGGATGTGGACAAAGGTGGTGAAGGCCCCATAGATTTTCACCGAAAATACATTTTGGTCGAAATACCTCCTTTGCAAATGAGAAGCGTTTTAGGAGAAAGAGCCATGAATAGAGAAAGGGACTGTGCCTTTTTAAATGGATGGACCCACACTGTCCAGCTTGAGGTGGGCGGTTAATGCCACAATCAGAGAACACAACTTAGGCTAATGAAGAAATGTGCGTCTAGAATGGAAATATACAAAATAAACCTTTCCGCTAAACTCCGGTTAAGGCAATAACAAGTATGATAGATTTTCTGCTGAATATTAATATTTAATATGCTTTACCTGGAAACAATAAAATCCATATAGTGTGCATCCTGCGTTGATTTCCCATATTACGCTTAATAGTACGTATTTTCACTACAATCCAGTCTTTCTCTGAATGGAAAGGCAGAAGTATATAAGAATCATGTTTATATTTCACGAAAATGTAGATTGTAAGATCAATGTCAGGCTTCACTTAACAGATATTAACATCACTTAGTAATATTTGTATTGATTATTGGAAATTTTTGGAGCACATGACAAACGATGGATCAGCAGCTGGCATTTTTCCAGAGTTGGTACTAGTCTTATAGCAGACAAGCAGACTTCTGCTCCACTGTTTCCTAAGCCATATTCCTAGGACCATGTCTAATGGTTTATAGACATTTAGGGCCTGATTTAGGAGGCCCTAGCACCATCTTAGCACCACCATAACTTCATTATTTTGACACTAAGGAGGTGCTAAAGTGACTTTTTACACGCACCTTGGCCCATATTTATACTTTTTTTGCGTCGCATTTACGTCATTTGTTTACGCAAAAGCGGCACAAACTTACAAAATACAATTCTATTTTGTAAGTTTGTGCCACTTTTGCGTAAAAAAAAGACACAAATGCGGCGCTACAAAAGTATAAATATTGGCCCATGTTTATAAAGTAGCGCAATGCATGCATTGTGCCACTTTCTAAACCCTTGCGCCACATTATGCCTGCGCCAGGCATAATGTATGCAAGGGGGCGTTCGCCCCGTTAGGTGGGAGGCTGAAAAATGGCGCAAGAAAATCTAAGGGATTTCCTTGTGCCATTTTTTTTCAGCACAATTTAAATGTTTAGTGCATTGTCTCTGGCCACATGAACATAACATTTATTAGAGAATTAGATTTAAATCGTTTAGTCTACCATCAAATTAATAGATTTATATAAACTGCTGGTGCAATTATTGCTCTTGTTTTCCCAGTATTAAGTCTGTGTGAACTGCACCCACACATATTCTTATGTTCAAAAAATATAATGGTCACCACTGCTGAGCTCAAATTCAGTGTGGCGGCTGGATCTCTTACTGGGTGTTCCCGCATATCATTGCCCACTCATAGGCAGGCTAGGCATGTCCTTGTAAAATAGACCTGCCACCTAACCAATTTGATATCATTATGCTAGAGATGTGAGACACACAATTGGCTGTTCTAACAGTAATCATGTTTTTCGAGGGGCATCAGTTGGTGTATTGATTTGCTGGGCGCTTGGCAGCAATGCTTGTCATAGAATGGTAGTACCAACCTGAGTAGGTGTTTGATACCAGTAATTGGCATGTGGGCGTGTGGGCTTAGATTACCATTACTCACCATTTTATTTCAATGCCTATCTGGGTATGTAGTGGCAATATCTAGCATGTGAGTAGCTGTGACATATTATGGCAATATTTAGTATATAATGTAAATACTTACATGAAAATATATTGATACTGCTTGACATACAGTGGGAATGCCTACCTACATGGGTATATACTGTAATGGTAAAATGTGGCACATACCTGGACCATGTGTACCTACCTGGATTTACACAGACACTTCTTAGACTTTGGTAGGAACAGATGTGCATATGAAGGCAATACCTACTCGTAAAATGTAAAAACATACACAAACCATGCTTAACCATGTTAATGTACAAGCCAGCATAGCAGTTTCAGTAAATTTGTTATTAATATAAAAGGGGTGACCCAAACAACTAAATAAAAAAAAAGCAATTTTATTAGGTTGCAATATGCTGAGAGACTGTGCTAAACCACTAGTACCTACGGCACATGCAGCATGCTTTTCTCCAGAAAAATGTGTGATATGCTCAAGCAGTTTCTACCAACATTAAAAAAAACAAAAAACGTTATTTTGATTTCATGCTGTATAACAAGTCTACAAACAATTTAGAAACATAAGTACAATCACCAGTAGATCATAATAGTAACATCACCACAGTCCAAGTCCGAAGTTATGCTGCAACAATTCATTAGCTAGTAGAGATTAATAAGGGGCAATAGAGCTTAGTGGGATGGGAATGCAGAAGATAACTGCAGTATGAAGTGTAGACACGAAAGAGAAAGGAAGGGTAGAAACCGACCTGGGCAGTAGTCACCCAACTCCTCAGTAGAACTGTCTGCATTATCCCCACACATAGGGAGGGTCAAGGTGGCTGTGTGCTGGTGAATTGAATCAGTCTCACTCAAATCTTCAGTTTTTTGGGGGTCGGAGTTAAGAGATAATTTGGAAGTGGCTGCCATGTGTCCTTGGGTCGGGTGACAATGGCTGTAGTGCTGCATAAGTTTCACTAATGGTGTCACAGTAAGACATGTCATGCAGCCATGCGGACTTGGTAGGGGTTGTATTGCTGCCCCAGTGGAGTGCAATCTGTCGCTTCGTAAGGAGGAAGGCCAATGTGACAACACGTTGGATAAACTGAGGTAATGGCCTAACATAGCCCAATAACACCAAAAGTGGGTTAGGAGTGAGCAGGTGTCCTGTCATTTGTGAGAGGATGGAATGCACTGAGTCCCAGAATGCGTGGATCGGAGAGCAGGGCCAGGCAAAATGAGCAAAGTCAGTATTCGCTGCTAAGCATTTTGGACAGAAATGCGATCAGGATGGGTCTAGTTTGGCAAGCCGTTGCAGAGTTACAGAAGTGCGTTGGGGTATTTTTAGTGTAATAGTTTATGCCTTTGATTGTTGGAGATAAATTTGGTCCGTGCACAGCAATAGTACCATTATTTATCTGATAGGGGGTACCTGAAGTTGCGCTCCCAAGCGGATCTAGATTTCTCTACCCCTACGCGTCTTAGCTTGAGAGAGGTACCGTAGAGTTGAGATAGCAGGTGCGTGCTGTCAGAGGCCAAAATAATTAGCGAGAGTGGAGGGAATTCAATTTGATCATGTGGGTAAGCAGGCAAGGTAGTGCGTAGGGTGCTATGTAAATGGTGTATGATAAAACTATCTAGGCACGTTGCAGAGTGTCCCTAATTCAGCATTGCAGCCATTTTCACAGTGGCCTCACTAAAGAGGTCCCCTGTCGTATGTAGGTGACAGAAGGGCAATACTCTATGGGTTAACGGCTCCAGTGTAAGCAAAAGCCATGGGTTCCCTAATAGGGGAAGGTGGGGGGAGTACAGCATGTCATGGCCAAGATAGCAGCGCAGCTTGAACCATGCCCAGTATGTAGTAGAAAGTGTCTGGATTTCCAGTTGGGGTCCTGGGAGGGTCTTGTGGCAAAAGCATGGAGAGAGAAAAGGGAAGAGTCTGTGAATGCTCAGGTTTAAGATATTGAAGTCGTTGTCTGGGTGGTACCAGTAATACACAGTGTGTGCCTGTGCTTCTAAACAATAGAGACGAAAATCAGGCACTGAAAAACCTCCCGGCTCGTATGGAAGAGTCAACGTGTCCCATCGCCCCCGAGGGCGCCAGCCAGACCATATGAGCCTCATGAGCAGGCTACGAAGAGTGTAAAAAAAACTATTGTATAGTGCAATCAGAATGTTGAGAAATAAATATAAAAAGCGGGGAGGCCCACCATTTTAATAATAGCTGTCCTACCGGCCATGGAAAGGGTGAGATTAATCCAGCGCTCTATCTGAGACTTCAGTTTGTCAATTGCTGGGCTGTAGTTTAAGTGGACCACCTCAGCACTATTTCTATGCAGATAAATATCAAGATTCGGAAAGGGTGCCGCTTATGTGCAGCTTTGCAGTAGGGGCTGAATAAAGCAACCTATTCAAGTCTCTGAATCCCTTTGGTATTCCCAGCTTTGTTAAGGTGGCATGGAGGACAGTCCATTCAAGATCATCAAATGCTTTTTCAGTATCTAAGAGCACTGCTGCTGCTGCTATTTCTGGAGTGATCTGATTAATCACCGCAAAAATGCTGCGTAGATTAATCACTGTTGAACGATGGGGAACAAACCCAGATTGCAGGGGGTAAATGATTTTGTCCATAAGGAGAGCAAGGCGGGTAGCGACAATCTTGGCTAATATCTTATATCGTGATTCAGCAGCGACAATGGCCTATAGGAGACACATAGATAAGACGGCTTGCAGGGTTCAACAGTAATGTAATAACAGCCTCCTGGACGGTAGGGGGGAGAATTCCCAGCTGTAGAGATTCTGAGTATACTTCTAGTGGATGCAAGGTCAGGATATCTTTGTAGGCTTTATAAAAATCCCCTGTAAAGCCATCCTGTCCAGGGGCTCTCGACCCACTCAAGGAATCTATGGCCTGGGAAATCTCTTCACAAGTAATAGGGCCAGTTAAGAGCTGTTGTTGGCCACACCATGGCAATGTCCGATAGATAGCTCGCCAGATCAACAGTAGGCAGGTCAACCCGAGAAGTCTATAATGGATGATAGTACGTTGTGAACTCAGAGACAATGGCTGCACTGGTTGTAATCTCGGTGCCATATGCACAGTGTAAGGCTATAATAGTATGAGGCCTGATATCGAGGGTGCAGGAGATGAGCAAGTGTTCGCCCAGGTCTCTCCCCTTCCCCGTATTGGCAGACCCTTGCATATTTACCGTGATGAGCAGCCTCCCGCACAGCCAGGTCATTAAACTTCTGCAACAACTCCAATCGCGCAATCATAGATGTGCTTTCGGCATGCGTGCACATCTGGCTATCAATGTCAGTAAGTTGCTTTTCCACTTTGGCAAGATCCGCCTGAATAGTTCAGAGCACACCAGAATGATTGCCTTTACGGATACCTCTTATAAAAGGATTGAAGGCTTCCCACAATGTGGAATGGTGCTGAACTGAGCCAGTGTTCAATGTTAAGTAATCAATGTTAACCCCCCTAATCACAGCACAAAACATTTCGTCATGCAGTTCATTACCTGGAAAATGCCAGGTCCTGGATAACGGAGTGGTAGAAGGTATAGTGTGTGGCCACAACAGAATAGTGGTCAGACATGGTACAGGGGAGATGGAAAATATCAGCTAGCCACAGAAATACAGAAGGGGGAAGGTACCAGGGGTCTATACGTGTCCATGTGTTGTGCGGAGACAAGTAAAACGTGAAATCAGAGGCATGTGGGTGTCAGGTCCACCATACGATAGTTGGAAAGTGCCCAGGAGGTCTGTTAGTAATCAAAGAGAGTGTGGTTTGGTTACTCCAGTGGAGTCTGTTGTGTTTATCAAGGCATTGCAGGTAATATTAAAGTGTCCACCGAGGAGAATATGGTCCGCCATCATGCGGTCTGGAGGTTAGAGAAAAAGTCTGAGGAATCAATATTAGCTAATAAAATCTGCATCCCTGCCAGGTTTCTCTGAACCTAAAGTAGCGCCCTTATGATCAAAATCAACAGCGGGGCATTGGAAAGGGATACTTCTATGGATTATTAGAGATACCCCACAGGAATAGGAGCTGTATCATGCAAAATATTGGTGTTGGCCCCAGTGTGCAGCACAGCAGTGAACAGGGCAAGGAGCTAGGTGCGTTTCGTGGAGAAATGCCAACTTTATGCCGTGCCAATGATCCTACAGAATTACCAGCTTCCCTTTCTTGGGGTTGTTAAGGCCCCTAATGTTCCAAGTCACTCATGTGATTGTTGTCACATAACTTTGAGTACTGTGATGAAATATAGGGATGATGAAGAATGTGGACCAGCTAGGTGAGTTAAACAGTCAGATAGACCTTAGAGTGGAAAAAGCTATTTTTTCTGTGATAGAACATAACTTAAACAATCCAACCCAAATCCCCCTCCCACACTGGTGAATACAATCCTCAGTGAATCTCTAATAACAGTAACATCCCAAAACAAGTAACTATATTGGTATACGCCATTGTGTTGCGGCAGCGCTCCAAGGTGGGGAAAGTGTCCATAGCTGAAGAGTGTTAAACGCAGCATATAGGAGCAGACAATATGCTAAATAGATCTTTAATATCATAAGGCAGTATCATCAGCCAGTCCCATAAAACATGCATTTCGTCAGCTTCAACAAAAGTGGAGATTCATCTTGAGGGGCCACCAACCGAAGTCCGGGCGTCCTGCTACAGAGGTTGGCAACGTAAGGGCAGAGTCCACAGAGTTTAGCCCACTACACGTCGACCTCCCAAGTTGGCATAGTTTAAGGGAGGACACAGCCTCAGTAAGAGAGGTGATGATGTGATGCTTGCCCTCCAGTTCAATGTGTAGTCGTGCTTGGTATAACATGGCATATCGAATGTTGTTTTTCTGAAGTATTGCCTTGATGTCTGCATATTTACGATGTGCATCCTGTACCAGCTCTGTAAAGTTTGTGAGTACAGAAATGGACATCTCCTGATACTGCCACGGCCCTTATTCATGGGCCAACCTCAGAGTAGTATCCTAGTCTTGAAAGTTTAGGAGTCTAGCAATTATGAGGCGTGGGGGAGCCCCGGGACAGGCCACAGGCCCGCCGATTTATGTGCCCTCTCCACAACAAAGGTGTTGGTGAATGCCTTCCTACCAAATAGCTCCACAATGAGTTTTTCCATAAAGCTATCGATGTGGACACTCCTGTAATGTGCACGTTATTACGAAGTGACCACGCCTCCTCATTTTTGGAGGCCACCGCTCTCAGGAGTTGTACCCTTTCCAGGCATTTTTGGGTGTCAACACAGCCATCTTCCACGTCTGAGATCCAGCGCTCTGCTCCATCCACTCTAGCAGCTTGGTGGTCAATGCGTTCATGCAAGGCTTAGCCTTGCATCCAGGGTGTGAAGCGCGAGTCTATACCCTGGAATCCTGCCTGGAGCCGTAATCACTACCCTGCCATCTGGGAGAGGGGCAGATAGCGCCGCGCTCCGAGTCTGCTGATGTAGGGCCATCCATACGGGCTTCTTAGCGGTCCTATTAGTGTCAAATGACAGTTGTTTCTGCCTGGGGTCACCACGTCCCATGTCTTGACACTGTGCGAGGACACCAGGTATTGGCGCGGTCTTCTGTGCTGAATCTAGTGTGCCGAGCATGGCCGGTAACTGGACAGTGTGAGAAAGCGAGTGGTAAATTCTCCACATCTTGTATGTTCAGTATTGGTAAAATGGGGCTCTGCAGTAGGTAGGTATTTATCTGGAGGATGGAATACACTCAATGAGGGGTTCCATGTGGGCAGTACGGTCGGGCGACCCAAGGCTCACCGCTATTATTGTGGTCTGGGCTGCAGAACAGTCACGGAGCAAGGCAAGGCTTCCCTTGTAATAAATAAGATGAATAATCTGATGCACTTCTATTGTAGTGTTTATTGTAGGTTAATACGAACACAGCAATCAAGGAGCTCCCTCGCCAGCCTCCTGCTCCCTGTCAGCCGTCAAGTAACTGCTGCCACGAAACCGTTGACTCGACGTTCTCGACATGGAATTGTCTGTATGCATCACATGCCAACAATTCCATGAATACAACATATCCACTCCCTTTATATAAATGAAAACAAACTATATAACATTAAAAACAAAATTGCTAATGACCATAGCAAGTTAGAACATGGATTACCAAAAACACTCTATAGCAAGTAAGAACATAGATTAACAAACACTGTATAACACAAATTACATAATATAATCTTTCAAATAGCTTGGAATCTTACGACATCTTGAACTCAACCCTCGCGTTTGAATATCACAACTGGTGTTCGTTGTCTGATGACTCCTCTCCCTTAACACCTGATAACCGTTCAACAACTCCTCGTCAGACATGAGTAAAAAACTGTTGGAGCTCTCCCCACTCTCACCATCTATGTCACCATCTCTCTCCTTATCGCCCCTACATGTAAAAGGCAACTCGCCTCTTGTTCCATCGTTGACCATTCTCCAGGACAACATGAAGATTGTGAACTTTCCTCACCTTGTACGGTCCAATCGAAGTTCGTAAGACCCACTCTGACTTGCCCAGATCTTATTTTCACAAAATCTCCTTTCCTTAATGTTCTTTCAACTTTTGGGGTGGTTGCTCCCCCTCTATCTTCATCCCTTCTCTAGCAACGTAGACATCCATGAGGGATTCATTTTCGTGCCTGCCTCCCTGCCACTCATTATCTTGAATGGTATTTTACCTGCCCCCACGTTTTCAGTCGTTCGATATGCCCAAAGTAAATCATTCACCATGTCACGTACATTTTTGCCACTATTTAAAGCCTTCTGAATGATACCTTTCACCAGCGATTACACCTCTCTGTTCAAAGAAGTGTGGGAATGGCATATCCTACAACATTTTGAAAATCCCTCCATCTCAACAGATACTAATTGTGTCCCATTGTCAGTAATCACTTTCACAGGACACCCTTCCTCTAAAAATATTTCTTTCATTGCTCTGATGGTATTACTGGTAGTGATCCAATGGAACTTGAATCAACAGTGACAATGGTTTTCGCATTCACATCAAATGGTACCAAAACCTTTGCTCCACACATCTAATTTTTTATGACCTGGAATGCATTCGTCTGTTCCTCATCCCACTGAAATTTCTGTCCTTTGCGTAAGAGTTTCCTCAAATCTTCTGTTTTGTCTGCAAAGTTTTTTTATGAATTTTGAATAATATTCAATCAAAACTAGAAATCGATCTTTGTCCTGGGGAGAGGGAGCATTTTTAATTGCATCAAACAAACACCTTTTTGGTTTTACACCATGCTCTGACAAAGTGTAACCCAAGTATTCAACCTTGCTCACCAAAAACGTACACTTTTCTCTCCTTAACTTTAGTCCTGCTTTCTTAATCCTGTCATTACACATTTTAATGTGCTGTTCTGTTTCCCTACAGTGTCACCAAAAACTAGAATGTACTCTTGAAAATAAATAATGTTTTTTACACCCCTGAAAACTTCAGTTATCATCCTTTGAAAATACCCCTGCAGCAGAGGCAAGACCAAATGGCATCCTCGTGAACTGGAAGATCCCCTCCATTGTGATAAATGCCGTAAGTTCTTTGGAATTATCATGTAGTTTAACTTGGTGATATGCGCTCCTAAGGTCTAGCTTGGAGAAATATTTTCCCCCTTGTAACAACAAAATCAATTTGTTTATATTAGGTAATGGATAGTTATCTACCACAATATTTTGGTTGAGTGTACGGAGGTCAACACAAAACCTCAAACTACCCTACGATTTTCCAGTTATACCAACCTTGAGAAATCCAACTAGAAGTTTAATTCTGTTCAATAATAATCTCCTGTACCATTTCAAGATCATTTTTTGCACCTCCTCCTGAGCCGAGATTGGTACCTTTCTCAACTTGTGTTGAATTGAGATTGCATCCTTTCTTACCACAATTTCATGCACATAACCTTTAAGTTCCCCTAGTGTGCCAGTGAAAACTTCTTTATATTCATCCAATATCACATCAATGTTAGTGTCATCTACTAACATGACACTATTTTGTGCTTGTGGATCTATTTTAATATGTAGATCATATTGATGATGCCATCCTGGGACTGGTGGTCCATTGCTGGCCAAATATGCCTTCCCATCCACATCTTTTTCCATACTCAATTTTTGTCAACCTGTAACCTAAAATATCTATCTTTTCACTCTGGTACCCCCCCTGGATTTATGTTCTTAGGTAAGAGGCGTAAACCAGGCCATTGTTGTGTAAATAATTCTCTGGGTATAATGGTATACAATGACCCAAAATCAATCATTAGCTGTATATTTCTCTCCCTTATTATAAAGTTCGCCATTGGTCTAGGTGGTCTGATATCCTCCACCTCTCTCTTGTTCTCTACTGACAAAACTCTATCTAATCCTTCCTCAAATGTTGGGTGATCATCATGAACCACTACTACACTGTGCTTGGAACCTGTTTTACATACATGTGCAGAATTCCCCTTTTTCCCACACTTCATGCATTCTTTACCCACTGCAAAACAAGTTTTAGACTCTGAATTGTGAAACTTACTTCCACACCTTGTACATGGCCTACTAACATATTTACCTGCATTGTTATAAGTCGCTTTGTTACTATTTCCACATGCACACTTGGTACTAACTAGTACATCCCTACCCTCACTACCCTCTTTACTTATGCAATTAACATCAACTTTATCAGCATTTCCTTTGTCTTTTTTCTCCATTTCTTTCATGCTGTATTCTACAATCTTAGCTATTTCAATAGCATCCTTCAGCCACCCACAATCTTTCCCGCATCTTTATGCTTCGGCACTGCACAATTAATCGGTCCCAGATTAACTCATCAGACACTGTTCCAAATTGGCATCTGGTAGACAGTTCTCTCAATCTTGAAACAAATTCATCAATACTCTCCCTCGTCCTCTGCAGTTGTGTATAGAATCTGTGCCTCGTCATAACTATATTAGTTTCTTTCGCAAATCTTTTTTTCCAATCTTTTTATTGCTGTGGTGTATGTATCCATTGTTTGTTGTCCATCTGGTTGTAGTATTTGGGGTAAGTATTTGAATGTACACTGTCCTTCTTGACCTAACGTGCTAAGAAGAATTGATTTTTTCCTTGCAGGTTTCTAGTCTTGTCCATCCAATGCCACCAAATAATTTTCAAAAATGTCCACCCACTCTTTCCATGGAATGGTTGGATTGCCAGGTTGACTAAGGAATGGGGCAGGTGGAATTATACCTTGGTTGTTGGTAGCCATAGATGCAGTTCAATATATTTTATTGATTTATGATGAATTATTATTATTATTATTTTTTACATAGACTGTACTTCAAAGATTCTCTCGTTCTGACTTCAAATATATGTATGAAGTGTAATGTATTTATAGCGTTTGAGTATAAAATCCCGTTGTAATCCTCAAGGTCTTAAAATAGTCGTTGTGATGCTACAGTGCGTCTAAATCTCCAAGCAACTATGCTAATTGCAGGCATGTTTAATAAAATGGCCACTGCAGCGTTGGGCCGTTGTTTGAATACTGTGTGTGCTCCGCGACATGCGCGCCGGAAACAGTGGGAGCTAATGCTGAGTCTTGAAGCTGCTCAGGACACACTCGCAGGAAACAGCGTGTGCTCCTCAACACACGCCCTTAAACGAACAAGTAAGGTACAGCCGATTTGGTTTATATCATGATTCGCTCTCCATACAAGATTAATACCTTGTGCTAAATACGCCGGCGCTCTTCTTAAAAATAAAATCCTTTAGGTCTGTTGGTTCTTCGCCCCTTATATCTATGTCCAAGCCACTCCGTCAGCTGTCAATTCGTTGCCAAAAATGTTGTAATAAATAAGATGAATAATCCAGTGCACTTATATCGTAGTGTTTATTGTAGGTTAATATGAACACAGAAATCAAGGAGCTCCCTCGCCAGCGTCCGGCTCCCTATTGGCTGTCAAGTAACTGCAGCCATGGAACCGTCGACTTGACGTTCTCGACATGGAATTGTCGGCACGCATCACATGCCAACAATTCCATGAATACAACAGATTCATAGGGAGCCCAGATCTGATTCCAAGGATTAAATGTCCCGGTGGCACCCAAATCAACCCAGGCATGAGCCGATCCGCAACGCCTCCTGCCAGGGGGCCACTGGGCAGAGGCGCAACCCTTAGTGGTCCAGGCCCTGGGAGTGGCATCCTACTCAACATTAAAGTTAAGAATACAACACAATAAAATCTGAAAATCAATTTAGAAAAAGGAAGGCAATGTAATAAGCAAAATTACAATAAAATGGTTAACATAGGATTAGGTTAGCAGTAACAAATACCCATAGGAATAAAAGAGTTATAAAACTCACTGTGGTCTATCGGCTGTACCCAAAATGGCCACAAGAGGCTGATCTTGCACCAAAAGCGAAAAACAAGAAAAAAATACATCCAAATATTTCTGATTTACAGACATTGAGTGATCAGAAGCAGAATACTCTGGTACATTCAAAGACTTTCAGTCTTCTGAGGGGACTCTAGTCAGAGCGTCAGGAGTGAGACAGACCTCTCTGCCCCTACTTCCTAATACAACAGAGAGTCCCAATTTCTTGAAGATGCAGAAAATCCTTGTTCTGTTCTATGCCAAAGAAGCCAAGTAATAGGATCCAAGATCAAGACATCAGATATGAACCATGGCCTTCCTCCATTGCTATGGGTGATGCTATCCGGAACATTGAAAAGTAGATCGCAAGAGAAATATCGCGAATGGGGAAGGGAGAATGTGTTGCTTCTCAGGAGGCTCATCATGGCTCAGGATGCAAAAATCACCCCCTCAAGGAATGGTGTTTAGAAACCTCTTCACCTCAAGAACAACGTAGAAATAATACTTAAGAGGCAGCTAGGATAAAGTCAACAGAGTCTGAGTCAGTATATAAACCATGAGTCTATGATAACGGCTGAGGAAGAACGTGAATGATTCCTACCAAAACAGAAGGAGATAACATGATGGGAACCTTAATGATCTGCAGTACAAGTAACTACAGAAGGAAGTAACCAAAGGGGGGACTGGAGAAAAGGGAAATAATTTAAATAAGTGGGTGAGGGAGAATGACTGTGTGATGTATGAAAGCACCACTGAAAAGAGACACTGAACCACATAATTTCCAAACTCTGGACAATTATTTATTATGCCATCTTGTACTGCAATCCTGGGTCTACCCAGAAGGCGAGTGAGCACTACAAGAAGTGATTCCTACCGACTGCTAGACTGCTGGAGACTTAGGCCCTCATTATGCTTTGGCGGTCTAAAACCTAGACCACCGAAGTCCTGCCAGGCACTAGACCGACAGGGATGGCGGTCATCTGACTGCCATATTATGGCTGCTGGCGGCTGTCTGCCAGAATTTGGACAGAGAACCACCAGCAGCCATATTGGAGGTCCGTGGTACAGTGGCGGCTGCTCCGCTTGCACTGCTTCATCATCACAACACCGCCACGCCTATTACTAGTTGGTAATAGGCATGGCAGTGTTGTGGCGACAGAGCGCTGGCGGTGGAGCAGGCTCCAAGGCTCCTGTCCCCTCCCGGACGACCACAGTGAAAAGGTAAGTGCCCATCCTCTAGGGTAGGGAGCGGTGAGGAGTGGTGTGTGTGCATGGGGTGTGCGTTTGTGTGATTGAGGGGGTGGGTTTTTGTGCGTGTATGTGTGTGATTGTGAGTGTGTGAGTGCGTGCATGGATGTGGGGGTGGGAGGGTCCCTAGGGGCTGAGGGGGGACTGTGTCTGTCTGGGGAGGTATCTAGGGGTAGTCGCATACAGGCTACAGGAATGCAGATGCCTGTTGCCAGCATCCTTTCTGCCAGGGATTTCCTGGCGGTGTTGCTGCTGGGGAATTCCTGGCGGAAAGGAGGCTCCTAATACCGTTGGCGGTCTATGGTGGACCGCCGGGGCAAAGGCGGTTAACCTTCACCCTGGCGGTCCAACCGCCCTGGCGGTACAGGCAGTGAATTGGCTGCTTTGCAGCCTGTTCACTGCCGTGGTCATAAACTGGCGTCCAGCACCGCCACGCCGTCGGCGGTGTTACCGCCACCACCAGTGTGGCGGAGCTGGACCACCAATGTCATAATGAGGGCCTTAATGTTATACCCATCATGTTTATGCATGCAATAGGCATTTATCCAATTCTGGGTTGTCTTGCCTGTACCTTATGTATGTAAATATTTGGAAGGACATTCGTGTCCTCAGACTCTTCATTGTCGTAGTAATCCTGACACTATACTTTTTGTGTACGCGTCTAAGTCCCAGGTATCACCCCAATGAGGAATCAATGCTGCCTACCCCCAATGTGGCAGCTGGTTCTTCCAGGCAGGATGAAGCCCTGCTGTAACCTTTGTGTTCCTGAGGTAGTTAACATAAGGGTAGCCAGCTAACCCTTGTAGAACAATTCCGGTCCATGGGTGAAACTGGAACACATAAATCCTTCAAGCTTCTTCTTCAACAGGTCAATCAGGAACCTTCTTCACTCAGATGTCTTCTTCCAAGTCCAATAATGTTCTGATAAGCTGGTGGTGGGGAAGGGTGCTATTTTATGCAGTGCTCAGCTAGTGATTAGAGACTTCCCTAGGTACGTTCCCCAACAAAAATCCAACCAAAACATAGCTCTCTTTTATCAGCACTTTCTGTCTCGCTTGATTGTCAGTCTCTCTAGAGACCTCCACTAAAATAGCAAGTTAGCTCCCCCAACCCCAAAAGAGCTCCAGGGCCCCTACCAGATCTCACTCTGTGGAAATGAGGATTCAAGCCCTCTTCCTGATATGAGGAGAGTTTTTCCTTTGATGAGGGCAAAGATGAATGTTGGAGAGACTCCTCTAGTCTAAATGGCTTCTGTCACGTGAGCCTCCTTTTGGAATCTTCAGAAAGGTTGTTGCTCTTGCCTTTTGTGAATCTATTTGACTGTTTACTCACCCAAATTACCCTCCTCAGCTAGGAGTTCAGTAATTGGACTAGAACAGTCTTCCTTCCATCTGCATTTGGAGCATTGTTTTGGGACAGCAGAACACTTCCCATCAAACTGGAATACTAATGCTGGAGAAACCCAACAGACCTAGGTTAACTCCGCCTAGTTTTCAGACAGCATAAATTGTGATTTTAAAGGATATTTGGCCATTAGAGATATTACAAAAACTCCACTCATATCACTCAATTAGATTTTTGCTAAATAAGTAAACAATAACTTTGACTGTTAAACAATTTTCTATTATTTTCCTTGGTAAAATTATAAACATAGACTTATAACGACAACTAGGCCAACTCAAAAGGAAATGCAACTTTGCTTGCATAGGTACAAGCAGTTTTTGGTACTAGTAGGTTTGGCTTACTGACAGTGCATTTCGTTCTGACATTTGGATACTGCATTATTTTAAACTGCGTTAAGGCAGGACACAATGGTGCTACTAACACAATTGGGTGGTGAAAAAACACTGCAACCAACATATGACATTCCACTTCACTGTTATATTTCCTGCACCAACTGATCGTGGTTTTATTGGAAAGTTAAATAAATGAATGAGGTGTAACCAATTTAGCATCATGTTTACAGTGGCAGGGACAGGCACTGTGCCACTAGATCAGAGAGTCGCACTACACAGTCATAATACCTGCATAAACCAGCCCATAAACATACAAAGAATCCAGGGAGCCCATGCAGAAAATGAGATATTGCTACAGCCAAACCTCGTAAGGTGAATTCTGAATCGGTGCAGTGTGGATACTGGCACCAAAGCAGGATCAATAACTGTGGGTAATAACCCAACTGCCGAGCCTGTATAGACTAAAACCTAAGGGTAATTGGGTATTGCTACTGGCGCATTGAGCAGCCATTTGCCTATTTGGCCAGTAGTGCTGAGAGGCCGGTAATGGAGAGCAGAAATATTCTATTTGAACAGTGTCCTTGGCTATTTGAGCCGCACAATAGAATGCTTTAACAGCATTTGAGCATAGTCTGTGGTGAGGTAGCACTTTGAGCACATCACTAACATTGCCTTCGAATATTTGAGCAGCAATCTCCTGGAGTTGACGACAGCTCATATTGTTACAACCACATCTATGAGTACATTAAATATCCTTGCATTAGACTGCAGTTATGTGGCATTCGGAAGGAGTATTTTCATTTTCAGCAAAAATAATTTGGTATCTCCCCATATTTTACCTTATCTCCCAAATTAGATTTTCTCAGGTCAGAATGCAGTAATACCACGTGTTTTCTCTCATTACGGGATGCAGTTTTTCCATGCACAAATTTTGCCAGGTTAAATTCACGTGCAATTTGATATCCTGATTTCAGAACAAACACCCGGTCCAGTATTTAATAGAGGTGTTGTTTTTTATGATTTGAGTTTTCTTTCATAACTAAAGGCTAGCGATTTTTTTCTTTTTGGACAAATTAGAAAACGGTTCTTTTTGGCTGCATGTTTTCAATATTTCTCGTGGGGAAATTGCCTCTGCTTCCCCGACCATCATGGTAACAATCAGGCTTTCTTGGCAGGCATGGACATGTTATTTCACCAGCGTCCTTCCAGAACTACCTATTATATCAATGGATAAGTATTTAGTTGATTTCTCTGTTACACTGTGGTGTTAAATTCATTACATGGTCCTAATTGTTAATATAATATTTTGGTTGAGTCAAGATCAACCATCGCTAAACAAAATGTCCCCACAGAGATGCAGCGAGCATTGGTCTTGCTTGCTGCACTCATGTGCTAGTAAAAGGACGGGGCTAATATTTTCAGTCAACCTTATTTACCAGTTGGCACGGGGATAATTTTTTATTTTGTCAATAAATCATATATTGATGTTGCACATATATAGCAATTTAGATATCTTGTGATCTGACCCATACTGCAAGCATGGTTTGTTTGTTTTTCCAAAACTGTGCTGTGAACAATGCAAATGAGGATGAAAATGCTCAAGTTCATGTATGGACTGGGATAAAAAATAGGATAGAGCACCGAAATTAAAGTGGACCCATTAGTGATTCAGGCGGCTAAAAAGTGGGCCACATTTGCAAATCAGGGAAGTTTTGGACTTGTAAACACTCGCTGTATTAGTGGTTTGCAAGGTATGGCAGACTGCATGCATCTGTGCTTGCTGCAAGCAGTGTTTGTGGTAATATCAAGGAAATCAACAGTAAACAAGCATTGGCAATGCCAGTAGGTCTCACCTAAGCAAGTGCTATTAGTTTTGCCAATGTCTTATAGACTTAGTGTACAGCAACAGTGCTGCTATGCAGCATGGTTAAAAGTTTTTTAAAAAGCGCTAAGACACATCCTACACTGGCTGTGCCATAGCACTTTTTTTCTTATGGCAGGTGGGGGTGGGAAACAGGGGCAGTGGGAGAGAGGGTGGAAAGGAACAAGCAATAGTGATTTTTTTGGTGCCAATTTTATTATTTTTCAAAGAAGTCAGCGATACAAAGTACAATGAGGATTCAAATTTCAACATAAATTCCTAGGGCGTCATGAGGGTCAGCAGTTTGGTAGGAAGAATTGGCTCATGGCATTTTTATGCTAACAACAACAGGCATAAACAAAGGTAGTGACATCATTAATGGTTGGGTATCTACGAAAACTCCCATCCCCCAACCCCACAGGCCCCCACTCCTACAATTGTCTGTCTCATTATCATAGTAAACATTCCCTTTGTCCTAGTTGGGATGTCCCCTGGTGAAGTTAGGTTGCATGAGGTGCATGCGGGGGTATTTAGTAACAAGAGACCAGGTGATTGGCAGTGGCATGATGGAGGCCACCACATAGATCTAGCCGGGAGGGGTGTTTTAATCAGTGAGCGTTTCTTAAAAGGTTTGCGTGTCTAGTATCATAGTGACTCAGGAAGCCACTATAGGGATCATACACAAACCCCATACTTTTTTGTGTGTAAGCGCTTCAGCTTTGCCCCACTTTAGTGTAGCAGCACACCAATGCCACAATCCTGCATGGCTTTGGAATGGCGGGCATGGAGCTGAAATACGCATGATTTAGTCCAGCTAACCCTAAAGCCTGAAGCCAGCTGGAATTATGAAAGAATCTCATCTAGTTCCACTATACCCTCCCGAATGTCACAGACAAAAATAAGGATGAGTAGTGCCTGATCAATGAACCTGTGATAGAGCGGTCCGTAGTAATAATTTTACCTGTGTTCGGACGCTCTTTAGGCCGATGAATCTTTTGACTTAGTGGGAACCCTCTGTACTCTTATATCGATCAGTCGCATCAAATCAATAATCAATAACGAACATAAGCAACACCTTGAACAACATAACACTTTACAATTAATCCAGAATACATTTCGGCGAACCCTGACCTTTCAGTCAGGAAGAACCACACCAGTTTAATGCAAAGTTAGTGAATTTTATTCCCTATATTAACAAAGCTAGCACAATATAAATGTTTCTCAACACCAAATGATAAACATAGATGAACATAAATAGCTGTCCATAACGTCGAAACAAGTGTAATCTATGAAGCATCTGAATCACAAGGCATTCGATAATGGCAATGCAAAGCACTAATACGATAATCTGTAATGAACTAATTGCGTACATTTAGTCAGCATAACAAGATCTCAAATTGCATCGGGTGACATATGGAATCCTCATCTAACCTCAAATTAGCATCAGCATGTGGGACTTCATGCAAAACAATTTAGCAACATTAATTTAGAAAAACTCTTAACTAGGGATCTCACCAAAAATCAGCAGTTGGTTACCTAAAAGAAACACAATGCAATTTTACAATTTCCTTTCATATTTACCAATTACGATCAACATACAAGGAAGTCTTCGTCTCACAGGTACCGTTCTTCGGTCATCATGGGTACCGTTTCTCGATCAGCATGGAACGGGGCAAAGGGGCAGGGGTGAACGGGGCAAATGCCTCACGGCGGCAAGGTAAAATTATTACTTCATGCAAAGGGATCAAATCAAAGTTACAGTCTCTAGGGCAAGAATCATTTAAAGTCTCTTTCTCTCGATTAGAGAAAGAATCAAAGTCTCTCAAAATGGCGTCGCAGCGAAGTGGGCCATAATAGCTACGAAGTCTGCAAATGGCGGGTATCGAGCTGGTAATGGCTACCTTCTCCTCGTGCACCTGGGTTTTATAGACAACAGTTCAAGTCCTGTAGGGTCTCCATTGGTGGGTTCATAGGTTAGCTTCAAATTGACCAATCAAAAACGACAGTTCTCAAGCTTTTACTTAAGCATACATTATCCTTGGAGATGGGTACGCAAATCGCAACATTGTCTCCCAATTAGCTTACTCTCAGAGCCTCCATTGTCCGCACCTGCAAGTCGACCTTGAATTAAAGAGAAAATATGCCAGGCTGGCACTAACTTTAAGATAAGCATGTGAACGGTTTCTGTGGAAAAGTACAGCTTCAAGCAAGAATACACGTTTATTAGCACAGTGGAAAAATACGAGCATCTAAACCGTGAGACCAGGCAACTAGGCCAAAGCCTCCGCTAAAGTAATGCTAAGCTAAAACATTTCAAACAAGCAAATCGTAGCACACGTTTATGATTATGTCAGATTAGTGCAATTCTAATTTACCACGTTATATAAAGCACGCATATAAATGATGGCAAACTACTCTGAGGGCACATTTTGTCCCCGTACAATCTTTATTAGTTCGGTTAATGTCACACATGATTATTTCAGCACTACGTTTAAGCGTTAATAAATCAAAACCTTCATTTTCTGCTTCATCAATCCCTCCTCTGATGACTACTTGTCATCACACCAAACCACGCCCACAAATTTTATTCCATTAAAATTCTGTCAGTTCCCTTTTCCTTTTAGTACCCCTAGTTTGCGCTTTGTATTCTTCTGCCATTCTTTTCATAATTTTCTCTTCTTTTCTTCTTTTAATTCTTTCCATAATCATTATTATTCCCCTTTTTATTCCCCAAATTCCAAATACACAAATTATTACTATTAATATTCCTTCTATTATTTTCAATAATATTCCATTCCAAATTCCCCCAATCCAATGTCCCACTGAAGCTATTCCCTTTCCAACCTTCTCCCACACTCCTGGTTCTTTCAGTTCTTTCAAGTCTGCACTTTCTTTTGTTAGATTAGCAAGCATAGTTTTAATCTTCACACTATTATCAGGTATATAGGTACAGCAGTGACGTGCGCCAATCATTTTGCAAACACCTCCATCCTTTGCTAAAAGAATGTCTAAAGCAAGGCTATTTAGAAGTGTCATAGCTCTTTCCGCTGCAAGCTCAGCATCTATCAGGATTATAGCACCTGAAAACTTTGTCAGCATGTTATCCACTATAGTAGACAACTTTCGTATCTTGATAGAATTCAACACAACTCCCAATGAAGGAATCATGGCTCCAAATATATCACCTACCACAGCAGCTGCGGTCTCTCTTTTCTGGATACTATGAGATCCAGATGTCTTTTGAATCATCGATACGTCATCCAGTTGATAAACCTTTGGAAACACTATACCCAAATAACATCTCCCCCACCATCCCTTTGGAAGTCGATAATAGGCATTATGCCCACAAATGTAATATACACCTGGAATGACAGGGTCCAGTCCGTCCATCATGAATGTCCATTTGGCCTTAAAAATAAACGTATGTTTACACTCACTCGCTCCTACAAAAATATTGTCATAATAAGATTCACCTCGATATATACAAAATTTCCCTACATGCCAAGCATCTAAAGCTATTTTTCCTTGTGTTTTTATAGCAGCAAAATCATAATTATCTACTGAAGTCCTCTTATGTAGCTCCTTTTCTAATTTTGCTTTCATTTGAGCCCTTCTATCATCTGTGCGATCTAAAAAGCTTATTTCTACAGCAGAGACTGAGCAAGTAAGGTTCTCCCTATGAGCATGAGCCGTTTCAAAAGGTTGCATTGGCTCGAAAAATTCCCCCATAATTTTATAATCCCAATATTTTGCAGTCTGGCTTAGCTGCGCTATTATAGGAACATAAGCAAAGGTAACATCATAATTCGAGTAAAAATACTGTATGTTAGTTTGACCATAAAACCTAGACATTACTATACTACATGTAATCCCATATGTAAGAGGCATGTGGTGATAAGTCACCCCTTCCTTTACTGATGTCGGTATCTGTGTACACACATAACAATCCTTCGCATCCATAGTCTCAACATACTCTGTTAGCAAGCGATAGAAAACGTTATACGAAAGCTCTTTCTTATCATGCAAGAGTCTCTCATCCAATGCCAGTCTTTTCAATGGGGTTAGTTCAGTGACAGTAACAGGAGCAATGGTAGAAGCAGTAACAGTCTCATTCTCACCCTTCCCATGCATTCCAAACACAATTGCCATTATTATTATTACACATGTTACTACCAAGCCTATACACATGTATTTACAATATTTCTTTCTATTGTTTTGCGTCATGATCTGTATAGAATCAGAGAGCTAGAAGCACTTATAAATGAAACTATTTAGCAATTCAGTTGCAAAGCTGAACGAGCACAATGTTCACACCGTCTTCTTCAAAAGGCCAGTCACTTATCGGTTAGCAGCATTTGTCTCAATTCGGCAATAACTCAGTCCTTATCAGTTTAGCAAATGTCTCATCCGGTTTAACAATGTCTCAGCTGGTTGTTTCTTTCACGTTATATTGTAGCAAGCAATATCATTTACTCTTTCAATCGACAGAGTCTATGAAACTTTTCTTTTCTATTGGTATCTCTTCTTCTTCTTCGTTCTCGATGCTTAGAGATACAAACTCGTCAGTCCAATCATCATTGACTGCGTATGCCCATTCAGGACCGGAATACCTCCTGTTTGGTATCCTTTTCCTCTTCAATTTTGCTTCTCTTTTCGACTCTGCTTCGCTGGTACTTTCCTCTTTTGTCAAGTCTTTTTCTTCACTTGACGATTGTTCCACGACAGTCACTTCCTTTCTTTTCTCTTTCACTTTTGGCCTCCCGCCCTCGTTCAAACCTTCTTTACCCTTTTCTTTTATTGGTGAGATACTCAGTCTTCTCTTTGCACCATGTCCATTTGATGGACCTGCTGTGTTTTCTGTGGAAGCTTGAACCTTTTCGTTCTGTTCTGCCTTATCCCCTTCTTCCGGGGAATCGATCACGTTCTCCTTTTCTTTTTCGGTATCGTCTGCTTCTGGGAAAGCCCTCCTCTGATCAGGCTCTCCTGCTTTTTCACCTTTCTCGAGCCCTTCGTCACCGTTACTTTCTTCAGGCTCTGTATCACTTTCAGCTGCCTCAGGTTCTTTGTCACCTTCAGCTGCTTCAGGCTTTTTGCTACCCTCAGCTGCTTCAGGCTCTTTGTCACCTGTAGCTTCTTCGTCGCTGTCTGAACTTTCTCCTTGGTCTTCCCCAAGTGAGTCAGACTCTTCGCCCTCCAATAATATCTCTTTCTCTCCTGCTTCTGCTTGTTCGCTTTCAGTTCGCTTCTGTTCTTTCTCAGCACTCGGCACTGCTTTATCAGGCACTGGTAGTTTCAGCGCTTCAACTTCCTCATCTGTGGGACACAACACCTTCTTTGTGTGACTGGCGTGAATCCAGTTGGGAACCCCCGCACACTTCACAGCGGTAGTTGTCGTCAGGATCACTTGGAAAGGGCCTTTCCAACGGGGTTCCAGACACGATTTTCTCACGTGCTTCTTTATCACGACCCAGTCACCTGCTTTCAGTGCGTGTCCTGGACCTTGGATCGGTGGCAAGGTGGTCGCTTCCACCTGGTGAGAGAAAGAGCGAACCACGTCAGCCAGTCCTTTGCAGTAGTCTAACACCATATCATCTGTAATATTCAAAAGCATGTTTGCGGGAACTGCAGGAAGTCTCATAGCCCTGCCCATGAGTATTTCATGCGGAGACAATCCAGTCTTTCTATCAGGAGTGTTTATCATTGACATTAGCACTAAGGGCAATGCGTCAGGCCATTTCAAATTTGTCGATGCACATATTTTTGCCATTCTCGATTTCAGCGTACCATTCATCTGCTCCACCAGTCCTGATGCTTCAGGGCGATAGCTACAGTGCAGCTTTTGCTCAATGTTCAGTGCTTCGCAAAGTAACTTTATCACCTCGTTATTGAAGTGACTTCCCCTATCTGATTCTAAAGAGATCGGGAATCCGAAACGTGGTATCAACTCCCTCAACAATAGCTTGGCAACTGTAAGGCTGTCATTTCTACGTGTAGGGTATGCCTCAATCCAGTGACTAAAAATGCACACAATCACCAACACATATTTCAGACCCCCATGCACAGGCATCTCAATGAAGTCCATCTGCATGCGACTAAAAGGACCGCTTGCCCTACCGATGTGACTCGCACTCACAACTGTTCCCTTCCCTGGGTTCATCTGCTGGCAAGTGACACATCGATGGCAAACTGCTTCTGCAGCTTGGCGAAATCTGGGGTTAAACCAATCAGTTTTGAACAATCTTATCATGGCATCTCTCCCTAGGTGAGCTTGCCCATGATAGAACCGCGCAAGCTGTGATAAGAGACTATTTGGCAAAACAAATTTTCCCTCATGTGAAACCCATAACTCGTCTTGTCTCTTTATACATTGTGATTTAATCCAGGAATCTCTTTCATCGTCCCTGACATTATTTTGCAATGCTTTCAGTTCATCTATTGTATCTACGACCTTCAAGGCAAATGCTTCAGCTGGTTCGAGTTCTGGCTCATTTATTGTATTCCAATCATCCCTTAGTAGTATACAGTTCAAGGCACAAAATCTTGCGACTTGATCCGCATATGCATTTCCCAGAGACACATAGTCCTGTCCTTTCGTGTGAGCACTGCACTTTACCACTGCAACTTCAGCTGGCACTTGAATGGCGTGTAACAATTCCCTTATTCTTTCCCCGTTCTTCACTGGGGATCCTGAAGAAGTCAGGAACCCTCTCTGTGACCATAGTTGTCCAAAGTCATGCACAATCCCAAACCCGTATTGACTATCAGTGTAAATGGTTACTTTCATCAATGCAGACAGTTGACATGCTCTGGTAAGGGCTACAAGTTCTGCTACTTGTGCAGAATAGACTCCTTGAAGCCATCCCGCTTCCAGGACACCTGTTACAGTACATACAGCATATCCTGCTTTCAAAATCCCCATCCCATCTCTTAGACGTGAACCATTAACAAAAAGAATTTGGTCATTTTCATCAAGCTTGGTATCCTTGATGTCCGGTCGGGGTTTTGTGCAAAATTCAGTCACCTGAAGGCAGTCATGCTCGACGTCTTCAGCGTTCTCAATTTCAGCATTTTCTCCAGGAAGCAAGGTAGCTGGATTCAACGTAGTGCACCTTTTCAGCTGCACATTCGGTGAGCCCAGAATAATCGTTTCATACCTTGTGAGTCTTGCTCCAGTCATGTGTTGCGTTCGGGAGCGGGTCAAGAGTATCTCAACTGAGTGAGGGACCATGACTGTTACTGGGTGTCCCATCACTATTCCTTCACTCTGAGTGAGGCTGATACCAACTGCTGCTACGGCGCGCAAACACCCTGGGAGTGCTGCTGCGACCGGATCCAAAGAAGCTGAAAAATACGCTACTGGTCTGTTTACGCCACCATGGGCTTGGGTCAAGACAGACAAAGAACATGCATCACGTTCATGACAAAACAATGTGAAAGGCTTTGTGTAGTCAGGCATACCTAGAGCTGGAGCCCTGCACATGCATTCTTTCAGTTCAACAAAAGCATCCATCTCGTCTCCTTTCAGCTCAATTTCATCCAAGGCATCCTTTTGGGTCAATTTCAGTAGAGGCTTCGCTAGAGACGAAAAGTTGGGAATCCACTGGCGACAATATCCCACCATTCCCAAAAACTTCCTCACCTCCTTCCTTGTTTTTGGTGGACTCATTTGGAGTATACTTGTAATTCTTTCCTTCATTATTCTCCGTGACCCTTTCTCTATTTGGTGACCCAAGTATTTCACTTTCTTCTGACAGAACTGTAATTTGGAAGGAGACACCTTATGTCCATTCCTTCCCAAATGATTCAACAGAGCAATGGTATCGGCTGTGCAGTTGCTTTCTGTCTTTGATGCAACCAGTAAGTCATCAATGTACTGTACTAGGGTTGACTCGAATGGCAATTCTAATTCCTCCAAATCTTTCTTTAGAACTTGATTGAATATTGACGTAGACTCAGAAAACCCTTGAGGGATTCGACACCAACTGTATACTCTGTCTAGGAATTTGAAACAAAAGAGGAATTGGCTGTCCTCATGAAGAGGCACAGAAAAGAATGCCTGTGACAAATCGATGACTGAGAACCATTCAGCATCGCAAGGGACTTGAAACATTATCACAGCTGGATTCGGCACGACAGGGCAGCACTTTATTATGATGTCATTTATTTTCCTCAAATCCTGCACGAGTCGGACCTTTCCACTCAGCTTTATTAGTCCCATTATTGGTGAATTACATGGACTGCTTAACACTTCTTTCAGTACCCCCTGCTTTACAAATTCGTCAATGAGTTGAGCAACTTTCATGAGGGTATCTTGTGGCATGTGGTATTGTGGGGTCTGGGGAAAGATCGCATTGGGCTTTACCATTACTTTTACTTGTTCCACTCCTTTCATCAATCCCACCTCTTTCCCTGTCATGTCCCACACTTCCTTTCCGACTGTTTCCCGTAATTCTGCTGGGATATCTTCTTCAGTTATCATCGGGAAAAGACAAATCAGAGGATACTCTTCATCGACTGTTTCCATCTCATCCCCCTCTACACTGTCCTCGTCTTCCCCATCATTGCTCGTTTCTATTGTTATTCCTTCGTTTGAACACATTATCGAACAACCCAATTTACACAATAGGTCTCTTCCTAACAGTGCTATCGGACTTGAGTCACACACCACAAACTGATGTACCCCTTGATAGTTACCAATGTTGACTGGTACCGGATCTGTTATTGGGTTCGTCAGATGTCTGTTTGCTACTCCCACCACTTGAACTGTCCTCCCTGAGAGTGGCAAATTGGGTACTTCACTGCTCTTAACTGTTGAACGTGTGGCTCCCGTGTCAACCAAGAATGAGACAAGATGACCCATTACTCTTCCCTCTACGTACGAACCCCTTTGATCAACTTCCAAGGATGCCGCAAGCACACAGTCTCCTTCTTCTCCTGAACTTTCACTCTCCCATACGTTATTTATTCCACTCTCACTGTGTAATGGGAACTGTTGTACGGTGCCATTTGTACTCATTACCTGACCCTTTACCTGCGGAGGAACCATCACTTGCTGCTGACTCATTGGTGCCAAGGGTATTTGCATTTGCTGATTAGGTACCATAGGTAACTGCTGTTGCATTGGCTGCATTTGCGTCATCTGCATACGAGGCATCTGCATCTGCTGCGGCTGCATAGGTTGTAATCCCTGCAATTGATTTATGGTCTGAAAATTTGAGCTGGGACCTCTCAGTTTCGGTCCCCTCATTGTCTGGAATGCATTGACATCATTGTTTTGCTGACCAACACCTGCACCTGCACCTTCCTGCACCACCATCGGGCACTCGCGTTTCCAATGACCTACGATTCCGCACACGTGACACGGCATCACCTTCTTCATTGCCTGCACACCCGTCACAACAGTGTTCAAGTCCGGACCATTATTCACAAAACCTCCTCTGCCTCTGGCCTGTGGCTGAAACGCCATGTTTCCCTGCAACTGCAACTGCTGTTGCGGTACCGGCTGTTGGAACCCTTGCATCCCTTGCAAACCTTGCAGACCTTGGAAACCTGTTTGAGCTGCCTTAAGCTGCATCATCATCACCTTCTCTTTCAGCTTTTTCTGTTTCACTTCAATTTCGTCGCTACAGTATTTCGCATAAGTCAAGACCTCGTCAATCGGTTTAGACTGCCAACAAATCAAATGCGACTTTATCATTTGGCTTATTTCTGGCCTCAGCCCTTCCACAAATCTGAAGACAAAATGGAGCATGTCCTTCGCCTCTATGGTTTCCGTGCCACTGTAATTCTTGAACGCCTTCAACAACCTCTCATAGTAACTATGAATCGACTCCTTAGTCTCTTGGGCAGTTCGATCAATCTTCTGCCAATCCACGTTTTTCGCGGGTACCTTAGTTTTCAAATGCTCAATCACCTTATAGTACAAGCTCATCACCAAAGGTGATGGTGCACCTGTCTCCCTGTCCCTCTCTGGTTCACTTGTCGGCCAACCTACAGCTCTTTTGCAATCCTCCCACAAATCTGCCGGAACCACAATCTCAAAGAGAGTGTTCAGGTCCTCCCAAAGACATTTTGCAAGCTTCACAAACCTATCAGTCTGCTGATACCATTCAATCGGCTTCTCTCTTAGTTTGGGAAAATCGTCCGTAAAGGACTGAATGTCGCTTCTGTGCCATGGTACATGTACTAATTTTCCTCCTGCTGTCTCCCTCATTGGTAGCATTGTTACTGTATCACTACTCTGCGGTCTTTTCTCATTGTGCTCTGTAGCGCTGTCCCTCCTCTTATCCTTCCTCTTTACCCACCTGCTTTCCCATTTGTCCAAGCACCTCCACACTTGTGCACTCTGCAGCAATTCTCTAAGGTGGGTCTTCATGCCTGCTGACCTCATGTGTTCAAAATCTGTGGTCCCAAAATCTAACCTGTAGCTCCTGCTCAAGTGTTTCGTCTTGTCTATGTCAACCCCGTTTCTGTCAGCTGCTTCCTGCAAGCTCTTATGTATCTTGTTCACTTCCTTCGTAATCCTGGGACATAGATACCTCAGCTCTTCTTCCGTGTAGGACTCTAACCTGTTCACACCCATAGTCCCTTCCACCAATTCTTGTGCTTCCATGTTCAACCTGACCCTATTCATATAGTCTTCTCCTTTCCCACTAGCTGAACTTTGTGTGGAATTCAGACTGTTGAACCATTGTGTCAACTGTTGCGCATTCACCCCCATCAGGGTAGCGTTCACATCGACTGCCATCGATGGCTGCGGCAGTTTTTCAGTGTTCGATGTGAGAGGTATTATCAGTGGGGGGCTCGACCTCACCAGTGTTGACTGAGCACATATGGGACTAAACTCCATCAAGGATCCAGACCCATTTGGCTGAGTCACTATCGGAGTTATCCCTGGAGTGTTTTCTATGCACCTTCTTTCTGTCCCATTCTGCAGCATTGATCCCTGACTGTTCAGACCCAAGTTAGGCTGACTATACAGAGGTACCACTGGACCTACAGTAATGGGTAACGATATCGCATCTGGGTTCTGTCCATTCCCCATGTTCTGAGGCATGTTCATTCCCACACCATGGGTCATCATTGCCGGCATGCCCATCTGGCTCCCCGTCATTTGAGCATGTGCGTTTCCTCCCTGCATCTGCTTTTGAGGCATCAAAAACTGAGTTGATTCAGCTTGTGCCATTGTTGGGTTGTAACCATTCTGTACTCCCCTTACGGTTTGTTCTAGAATCATTCCTGCACTGTTATCACTGTTGTAGTACCCTGGCATCTGCGGCTGATAATTTTCTGCTGGTTTCAACACGGGCACATCTGGATATATTCTCCTAACCTGCGGTATCTGCGGGGTGAACAGCAGACTCGGGTCCTTAGATCCCGATGATGCTCCTGAACTCTGGGTTTCATTGTTCTGTACCGGTGCCGGAGGGGCAGAACTGGTACTTGGACCTTGTCCATTCTCTGCATAAGGCGGTGGACGGTCGTTCAGCAATTGTATTATCAACTCCTCATCCTCTAACTCCTCTTCTCTTCTCAACTTTTCCTCGTCCTCCCTATCCTTAGAACACTTTCTGTCTGTCTTACAGGTGGCTTTCTTACCTGTCTCTTCTCCTTCCTTAGTAATTGCGGGGAATAATTTTATCCCCTGCAATACATCTGACCTCCACACCTTCTGTGCATTATCCCACCTAGCATCCGCTAGTGTCTTTTCTACCTTCCTCATTCTGGTCTCGAACTTCTTTTGCTGTTGCTGTCTGGCCATTAGTTCCCAAATTGCTAGAGCCTCAAACTGTGCTGGCCTTGGAGGCACCTTCATGTCGTACATCGTGAATCTCAAATTTTCTAAAATCTTTATATTGAATGTCCCATATATCGGGAACGCTACGCTCCCATGTTTCTCTGTCAACTGGTGCCATTGCTTTAGCCAAAGACACGGAGCTACCCCCTTTTCTTCCATTACAATGTAAGCTGGTGTACCCTCGGGCGGCGTCTCCTCTCCTACGCTCGCTTTAATGTAAGACTCCCCCTTCATCGCGCTCCTGAATGCTTTAAGGAATTTCATTTTCTCGTCTTTTATTTAACCAAGTTTATAATCAATAGGTAACTTTAATTCCACAAAATTTGTAATCGATAGGTGACTTTAATTCCCGGAATACTCTTCACCTGCCTTTCCCCTTCCAATCGAGTCCCACGGACTGCGTCCAATCCGTGCGCGACCCATCTCACCCACCAACCTATCCCAGCGCGGCTCCTAGTGACGTCACACTCACACACACTGCGGCTGACAAAGCCTCGCGGCTAGTCCTCCTTCACTCACCTCTTTTCGTAACAACTTCTTGCATATATTGCGGGCTACCAAAAAATAAAACAGATCTGTCGGTTTACTACAGGAAGGGTAACACAATCGCTTCAGGACCTTAGGGACCTTTCACTAACCTCGGGACTTTTCACTAGCCTCTGGCCGCTATTCCGTCTTTCTCAGTCCCCACATTCGCAAGCAAATCTGACCCGCAGACCTACTCTCAACTTGTCAATGATCTGTTCTAGTGCACTTTAGAATCTTTGTCAAAGCCCGAAGTCGAAATTTCTTTCACTCCCTAACACACGTACCCGACTTGTTGACCACGCCCGATCAACCTACTAAACCGCCCAGACCACAACATGGATCAACATACTCCGGAGTCTCTTGACCTCGCAGGGCCCGTCTCAACAACAACAACCATGTGGACCTTTTTATGCACAAAGCGCCACACTCACATGAAGTTCGACGACTTCCCTACTCTCACACTCGGAGCCGCACCTCCGTTATTTCTATGAAGTTCGACGACTTCTCTACTTCTACCCTCGGAGTCGCACCTCCGCTATCCTTAAAAAGAAAATCCTCGCAACCCTTTCACACACCCTGCGGCAATAAGCTGAGCAAGCGCAAAACCCTAACTTCACTCATACCATCACTAGTACCGCCAGCGCTGATTCCACACCTCCGTTCTCTCCATTCGCAAGCTCCGAGATCCCGGGAAAGTCGCGGTGGACCTAGCCCATCATCATCTTGTCAATCCATTCTACCCAAGAAAATCTAATTCAACCTTTCGAATGGGGTCTCAAAATGCGTAACCGTCAATTCAACACCATGTACTTTAGGAGTACAGGGTCCCAAAAGACGTAACCGTCCTCTGCTACCATCTACTGATAGAGCGGTCCGTAGTAATAATTTTACCTGTGTTCGGACGCTCTTTAGGCCGATGAATCTTTTGACTTAGTGGGAACCCTCTGTACTCTTATATCGATCAGTCGCATCAAATCAATAATCAATAACGAACATAAGCAACACCTTGAACAACATAACACTTTACAATTAATCCAGAATACATTTCGGCGAACCCTGACCTTTCAGTCAGGAAGAACCACACCAGTTTAATGCAAAGTTAGTGAATTTTATTCCCTATATTAACAAAGCTAGCACAATATAAATGTTTCTCAACACCAAATGATAAACATAGATGAACATTAATAGCTGTCCATAACGTCGAAACAAGTGTAATCTATGAAGCATCTGAATCACAAGGCATTCGATAATGGCAATGCAAAGCACTAATACGATAATCTGTAATGAACTAATTGCGTACATTTAGTCAGCATAACAAGATCTCAAATTGCATCGGGTGACATATGGAATCCTCATCTAACCTCAAATTAGCATCAGCATGTGGGACTTCATGCAAAACAATTTAGCAACATTAATTTAGAAAAACTCTTAACTAGGGATCTCACCAAAAATCAGCAGTTGGTTACCTAAAAGAAACACAATGCAATTTTACAATTTCCTTTCATATTTACCAATTACGATCAGCATACAAGGAAGTCTTCGTCTCACAGGTACCGTTCTTCGGTCATCATGGGTACCGTTTCTCGATCAGCATGGAACGGGGCAAAGGGGCAGGGGTGAACGGGGCAAATGCCTCACGGCGGCAAGGTAAAATTATTACTTCATGCAAAGGGATCAAATCAAAGTTACAGTCTCTAGGGCAAGAATCATTTAAAGTCTCTTTCTCTCGATTAGAGAAAGAATCAAAGTCTCTCAAAATGGCGTCGCAGCGAAGTGGGCCATAATAGCTACGAAGTCTGCAAATGGCGGGTATCGAGCTGGTAATGGCTACCTTCTCCTCGTGCACCTGGGTTTTATAGACAACAGTTCAAGTCCTGTAGGGTCTCCATTGGTGGGTTCATAGGTTAGCTTCAAATTGACCAATCAAAAACGACAGTTCTCAAGCTTTTACTTAAGCATACATTATCCTTGGAGATGGGTACGCAAATCGCAACATTGTCTCCCAATTAGCTTACTCTCAGAGCCTCCATTGTCCGCACCTGCAAGTCGACCTTGAATTAAAGAGAAAATATGCCAGGCTGGCACTAACTTTAAGATAAGCATGTGAACGGTTTCTGTGGAAAAGTACAGCTTCAAGCAAGAATACACGTTTATTAGCACAGTGGAAAAATACGAGCATCTAAACCGTGAGACCAGGCAACTAGGCCAAAGCCTCCGCTAAAGTAATGCTAAGCTAAAACATTTCAAACAAGCAAATCGTAGCACACGTTTATGATTATGTCAGACTAGTGCAATTCTAATTTACCACGTTATATAAAGCACGCATATAAATGATGGCAAACTACTCTGAGGGCACATTTTGTCCCCGTACAATCTTTATTAGTTCGGTTAATGTCACACATGATTATTTCAGCACTACGTTTAAGCGTTAATAAATCAAAACCTTCATTTTCTGCTTCATCACCTGTTAGAGACTACTTGCATCGTTGTCCATTTAAAGAGGCCTAGAATCAAACCTTCGCTGCGAATAGGGCCTCCCAACCCTTTATTTTATTATTTATTTTGGGCAGGGTGTCTGTGACCTCTCTCCATAAGGTCACAACCACTGGGCAGTCCCACAACATGTGTAACATATCAATGTTTGGAACTGGGGGCATGGGGAGGCAAATCCGAACATTTTGATAGGTTTGCCGGCGTGAGATATGCCCTGTGAAAAATGTTATGTTGGATGTATTGGACCTTAGCCTTTCAGGATACTTTCCGCAGATAATAGAGTGCTCTATCCCACTCTTTAGGTGTAAGGAGTTGACCAGGGTCCCTTTTCCAGCATTTCCGTATTGGTAATATGGGATCGCCAGGTATATGCCAAGGCTCTAGCTAATCAAGTACTAAGCCTGCGGCTGCTGCCGATGGTATAGAGTGTATGCACCAGTGGGAGCTTACCCGGCTTTGTGTCAATTATGTGCCATAGGCTACCTATCTACCGGCGCACCATAGTCTAGGAAATGGCCTGCTGGCAGTTCATGCTCAATTTAGAGCTGGTCAAAAGGAAGCAGTACACCCTCTCTGAATAACATACCCAGTGATTTTACCCCAGCCTCTTCTCAAGCCTGTGAGCCTGTCTCTTCCTAGCCAGTCACAGAAGGAAAAGATAAGATTTATCCGGATTTCAGGAGAATATGGTATAAGGGCCGGCATAAGGCTCAGGCTCTTGTGATAGCTATCATATGCAATACGTAGCTAGTTGTTGGCTCCTGCAGGATGCTTTGCAGAGGGTAGTAGTACTTCCCGAATCGCTTTTTGTGCACCACTGCTGTCCTTAGTCCTAACTCTTCCATCAGTCTGCCCGCCAACCGTTGGGCAGACCATTGCAGTTGTGCTGCTAAATAACAATATTCAAAACTAGGGGCACCCACGCCCCCTTTTTCAACAAGCAATTGAAGCTTGTGCAGTGCTGCACATTGTCTGCTCTTGTGCCAAATAAAGCTTCCCAATGCAGTATGGGAAAGGTGGATCATGGTATGTGCACTTATAAATTGTGGAACAAATACCGGAGATGAGGGATCATCGTCATCTTGGCCAGCAATACGCGTCCCTGAACAGTAAGGGGAAAGGTGCTCCAGACGGGCATCTGGGGGTGTAAGGAGGAGTTGGCCCTGGTGGGGTCTCCATCAATGAGGCTGTTAGTGTCATGAAATATGTGAATTCCTAAGTAGCAGAACACCCAAGTCTCCCAGCGCCAGAGGGGGGCATTTACCAGTAGGGTTTGTGGTGGACAATGGGCATGGAGCTGAAATACACATGATTTAGTCTAGCTAACCATCAAGCCTGAAGCCAACTGGAATTCTGATAGAATCTCAGCTACTTCCTCTCTATCCTCTCGAACGCCACAAACATAAATAAGGACATCATCTGCAAATAGGGATATGACGTGTACTCCTTCATGCATAAGTATTCTCCTGATGGAGTCATTGTGCTAACGGCTCCATCACCAGGGAAAAGTGCAGTGGGGGTAAGGGGCAACCCTTGATGGGTCCCTCTACTCACAGGGAAAGGGGACACATGTCTTGTCCTATCTTTACATGTGCCACAGGCTCTGTGTGGAATAATTTGTTGATATTGTGCAGTTTACCAGTGTAACCTAGAGTTGTTAAGACTACACAGGCCACGTACGGCCACAGTCCATGATCCTATGTAGTCTCCGGATGTTAAGGATGGTGTATCTCCCCGGGATGAACCCATTTTGATCTGGGTGTACCAGTGAGGTCATATGTTCTAATTATCTTGCTCAAGATTTTGTAATCCATTCCGAGCATTGACAGTGGATGGTAGGAGGATAATCCTAAGGGGTTTCTATCTGGATTGGGAAGAGACACCAGGAGTGACAGACAGAGAGATGGTGGACAACAGCCTCCCATTAAGGAACAGAGTTCCAAGAGCCTGGGGGCCAGCAGAAGTGTGTATTCTTTATAAAACTTAGCTGACAACTCATCAAGGACAGGAGTTTTGTGTGTGGCGGCACCTCAAATCACCCTGCAGATTTCTTCTTTAGTGATAGGGGCATTAATCTCCTCTCAGGCTAGGGGATATAGGGCAGGTAGGGCCAGACCCTCAATGAAATACCAGATATCTATTTAGCGGTCTGTGGCTGGGGGGAGTCATACAGTGCCTGATAACACCTAGTAGATGCTGAATGTACATTTGTTTGACTGGTAATGACCTGCTCCAAAGGTGTTCTAAGCATTGTAAGTGGGGTCCTGGACATTGCAACACATGGAAGCCAGGCCAGAAGTCTGTCCAATTTATCCCATTTGGCATTCATCTTTGCCTGATATGCATGGAAGTCAAGGCAACCCAGTTGCTCGATTAGCTGTGCATGCCAATCTAAAGCTGCTGCAAGCAGCACTCTGTCTGCAGGGGTTGCTCTTGCTGCCTCTTCCCGGCCCTGCAACTTCATCTCAAGTCGTATTAAATATCTGCAGAGGCCTACCCTGGCACCTACCACTGCTTTGATACAGTGACCTCTGATTAATACTTTGAGCATTTGCCACTCTACGTGTCAGGTGGTAGGAGAGCCCCAATTATCCGTAAAGTAGTGGGTTATGGTCTTACTGGTACCCTCTATGAAAGCCAGATTTTCCAGCACGGTGGGTTGCAGATGCCATATTGCGACTGATCGCAATAGATCCCAGTCTAGATAGCTGGAGTGAGTTATGGTCAGCGAAGGTTTTCCCTAAGCATTTCACATCTACAACTAGGGAATGAAGAGTTGGGTGACACAGGGTGCGATCCAGCCACACATGTAATTTGTGCAGGGGGGAATAGTAAGAGTAGTCACTGACACCAGGGTGGAGTTTTCACCAGCTGTCTTGTAGGGACCAGTGGATTAGCCATTGCGAGAAGCTAGCAACCGCGGATACAACTATCAGGGTCAAGGACACAGTTAAAATTCCCTCCTATAATCCAGGGTATGTGTTGCCATCGGGTAAGCATGGCTGATAGTCGAACCAAGAAAGCTAGGTGTGCCACATTTGGTGTATAAACACTGCCGAGCAATAACAGCCTACCATCCAGCTGCCCCTCCACTAGGACATAATGCCCCTCTGGATCCATCTCCTCTGCCAGCTACCGGAATTGTACCCTAGGCCTGATTCAAATGAGTGCCCCACATGCAAACCCCAAATATATGGTGCAATAACATTGGCCACGCCAGCGTTTCTGCAAGCGAGTGTCCTCCACTTTCGCAATGTGTGTTTCTTGGTTAAGAACAATCTGAGTGCCCCGTCACCTGAGATATTGTTGTATGGAACGTAGATTGCACGTTGTCCCATTCCCAGGATGTTCCAATACCTATTCCAGATATGTTCACTTAAACTGGGGAGAGGGTGAAGGGGGACATGCAAGAAGAAGAAGGGAGGTAGAGGGAGGCAGGTTATGAAGGAAATTGGTGTCAGCATTCATACGTGCTGTGCCATGGATAGGAGGAGAGTGTAGCTAAAGCGACAAGGGGAAGGCTGTATAGCATACACTCCTGTGCAGTACAACTCCATAGGGGGGAAGGAAAGAAATAGTAGGAGCAGTGCCCAGAGTAGAGTAGCATTCCGAATACTTTGAGGAGTGAGCCCAAAGATGGATAGAGAACCCATATTTACACTATAGAAAGTAACAAAATGACATACAACTCCAGGTGAGGCCCCCAGGGAGTCCCCCTTCATCAGAGTACAGGACTCGGTGATTCCAGGTAGTAGTAGTTTCCGAGGGGCATGTTGGGTTCTCTTTGTGTCTACTCAACTGGGGGGGAGACCCACCCCCTGTGAAAGGATGTTTACTTCAGCCCAGCAGCGGCTGTCACCCATGGGGTTTATAACAAAGTGTCAGCCATCTGTGCTGTGACCACTAGGAGATTTAAGGATTCATTACTCTCCTTGGGCGGACTCAGAGCCCGTGTCTGATGCTGGGTCCGGCAAGGCAGAAGTCGTTGGAGTGCGATGTTCAGCCCACCACGAGGATGCTGTGGACAGGGCCTGCACCTTGTCCTCCTTGGCCTGTTCAGGTGTTGGGTTCCGTTGGGGTGGGTGGGCTCCTTATTCTGTAGTCTCCACCTTCTCCACTATCTCAGCTGATCAGTTTCCATGCACCAAGGGGGCAATGTCTGCACATCTGTATTGTAGCGCTGATCTTCCACCCAGTCCCAGGCATCTGTCGGTTCAGTGAAAAAATAACTCATGTTATTGGCTATCAGTTTTTAACTTGGTAGGAAACAGCAAGGAATATCGGAGGCAGGCCTGGTGGAGTTTCTTCTTCATCATCCCCAGGAATGAAGCATGCCAACGCCGTACTGCCATCATGTAGTCTGGGAAAAGATAGACTTCTGCATTGTCATGTTGGATTAGGCCTGTGGATCTCAATGCACAGAGGATAGTTTCCTTGTCCCTATAATTCAACAGTTGCCCCACTACCAGGTGAGGGGGCAACACCATTGTAGATCTGTGTGTGGGGATCGGATGGGCTCATTCCACTAGAAAGTTTGGGGACAGCTGTGTGGGCATTACCATTTGTCACAGCCAGATCTCGAATAGGCCTGGGAGGTGTTCGCAGAGTTGCGCTACACGGAGCTCCTTGAAGTGCCAAAAAAACTATGGAACGCTACTCGGAGTTCCGCAAGTCGTGGAGTGCGTTAGGTCATGCCGTTTGTGCTGAGTTTTAGCACCAGGTTTTTGTCCTGAGCTGAAAAATCAGCACGAATGGCTCCATGCACAGCGCAAGAGGGTGCTGCTTCTTTTATGCCGCTTGAGTTGATTTTCTACTCGAGCGGCAGGTACCTCAACGAAATTTTGCTGTGAGGTGGTCTTGAGTAAGATTTTCCTTGCTCGCGCTCACCAACTCACCGTTGAAAAGCGCAAGCGAGGAAAAAACTCCGCCCCACTCCAGTACGCAGAGTGAGGAGTGGGAAAAAATCAGCAAACTCTGTGAGCGGAGCGGAGTTCAATGCCCACCCCTAGTCTTGAACAATTGTACAGGATCTCTACTCCTTCAAGGGATTCAACCACACAAAGGTTGCTGCAGCAAGATTGCCCTTTGGAGTCCTCCAACCTACGTTCAGGCTCCTAAAACTTAACTGTGAGGAGACAAACAGCATGTTCCAAGACTGACTTGTAGCACTGAAGGTCAATAAGGGCAGTTTCTGTATGAGTGACTCTGGAGGAAAGTTTGCCGTGGTCATCTCTCAGTTGTCCCAAATCAGCCACCACTGCATGTACTCTTCCACACAGTTCTTGTTTAGTGCCCACGATATCTGCCAGTATTTTACCAAGCTTTGCCGCCATGTGAGCTGCTGGGGGGGGGGGGGGTCAGCTGGTGTGGTGTCCAGGGCTGTAGGAATTATAGGTTCATCAGTGCATTGGTAGATTTCTCCACCTCAATTTGGCATGGTTGAATCAGGGCAACTGGTCTCACCGCATACCTCCAGACCCACCAGGCCCCTGGACCCACCCAGTGGGGACAGGGCAGCATGTGCAGTCAGGGTGAGTGGTCAAGCTGTAAAGGAAGGGGGGAGCAAAGATTGTGCAGGAGCCACGTGCTACATCATTCTGTGGGTCCCCCCTTAGCCCTTGATGCCTTTCCGGGTAGTCCAGAGATGGGCATGAGCAGTCTAGGTCGCATCAAGGCCAACCCCAGCACTGCAAGGTATAAGGTGCGAAAGTGGCAGTTGAGGTATGATCACAGTGCTTTAATCATAGCAGATGTGATTAAAGTTTCTTGCTTATTTCCTGGTGCCTGTGGCTGGTGTATTTCATACCCCCAACTCACAAAAGTGCCTGTCAAAATAGATGGAACTTTGAGGGGGGGAGTCGAGCCACCAGGCCTGGAGGACAACAGACAGCAATGTCCAGGGCCATGTCTCTACCCTGCCATTCAAGGAGAGGAGACTGTGGGGACTTACTCAGTTCTGGTCCCCCCCAGCCAGTGAGGGTTCCCTGGTACCCGCCCTGTCACAGCACAATGGAATTAACTGCAGAGTCAGTGATGTGCGCCAGCCATCGTGCTCACTTTCTCAAGTGTTGGAGCTGCGCTGGGAATGGGCAAATGCACTCATCCTGGTTCCAGCAGATGTACAGGAGGGCCAGGGTGTCACTGAGTGGAGGACCGTGCTCCCGGAGTGTCTGCCTCTGTCACTAGATCGGCCTGCTTCCGGTGTTCAGGCCATGAAAGTGGAGAGGTGGATTGCTGTGGTTTGCAGGCCAGCATTCATTCCAATATGGTGTGCAGCAGGCCTCAGAGGTGCCATAGTGTGTTAGGCTGAGAACTTGTCCTGCGGCCCATCCTCAGCACGGGTATGTAGTTAATCAGATGCCGCTCAGCCTCCTCATCACATTCTCATTCCGTGCATGACCCGACATGAATGGACAGCAACTGGTGTTGGCGAATTGTGGGCCCACATCAGGAGCAGTTTCAAAATATGTAGAAAGAGGAAAACCACGGCACATTGCAAGTTCATAGAAGTGTCAATTTATTCTCCTGTGGTGTATCAGAAAAGACATCACCTGACCCAGTGAGACAAATGGGCGATGTGTCAACAGGCCAATACAGTTCTCATATTCGGAAAAACAACAGCCGACACGTATTTAGTCAGAAATGACTTTTTCAAGGCTGTGAACATAATGATATACAGATGGAATGCATCAGTCACATATACTACATGGATAATCATACAATACAATGCCTTGTGTAAACTGGAATAGAAATGAGAATTGTGAATAAAGAGAAAGGTCCGATACCACAAGTTGGTGATATGCCATATTCCAAACTGCGAGCATATAAATGACAAATCTAGGACGCAAGTGAAAGTAGAAACATACTAGTGATTGGTACAAAGATTTCCTTGGCAACATATGAGGCCTGCTCCTTTCATAGGCTAACATTAGGGCTACCCTCATATACTGTTTGAGTGATAGATTCTGATCTGAAAGGAGTAACAAGGACATATTTAGTATGGCCAGCATGGTAATACAAAATACTGCTGACTGGTGAAGTTGGATTTAATATTACTATTTTAGAAATGCCACTTTTAGAAAGTGAGCATTTCGCTGCACTTAAATCCTTCAGTGATTTACAATCCACGTCTAGCTAGGTTAGTTGACAGCTCCATTTCACTCAGACAACCCCAAACAAATGATGCTCAGACACACCTGCACACATCTGCATACTGAATGAGTCTTCCTGTGCTGGGAGGGTGGGGGGGCTGCCACTTACATCTGAAAGGACAGTGGCCTGCCCTCACACAATGGACTGCCAATCCCTCTACTGGGACCCTGGAAGACAGGATGGAACTGAATGGGGACCTGGTGCACTTCTAAGCCACTCTTTGAAGTCTCCACCGCTTCAAAGGCACATTTGGGTATTTAAACAGGGCCTCTGACCCTACCAACTCAGACACTTCTGGACAAGATACCACTGGTGAAGAAACTCTGAACCAGATCCTGCAACCTGCCAAGAGGAACTGCCTGGCTGCCCATAGGACTCACCTGACTGCTTTTCTGCAAAGGACTGCTGCCCTGCTGTTACCCTGCTGCGTTGCTGCCCTCTGGCTCTGCGGAAAAGGGCTCTCCAAGGGCTTGGATAGAGCTTGCCTCCTGTTCCTTGAAGTCTCTGGGCCAAAAAGACTTAATCCTGCCAATAACTCCTTGTGCAGCAAAAATTAGACGCACAGCCTGCTAGAAACGACGGACAGCCTGCATTGCGGTGAGAAAATCACTGTACGCCGAACTGGAATGACGCAGACCAGCTCCCCGAGAGGAGATCGACGCAGCACCTGCGTTGCGACCAGAACTTTGATACACGGCCCACTGGATCGATGCCGAGCCGGAACAATGCAGCCTGACTTCCTGTGAGAAGAATCGACGCGGCGCCTGCCGTGCGACAGAAATTTCCCTGCATCACCCACCGGATCGACACAGCTCCTGTGACTTCGTCCTGCATGTCCAGGATTTCTCCACACCGCCCCCGGGGCATCCAAATACCCAGCATCCCGAAGAGGATCCAAGTCTTCACGCCAGAAATCGAAGCAAGGCCCTGACTGCATGGAAAAATATAGACGCACCATCTGTGTGTGCCCGGAGAAACCGACGCACACCTCCCCGTTTTCCACGCATCTCCTCCTCTGCTGCCCCTTACGGATAATTTAGACGCAAACCAGGTACTTTATGCTCACAAGAGACACTTGTTGCTTTTTAAAGACTAAAGACTCTTTTTATCATTCTCTAAATTGATATTTCAATGTGTACTTATCAAATCTTGATTGTTTTGACCTTCATTTAACCAGATAAATATTCTATATTTTTCTAAACACGGTGTGGTGTATTTTTGTGGTGTTATACTGTGTAATTGCCTGATTTATTGCACAAATACTTTACACATTGCCTTCTAAGTTAAGTCTGACTGCTCAGTGCCAGGCTACCAGAGGGTGGGCACAGGATAATTTGGATTGTGTCTGAATTACCCTGACTAGAGTGAGGATCCTTGCTTGGACGGGGGTAACCTGACTGCCAACCAAAGACCCCATTTCTAACAGTTGTGTACCCACCGCCTCGTTCAACACCTGAATTGCCACGGACACCTTCCCCGAGGTCTGGAAAAATGCAAAAGTCAATGCCATACCAGAAAAACCATCGGCAGAACCTAGCAAATCCAACAACTACCTACCCATCCCCCTGCTCCCTTTCCTAGTCAAAGTATTAGAAAAAGCCTCTCCTCCCATCTGGAATGGAACCTCCTACTAGACTCCCCTCAATCCGCATAACACAGCAACCATAGCAAGCACCGAGACAGCCCTCATTGCAGCCGAGCCAGACTCGACAATGGAGAGACTGCGACTCTAATCCTTCTAGATCTATCAGCAGCCTTCGATACAATCCTCCTCCACACTCTCATCACAAGGCTGCACAACATAGGCATCCAAGGAACCGCTCTCAGATGGATCATGTCTTTCCTCATCAGAAGAATGCAAAAATTCAACGTTCCCCCCAACCTAATTCACCTCGAATACTAGGAAATCATCCACGGAAGACCCAAAGGATCCTTGCTTAGTCCCACCCTCTTCAACACTTATATGGCAGCTCTGATCAGCATTGTCAAAACCCACGGGCACAAAATGAAATCCCATGCTGATGACACACAATTCATCCTCCCCCTCTCTGACACCACCAATAGTAAGAACAACTTCCACAACTGCATGACAGATGTTGCTAACTGGATGAAGGACAACTGCTTGAAGCTCAACAAGGACAAGACAAAGGTACTGATCTTCAGAAACAAAAGCTCCGCATGGCATGCATCCTGGCGGCCCTCAGAACTCCGACCTACGCCTACCCTCACTGACCACGCTAGGAACCTTTGCATCATTCTGGATAACAAGCTAACCATGCTGACTCAGGTCAAGTCAGTCTCCTCCTCCTCCTTCTTCATCCTCTGCATGCTTCATAAGATATTCAAATGTCTACCCCAAAGCTCCAGATACACCTTCACCCTGGCCCTCATCTCCAGCCAACTGGACTAGAGCAACACTCTCTATGCAGGGTTCGCAGCTCTCCTTCTCCGATGACTACAGATCATGCAGAACACAGTAGCCGGACTCATCCTGCATCTCCTTAGATGAACCCACATAACCCCCCTACTCCATTGGCTCCCTGCACAGAAAAGTGCCAGTTCAAGCTTCTGACTCATGCATAGAAAAACCTACACAACTGGGGACCCGCCTACCACAAACACTGCCTGAACTTCCATCAGCCCACCAGACACCTCCACTCCGCTTCCCTTTATATAACACTCACAGCCCCCATCCGACATTGCAGATGGGAGATTGCTCCTTCTCATACCTAGCGCAAAGACATGGAATGAACTACCCTTTGACCTCTGGACCTCCCCATCTCTTCCAGAGTTCAGAAAGTCCCTGTAGACCTGACTATTCTGCTAGTCAACTGGACCCAGCCAGGGGTGACAGGAAGCCCTCTACAAATCTATTGATTGATTGATTGAAGCTGAAGCACTCACTACTTTGTCCATGCTCCAGCCAAAAGAGGATAAATTGAAGCCAGCACCTGCTGGCCAATTAGAAGACTGCAAATAAGGGTGACCATAAAACCAATGAATGGTAATCAATGGGCAGACTGCAAGCCATTTATTGAATATAATATCTCTTGCAAGTGAGAAAGCCTGCGCTGTCATAGGCAAGACCTAAAAACTTGTCCACAGTCTGCAAAAAGGGAATATTTGGAATTGGTATGAAAGGCTGTAAAGGTGTTTTGCAAGGTATGGGTGACTGTATGCATCAGCCCACGAGGTGAGAAAACAGCCATAAAAGTGGCCCACATACTAGCCCATCTGACCAGCCTCTGTCAGATTGCCCTATAGACCAGACTGACACTGCACATCACAGGTTCAACTCTTGTCAGTGCCATTTCTGCCTTTCATCATTCCAGTGTAAGCAAATTAAGTAAAATTGCATTTATAATAGTAAGATTTGTTTTTTATGCTATTCAGAAAACATAAACTGTGGTAAGAAGCACTGTATACAAACATGTTACTATTAGAGCAATATGACTGACTCTTCCCCAGCATTATGGCCCTCATTTTAACAATGGTGGTAAAAGTCGCTACCGCCGCAATGACGGCCGCCAACATACTGTCACTGCGGCTACCATCCGTCTGCCATATGATGATCACTGCCAGGCGTCCGCCACAAGAAGGGCGGAAATCTGCCAGTGATCATACTGGCGGACAGTGGTAAGCTGGCGCTGCTACTATCAGCACCACCAAGCCAGTTGATCACTGCCAACCGTATCATGACTGTGATATGGCCTGGCGGCGTTCTTTTTGTGGGTGCTGCTGGCGGTAGGAGTGCCCCTTCCTGTTCTCTGCTGGAAGACCTCCTCGACAAAGGTAAGTAGGGCTTCTGACAGGGCAGGGGGTGGGGGGTGTTGTGTGTCAGGTTGGGTGCAAGAATGTGTGAGTGTGTGCATGAATGCTTCTGTGTGTGTTGTGTTGTTTGTGTGGGTGTATGCTTGTGAGTGAATGTGGGTAACAATGGTGGAGTGAGTGCGTGTCTGCATGTCAGAGTGATTGTGTGTAAGAATGAGTGTGAGCATGTCTGGAAGTATGCATGTATTCCAGTGTGAGTGATTGTGTTTATCCTTGGTGCGTGTCTGCGGGTGTGTGTGTGTATGGGGGGAGTGTGAGGATTGGAGGGGGGTGGGTGTGTGTGTGTGAGGATTGGAGGGGGTGAGGGTGTGTGTGTGAGATTTGGAGGGGGTGTGAGGGTGAGGATTGGAAGGGTGGGGGGAGAGTGTGAAGATCAGAGGGTGTGTGTTGGGGGTGGGGGAGCCACCTAACGGGGAAAGGGAAGGAATTCCCTGTCACTGGTCGGGCCTACCACAATTGTTTTTGTGGCGTTGCTAACACCACGAAAACCAGGGAGGTAGGCAGGCTCATAATGCCGCCCGTGGTACTATGCCTGCCGCTGGGTTGGAGATTGACATCTCCAGACTGGCGGCTGATACCACCATGGCGGTATGAGTGGAGAAGTGGCAGGTTGGCTGCAGCCAACCCGCCATTCTCATAATGTGGCGGTATGTACCGCCAGCCTGTTGGCGGTACTACTACAACATTTCCAGTCACCTCCGGGGTCATAATGACCGCCATGTGCCCTTCCAAAGCACCAGCCTTTCTAAAAATGGGATTTCAGTATGTACCAGCAGGCATCTGAAAAACAATAACATTAAAATAGCCATATTATTGTCTGAACAGAGGCCTCAAGATACATGTGTCCCCTTATAGTATTTTTGTGGCAATGTGGGAGTGATAGAAAGATGTTATGTTATGCTGCATACATTTATAGAGCACACATACATTCAGCTGTTTCATAGTGCTGGAGGATTCTAAATAACAGAAGCTTAGCCCATCATAAGGTCCATATGAGGGCCATTGCTCATATGCCTGTATAAACAGCCAAGTCTTCAGTAGTCTTCTCAATTTCTGATAGCAGGAAGTGGATCTGATCTCCTGGGTAAAGGAGCTCAAGACATGGGGAGCAAGAACCAAGAAACAGGAACCACCCAGCCTCTTTTTTTTTTAACGTGTGGTGTGGAGTAGGTTCATATGGGTTGATCTTAAGTTTCTGTTGGGGGTGAAGTTTTTTAAAATTCTAGCTGAGATGAAGTCAGGGCTTCTTCTATAAATTGATGTAAAAATAATGCATCTAATCTTAAGGATGGTACGTTGTGTCACCGGCACCAAGTGGAGTTTTTTCATCAGAGGTGTAATGTGACACTGTCTAGGTTGTTTGACTATAAGCCTGGTTGCTTGACTTTGTATGAGTTGAAGTCTGTGAGAAAGATATTTAGGAAGGCCAAGATATAAAGCGTTGCCATAGTCAATACATGAGATGACTAAGGCAAGGATGATTTGGATTAGAGCTTCCATGGTGGGAAACTTGCTGATTTTCTTAATTTTCCACAACTGTAAAAAGCAAGTTGATATAACAGAACAAACTTGGGATTTCATTGACAGCTGTTTGTCATTGACGATTCCTAGACTTTTTATTGAGTGCTTGGGTTGGAGAGAAATACCCATCGATGATGGTCAACAGGAGGGAATCCATCTCTTGATTTTACTTTGAGTTGCAACAATCTCAGTTTTATCTGAGTTCAGCTTCAGCTGATTGTTATTCATCCAATCTCTGATACACAGCATGGTATTTTGGAACATTTCCTTGGCTTCACTGGAATCATTAATGGTGAACAGAAGATGCATGTCATCAGCGTAGTTGTAAATTCTGACATTCATCTTTTTGAGGGTGCAAATCAAGGGCTGAAAAAAAAAAAAAAAAAAAAAAAAAAAAAATATATATATATATATATATATATAATAGATGAGGGAACATAGCAGACTCTTGATCAACTCCACCCAACAGCTGGCTCTTAGAAGATTTAAAAGGAAACAGCCAGACAGATTGCCATTGATTCTTCAAAAAGTATACAATTCATGCCAATGGTGAGTCCTGGACGCCAGCCGCCTTGACACGGCCCACCAATAACTCATGGTTTACTGTGTCAAATGCCACGGAAAGATCTAAAATAACCAAAGCCTAAGTGATACCATTATCAGCTGATTCCCGCATGTCATCTACAACTGAGAGAATAACAGCTTCAGTTGATTGAGCTGGCAAAAAACCTGCCCGATGGAAGTCAACAAATTTGGATTCTTCTAAGAAGAAACATGGATGATTGTCAACATTTGCTTGAAGTATCTTTGCCAAATATGGCAGCAGGGAGATGGAACAGGACCTCACCAAGTTTTTTTCTGAAGAGGGATCACAATTACCTTCTTAAAGGAATCAGGAACCACCCCTTAACTAAGATACCGGCTGAGGAAAGATAGGGCTACTTCAGGGAAACATGAAAAATCTGTTTTTTTGTATGCTAAGAGGACACAAGTAATTAGGGAAGTCTGATTTGATCTTTGACAGCAAGCCTACAAGTCAATCTTTGGTGAAGACAGGAAATTCAAACAAGATAGAAGAATTCTTAATAACAGTAGATACTGACTTAAGCAGAGAGCTTGTCAGTATATCATCAATCTATCAACACATTTATGTCGGCTTAAAAGAGCCATAAAAGTACTCAGCAACACAAATAAATAAGATAAAAAACATAAAAAACAAGAACTCAAAACAATCAGTTCAAAGTACATAAATGTCAGAATGAATCATCCTGAGATAAACCCTTAATAAGGCAAGTAAACTACCCTCAAAGTAAAACAAGAATCAAAGAGCGCCATGACAACCTCTAGCATTCCCATGATTCAAAAATATTTCCTATAATCAGCGTGCGTACAAGATGATACAAAATAAGGCAACTAAAATCATTATTTGTATATATATATATATATATATAGCATTTTCTTTTAAAAAGGCATGCTGGATTATCCCCAACGTCCATAAATCCTGGCTACACAAAAACCACTAACTACAGATTGAAAGCAATAGAAGGATCCCCTATATCATCCAGGCGTCTAGGTATCCAACCCAATTTGGGGGTCCAGCAAAACATTAGCTGTTGCTAATGTCCATAAAGGGCAGGATATATAAAAAGGATAAACAATATTCTAATAGAGCTTTTGAACCTCAGTAGGTTATCTACCTAGAATTGGCTAGTCCTGAAAGCTTTCAGTCTAATGTGCCAGATTAACTGCAGAAAGTTGGAAACTGAATAGACAATAGAAAACCTACTATCTGACTTGCAGATTCTCAAAGCTATATGCCGGTTTTCAAGGTGAAAAAAGCCTACAAAGAGAGACAATATAAAGGGCATGATGCTTTGCATAGGCGCTGCGGAAAAACAAAACATGTTCTTTGTTTTGAACACTCAGATATCACATAGGACATAAATTATTAGAGGGGCTAATGCTTTTATTCCATACAGCAGAAAAGTGGCCAGCGGCAGAGTCCTTAGTCTAAACTTAATACACAGGAATCTCACAAAAGGGGCACTCATATAATCCAAAAAAAATTCAAACTGTAATTCACATTTGAAAAATATAAAATAATCAGTCAGACTGCCCGATGGTAAAGCTGAGACTCTACTGCAAAAAACAGTATTTCAATAGCTTAACTTAATGATTTCCCGGGTGTGTGCCCCTATTGAAGAAGGATTCAACAAATAGGGTGACAGGGCAAGCTTTCACAGCCAAGCTTTTTACATAGGAAACCCAGGGAATCAAGGATGCTGAGAAGTGAGCAACTATCTCTCTGAGATACCCTCTACATGGAGCCAATTCCTCTGTGGACCAAAGTGTGGCCCAATAGAGAATGGGCTTCAAACAAGCTATATCAGATATGTATATCTGAGATTTAAATCTAGCCTTATGGGTAGTATCGGGGCGCTTTTCAGTAGTCTCAGCAAAGATTTGATGAAAGAATTCTCACCCAGATCTAGCACAAGGTTACTATAGCCTCACAATTCAGCCCCATATAACACCACCTCACAAACTTGTGCCTTGTAGATCTCTACTACTGGCGAAATCAGTTGTAAGGCTGCCCTACTGACAAGTCTGAGTATGGCCCCTGCTCTGGGTTTGAGGATCAGGGCACTTTTTTCAATCTGGGCCGGATAGTTATGAGAGTCGCTATGTCTCACAACCAAATAGTCAAATTTGGTTACCCTTTTCAGACTAACACCTTCCAAGGTCAGATTCTCTCTCACCTTCTTGTAGTGACTGAATATCATAAACCTGGTTTTGTTACTGTTTATTTCTAAGCCATGGTCCTTACAAAGTAATGCATACTTCTCCAGGAAATTGTGTAATCCAGTCAAGGTTTTAGAAAGGATAAGGGTATCCTCAGCGAAAAAGCAGACTCAAAACTTTTAACACTGCTATTTTTGGGGAATCATTCCGGCAGTCCATAAAGTAAGAAATGCACCCATCAATGAACAGCAAAAATAGGGTGGGTGTAAAAACACAGCCCTGGCAGATACCACACCGAATACGAATATCACACTTGTTTCTCCACCAGGACCCCATTTAACTCTGGCACAATTCCCTGAGTATAGTTGTTGAATCGGGGATAGTAATCCAAGTAGTACCCCAAATTTCCTAAATACGTCCCAAAGCTTGGCCCTAGGAACAAGGTGGAATGCAACACGCAGGTTGACCAAAGCAACAGCTAATGAACCTCATTGAATGTCAATCATTTTCCATTTTATGGTAAAAAAAGAAAGAACCTGGTCCACTATACCGATTTTGGACTTAAACCCTGCCTGCAGGTGCGACAAGACATTGTTTGACTGTATCCATTCCTAGAGCTTGGTCAATATTTGTTATAAGACTAATGATGCAAAAGTTCCTAGGGTCTTGCCTATTCCCCTTTTTAAAAATTGGTACAATTTCTGCCCCTCTTCTGCAGACCGATACGGTGGCACCTGCGGCAATTGCATTGGATGAAACGTTTGTATTAGGGCCCCATATTAATGGTTCAGATTGAAACATATCAGCAGGGATTCTATCGATCCCAGGTGCCTTCGCCACTTTCAAGGGTTTCTCCAGTGTAAAGACCACGGGGCTGCTACCTGTTACCTGTGTGGACTTCTTAGGCTTGTGTTCTGTGTCAGTGGGTTCAACCTCTACGTAGAGAGTGGTAACATGTTCCACCCATTCCCGGGCGAATACATAGCACTTAGGGCGAGCTTGATCTCTGCAACCTCTGTGTGTCACCAGGTACCAAAATAATCTGCTGTCCTTACCTCTCGCCACTTTCAGCACGTCTTCCCATGTCCTGGCTGCCCAGCTGGCCTTGCTAGATTTATTAGCCCTATTATAGGCCTTTCTTACAGTATGACGTGATACTTGATTTTACTTTTAGGAGCATTCATCAAGTTAATTTTAGCCGCTCTACAAGAGTTCTCAAACCACTCATGCAGTTTCGGAGGCTTTTTGTGGGGTTTAGTCTCTTTTTCAAACAAGCTTTTCAGGCTAGAGAACAAATCACTATGTACGGCAAGTGCCTAGGAGGGCATACAATCAAGCTCAAGAAGTATTAATAGAGGTTTGCTCATTTTTATACAAATATCCTTCTGGATATGCTGCACATTGCAAATATCCACCCACCTCACATTGCGCCTATTATTAGGTAAAACAGTTTACGTTGTAATTAGTTGCCTAGGCTGACAAAGGTCTTTCAATCGGGACCCCAACAAAAACAGAACAAGAGGAAAATGGTCGCTTTCCTGATGACAGCTTACCTCCATACCTACCAACTCATACCAAGCCCTGACATCCAATACTACAGAGTATATATTACTTCATAGTCGCCCTTCTAAAGGCTGGGCTAGCCTCCAGATCTGATGTAGAGCGGCTGTTACACGCTCATAAACCATAGGTTGCAGATAAGTCAGCGATATGAGGAGCAGCAGAACTCATTCCTGTGTGCTTTCTAATTCCAGAATAGACAGGAATTCCCCAACATTTGTCTTCTTCCCTAAACCGGGCTAGTAAGGGAGGAAAGCGCACAAAGATGTTGTTAAAATCAGCTGCAATAACCAAAAGGAAATTACTTCCATCGGCTTCCAAAAGCGCAGACAGGGATTTTAATATTGGAAGAGTTTTGTTAAAAGGACTGGATTTGTTATATACATTGACCAGAAGGGAGGGGGGTCCCTGATTTGGGCGCCAATTTAAGCTCTAGGAGGTGTGGGCAGTTGGTATTGACAACTTTTACTAGGCAATAAAATAAAAGATGTTTTGGCAAATTCAATGACACCCCTTGAAGGTCTGCCTGCTGATGAAGCAATAGGTTCAATAGAAAATGTTACAAACCTCTCCCTATGAACTATATCCACTGCCCAGGTTTCTTGAAGAAGACAGATATGGAATGTGATCTCCCTACTCAGGGTCATGCAACTTGGATTAAATTCTGGCTATGTTCCAACTAACTAGCTGAATACTAGGTTGAGACTGTTGAGACTATACTATCGCTGTATCGTCTTTATTGTTTAGTTAATAAAAACCATAACAATCATCTCATAATGCAACATGTTTACAGATAAAACATCTGTAAAATTCTATAAAATTCTGTGATTTCATTTGCCGTGAGGCCATGCGGGGATCTAAAATCAGTTTCTTAATTCTAAGATGCAAAAAAGTGCGTGATTAAGAATGCGTCCCGGATGGCAGGTTTACGTCTTTGGTGTGTGCAGTCAAGAATTTGATAAATTTACATATTGATTGTGCATCATTTGGATCAAACATTGACATCACCGCTGACCGGCAGGAGCGAGTCCCATTTCTCATAAAAAGCGGTTTTAATAGTTGTCTGCGGGCTTCTTTTAAGGCTTGACAAATACAAATCAGGTGAACCATATCTTCTTTCGGGCCTTTGCATAGCCTGCAGGAAGTCTCTCCTCTATTCTTCCACAATGGTTGATCCGCTCTAGCGGGAAATGCTCCCAAACGCAGAGTCAAGAAGCGATGCTTGATGTGAAGTGCAAAGGTTTCGGCCAAGTATTGTGACGAGGCCATGGTGGTATAAGTGTGCATTACCAGCCAGGGGTGTGAGCGTTGGGCAAGTTTAGCTTTATCATCTAGAAAAGATTGGATACTTATTTCCTTTTTTATCGCTCGACACAAAAGGGAATATGACATGTTGGAATCCCATAGGTACTTTGTTTTCGTCTCTTGCAAGGAGTTGTTCAGGTATCTATTGTATACTGAACTAAGATTGCCGTTTACTGACCTCCATAGTGCCGCTACTAGCGGGCTGACAGTGTTTTTACTTATTTTGTACCAGGTCTTAATTGTGTGGGCCTTTCTGTCGAGGTGCTGTTGCGTTAGACCAAATTCCAGCCTTATCTGTGCAGGGGAAGCAGAGCGAGGGAGATTGAAGACTTGCTTATAGATTTTTATTTGCTGCCTTTCCAGGAGGCTAGCATCTTTCCCGTACTGGGCTGCGCTTCCGTACGTAATTGCTGGAAGGAGTTTGGCCGACATAACCGACATTAGTGGTTTATATGATGGGCCCTTTAATCTTTTAGCAAGAATGCAGAAAGCAAACGTCAGGGCTTTGGACTTCTGCAGAATATTCTGGTTTTGTGGCACAAAATTGATCTTATTGTCTACTGTAAATCCAAGATATTTGTAGCTGCAGATCGTATCGAGAGTGAAACCGTTTAATTTAGTTTTATTTGCAGGATTAAAAGGGCAGCCTATTGACATTGTTTTTGTCTTTGAAGTGTTAACCTCTAGTTTGTTTGTCTTTGCAAATTCGCCCAAGGCAGTAACCAGTCGTTGCAACCCTATTTTTGTGTGGCTTAACAGAACAATGTCATCAGCATATGACAGATGTTTTATAGCCAGACTTCCCATCCTTGGAGAATGTGAGTTGGTTGCGTCTAGTTTTGCAGAGAGATCGGCCATGAAGAGGTTAAAGAGGTGCTGGGCCAACACGCAGCCTTGTTTTAATCCTGTATTTGTTGGTATTTTCCTGGAAACTTTTGAGCCGTCTGCTACCTTGATTCGTACCCAGGTTCTGTCATACAGCATTTCTATACACCTCAAAATATGTTCTTGCAAACCCCAACTCCGTAGTTTGTTCCAGAGAATTGCTCTGTCCACACGATCAAAAGCACTTTTGAAGTCCACAAAACATATGTGTAAATTTTTCTTTAAGCACTTAGCTCGATTGGCTATATTTCCTAGCGCAAGAATGTTAGTCATTGTGCCGTAGCCCTTCCGGAAACCAGTTTGATTCATAGGGACCAAGTTATTTAAATTGGACCAGGTGAGCAGGTCTGCTAGGATTAAAGAGGCAAAGTATTTGGCCTCACTGTCAATTAGAGCTATCAGCCTATAGCTAGCTGGGTTTGCCCTGCTGCCTCCTTTGTATATAGGATTAATGATGGATCCTTTCCAACTATCAGGAATGGTACTGTTGCGTTCGACTTCGGCATATAGTATTGACAGAGTGGCTGACCAATAATCGAGATCCGCCTTAAATATAGCTTGTGGGAGACCATTAGGGCCGGGGGCCCCGTCCCTACGGCTCCTTCTGATCACCTGGGCTACTTTATTGGCACTGAATTTCATATCACTCTGAGGAACGTCTGTAGGTTTTAGTGAAGCCTTCCGTTGCTGATTTTCTACAGGAGGGGTTGGCTTGAAAAAGATGTCTGACAGGTACTCCACCCATTTATCTTCTGAAATTGAGGTACAGTTTATTACTCTTGCTTTTCTGTCTATTTCATTCACTGACATCCAGAATTCTCTAGTATTAGCCTTTCTTAAGTTGAAAAGTAATTTGATCCAGAAATCATCCTCCTTTTGGGTTCGTATTTGCCATAGCTGTTTCTTATAATTTTTCTGAAGGGTTTTTATTTGGGCACATAAAGATTCTGTAGGAGGTCTGTCTTTTGCGGATCTGAGTTTACGTCTCAGAATCTTTCTTAATTCTAAGATATTTGGTGGCAAAGTCAGTGGCTTCCGGTTATGATTTGGAGCTTGACGCCTGGCCGAGCCAAGTGATGGTACTAACTGTAGAAAGCTGGCCCACACCTCCCTAGCTGAGAGATCTTGGCATGCTGTTGATTGAAGCAGGGTTTTTATATTTTTGCAGAGCTGTGGTAAAGAGGACTCCGTCCAAAACAAGCGGTTTAGATTGACAGAGGTTACTGTTCCTAATTCATTCATGGCTGGAAGAAAACACGGAGCATTCCAAGCCAATTCTATGTGCTGAAGCGAATGGTCACTGTGAAGAGTAGGTATGATTTTGAATTTTTTAACATGTGCCAGCAGGGGAAGAGAGACGGCAGTATAGTCAATTGTAGTTGCAGACTTTGCACTATGATGAGTAAAGCTGGGCGGGACATCACCTTTCACCCTGCCGTTTAGCACCCTCATACTCAGATGTTCTAAGGCCTCGACCAATTGCTTGCCCCTTATATCCAGTTTCATCTGTATTGATGGTTGCTGTGGTAGCACTGACCAAATTGCGTTTTCTGCTGCTAATTGCTCGTCCGGTTCTGGAGTATATATCAGATTACTGTTAAAGTCGCCTGTTACTAAGATGTCCCATGCTGGATTAGCGTACCGTATCTCTTCTACCTTTTGTAGTAACTTCTCGAAGAGAAGTATTTTGCGATGGTTCAGCGGATGGGCGTAGACATTAAAGATAATTAGTGGAGAATGACGATTGAAACTAAAATTGATTTTTATTGCTTGTAAGTCCGTTGATGAGAAGGCCAGCTGTTCTGTTGTGACCTGAAGTGCCGTAGAGATGTATGTGGCTAGACCACCGCTTGCCCTGCCTGATTTGTTTGATTTTTCAGCTCCAATATGGTGTAGAGAATAGCCTCCTAGTTCTATCGGGTCTACCAGCCATGTTTCTTGCAGCACTATTATTGAGTAATTGCAACTGGACATTACTGTAAATCCTTCTGTAATAGATGCTTTTGCTCCCGCAATGTTCCAGGACATAATAGTAACGGTCGGCCTTTGATCTGTATCTGGTGTGTTACGTATGGTGGGTCAATTATTTCTCCTTGAATTTCTCCTTGAATTTAGGGTACGTGCCATCCATCTCCATTCGTCTTGTGCTCCATTCCCTACAATTAGAGGGTTAATAGAGGTATTTGAATCTTTTTCCCCCCATTTGGTTTGACACTGTTCCGCTTCCCCGACGTCCGGGCCCCCGCCGCGCTTGCGGGCCTGTGATTCCGTTTTTTGAATTGGTTCATTTTTCAGATTTAACAATAGGGGAAAAGGATAACGTGGGCTGGTTGGTTGTGATAGCCGTATACCCCAGATTTCAAACTGTTGCTTAACTGCCATAATTGATGAAGAGATTTCGCTTGTTCTCCACATAGTCAGAGTTTGTTCCCGGTCATTCTGAGTGCTGTTGGAGAGGAATTTCAGTGATATTAAATCAGGGGACATGATTTTCTTAGTTGAAGGAAGCTCTGCCAAAAGCCTCAGAATATTGCCCCTGTTCAGGCTATCTTGTTGTCCGCGTGAGTCATAATCTGGGGTTAGAATGACCTGCCTTGATTCCTTATCATTTTCAATAACATGACTAGATTGGGAATGCTCTATAATTCTGTGTGGCATAGGCCTGTTCCGTTGGCCATCCTCCGACTTGTTTCTACTTGGGGCCCTTTTCAGCGTGCCTAGTTGTTTGCTTGAAAAGGCTTTGTTTTCAAGGTCTGTTGCAGCTATTTGAGTGTTTTGAATCGTTACTTTTGTCTTTATTCGTCCATCATGATAAGTAGTTGCGACCTCCCTAGAAGGATGTTTAAAATTTAGGGCCGGTGGCAGGTGTGTTTCTCCGGTGTGAGGGTTGAGTCTGGACTGCGAGTCGTCTACTAAAGGAGTGAGGTTATTGTTCTTTGTGCCTGACGGGATAACTATAACCTGCCCCGCATTGACCTGGGCGGACGATCTTTGCCTGGAAGATGTTTTGAGACTCGACAAGATGCCCTCAGACCTGTCCGGAAGGGTTATTGTAGATAGTGAAGAAGTGGCTTGAGCGACAGCTGCATCGGAGGGTGGCTCTGGTGGAATCCTCACTGGTAATTGGGCATCTAAATGGATTTCAGATTTATCCTTGTAGATGCAATTTCCTGCCCTTAGGCCTCCCTGACACGGAAGTGCCAGCCTCGTTGCCAATGCGTGCCCTTTCAATTGGTCTTGGGATGTTGGGTGTGGCATGTTATATTTGAGCGACATTGGCGAGTCATCAGGTAGATGTTCTTCAGTGAGTTGATGTTCTGGACTGGTGACTACCCCCTCCCTTATGGTTTTGAAGCAATTTGAGATTTGCATGCTGCTTGCGGTTCCTAAAGCTTGATTTTGCGGCTGCCGAAGGGTTGAAAATATGGGATACAGATTATCATTGATAGCGTTGGCGCTGGTTTGTTTCCTTGCCTTTCTTGCGCGCTTTTTTTGTCTCTTTGTTAGGGGTTTCAGTGCTGGAGCTGGCTGTTCAATTATACTCTCCAAATTGGTAGGCGCTGTTTGTTCCGACTGTGTAGATCTATCTGATCCGTCTATGATCATTGGGGTAATGCAATGAATGTTTGCACCTTTTTTTGCTGGGCTGCTTACCCCAAAGGCTGGTGTCTTTTCAGATGTATCTTGGTTCCTGGGGATGGCCTCATTCGTTTTCCCTGCTTTAACTTCCTGCAGAATCTCTATTAAGACTTGTGGTAACGTACACAGTTTATCTAATAATGGGCCACAATTACAGGGAGGGAGCTGGAGGTTGGAATTTTGTTCAGTTGGATGAAAGGCCAGCAAGTCCAGTTTGTGGTTGATGCCAGCTATGCATGTGGCCATTACCTTCATTAGATCCATTTGTAAGTCTAATTTATCTGATTGCATGTTAAGAACCACTGTTGAAGTATGTAGAGCATTCAGCAATGAGGTGTGTAGTCGTGTTAGATCTCCCATTTCATAAGTAGGGTGGTCTGCCTGAGCGGGATTTTTGAATAGAATTTCCCTGTTAATGGACTCTGAGGGGATATTATTGGAAGGTGAAGCGATCGAGCTGCTTTTTACCATTAATTCCTCAAGTGATTGTATTTTGGACATCTCGCTAGAGAGTTCAATGATTGGGTTGAAAGTTCTTTCTTGTTGGTGTGTAGTAATACTGTTTTTAATGCTTTCTACCACCAGAGGGTGCTCGACTGCTGGTCCTTAGGATTCATTAGATCAAAAGTTTTTAAGTCCAGCGCTTCTCCCAAGTCTTTGTTATTTGTTATAGAGAGCGACTGTAACCAGGAATCTTCCAACCCTGTAATTACTTCGGAACCAATGAACAGTCTCTCATTATTCCCCTGGGTGTTGGAGTTTGACCACGGGATTGGGGTTGATTGTTGGTGGGTTTTCACAAACCCAGTGTCATTATGTACCTCTGTCTCATTACCCGTAGAGACTGGAAGCTCGGAGTTACTTGGGTTGCCCGTTAAAACCTGTAGATGAGCACTTAGAGAAGTTTCCCACTCCTGGGCATGTACCTGAGCCATAGTCACGATTCTACCTGCTTGCGAATGTTTGTGGGCTATTGGGCTACTTGAGCGACTGAAATTGATTTGTTGCCCTTGGAGCAGGGGATCACTAAGCTCTTCAGGAGCTTGGGCCTTTGATGTTTCCTGACGGGGAGGGCTACCCCTAATTGTTGTGTCTGGTTTGTTGACAGCCCGGGCCCCCGCTGCCCCGTGATGAGAGGTTGTGGAGTCAGTGGGGTTGGAAGGCCCACGACAGTGTCGGGATTTGAGAAAAAAGCCGCTGCTGGATCTTTCAAAAAGTCTGCCTTGTTAGTGAGTTCTGTTTGTTTGAAGTAGAGCTGAAAAGGAGTGAGGGGTGCTACCAGCTGTTCCTGTCTGCTACTTTGCGGACATGGCGCTGAGTGCTTTGCTGAGCACTTTCCCTTCCCTTGCGTCCTCCTTTGGGGTTTTAAAGGTTTGACTTTGCCCTCTGCTAGAATCCTGAGTCGCCCCGATCTCATGGTGGTTATCGCTTGGCCTGGAATGGCGAAAGAGAAGCGCGATTTGCTTTTTCCTGATGTTTAGGATTGCAGGGCTACAGTGGCTGAACGCGGCAGGTGAGCGGGGCACCCGGGGATTCACAAGCTGCACCCGACCTAGCAGGCCGCCTCCGTGTAACCCCGGTGCACTCTCTCTGCAGCAGTTTACAAAAGCTGCTTCGCTCACTGTGTCCTGTAGGAAATGGAGGGCCCTGGTAGACCCTGCGCACTACACCCTCTGCTTAGATGATAGTCGGTGAAGTAGTACACACGACAACGTACTGCAGTGGGCTGGGAGTCCGAGGGCTGAGTGTCCGTAGGGTCGTAGGTTACGGTTGTGAGGAGGTAGGTGGCGCGAGGTGCAGTTGGGGGGTGCGGAGGGTAAGCGGGGCACACAGGGCCCACAAGCTGCACCCAGACCTGGCTGGGCCGCTTCCGTGTGGCACTGGTGCACTCTCTTCGCTGCTGTGACTGACACAGCTGCGCTCACCCTGCTTTTCACAGTAGCCTTCACGGCAACAGCAATGTCCGCAGTGGCAGCGGATGCCCCTCGTCCGCGTCTATAGCGGCGCCCTTGTTAGCGCGTCGGCTCCGTCTCGGTCGCTCGCTCCGTCTCACTCAGTGCGACCACTGGAGAACGTCTCCTCCTGCTGCTGCTTCAGGGCTTTGATTTGAGTCGCTGATCCTGATTTTCTGAAAAGACCTTCAGTATGTGGATGCTGGCTCAAAAACTGGCAGATCTCCACCAGAGGCTGAGGGACGGCTTCATCACTTTCTGAAAGAGGCAGTGCTTGCAGCGGGATCCCAGACAGACCTATGCGGGAGGGGAATCCTTTATTAGCTTAATCTCTCTACAATTAAGGTATTAAGCTTATTGAATACGTTTTCTGAGGGGAGAGAGGGTATAGTCACCTGATCAGGATTGGATAATTCATAGACTATAATGAAGATTTCCTTAGATTTGTTCACTGAAGTTAGAATTCGTTTGAGAAGAAATCAGAGATTGCTTGTTTAATTAGATTTTTGTAGCTCTTAAGACATTAGGTATAGGCTGCCTTATCCTTAGAAGAACAGTTAATCCGCCATTTGTGTTCCATATGCCGAAGAGTAGCTTTTGCTTTTTCAGATCATCAGGCCACCGTTCGGATGCCTTGTGGCATCTGACTTCTTTAGATTTCTGAAGTAGAGCCTGGAAGTTACTGGCATCAGCGAGCCAGCTGGTAATATCTTCCTTCTGGGGATGTAGGCAATTCTGAGATGTAGGTCGTGTTAGCAACAGAGATTTACAGAAAGAGTCGGCATTGACCCATGACCAGTTCCTGGAAAGAGTTCCAGGTCATACAACATTTTCCAGAGGGATCAAGGCATTTAAAAGGAATTTAATAAAATGGTGATGAGACCATAGACATGGTAGTGTCAGAGATTGGTCAAGGATAAATTAGTAGTTCATATCTGGTCTAGCCTATGTCCCTTATGAGTGGGTAGGGACACATGGTGTTGAAGGTTAAAATTATTGAGCAAATTGGTTAGCTCTACGGAAACAGGGCCGCCGGCTTCCCCATTTACCCAGTAGTTAAAACCACCTATTAAGAGGATTTTTGCATGAACAATCACTAAGGGGGATAAAGATTCTGCTAGTAGTTGAGGGAATTGCCTCATATAACCTGAAGGTCTATACACTACTACACTGATAGAGGGGAATAATGAGAGTCAAGCTTAATCACCAGGCAATCAATCGTAGGGATGTTTAAGGGATCTAGATTAATGAATCTAAGATGATTCTTAATTACAGCAACCACTCCTCCCCTGGCTGGTTTTGCTGATGGGCCTATTTGCTTCAATTAAATAATATCCAGATGGGAGTGCAGCTAATATATTTGGGGATAATTTATCCGTTAACTATGTTTCTGTTAAAAGCCGGATGTCAAGGGATTCAGAATTGGGTAATTAAAAGATTTTCAACTGATGCTTGACCACAGATCTGGTATTTAAGTAAAAAACTGAGAGTTGGTGGGTATTGGAGGTAACAGGATGCTTAGATGAGTCTGCAATAGAAAGCTCTGGTGTACAAGGAGATGTAATAACCTCCCAGTTGCTCCTAAGAATTTTCCAAGTTTGTAGTTTTGTCTTCGTTAAAGGGGCTACTTGATATCTAGGAGAATTAAGCTGTTTAACTTCCTCTGAGGAATAAAAGAGTATTTGGGTAAAGTGCCTGGCCCGGCAGGATGGGCACAGACGAGCTTTCTTTCGTGTGCCTTTGACATGCCCACTCCATGCATCCTCTTTATTAGTGTCATTATGTGTCCTATAAACTTTAACAGGCTCCTCCCCAAACTTCCTGATTCGTTCCCCAAAGTTCAATCAGTTGCCTAGATTTCAATGTACTTTTTTGTTCCAGCGTCAAACAACTTTCACAGTCTTGGCGATATAGTTTAAAAATTACGATGTGCAAAGTAAAAGAAATGTGCAAATAGCAAGAAAATACTGGCAAAGCATGTAAAGATTATCGGAGTGCAGCACGCCTGTTATTCGTGCGTCCGCTTCAATACTGGCATTACATGGGCTACGAGCTCTAACAGGCTCTGCCTTAAATGTTCTGATTGGTTCCCCCAAGTCCAGTCATCTGCCTAGATTTATTTGTACTTCTCCATTTCTGCATCAATCTCCCACAGTTATGGCGATATAGTTTAAAAATTACAATTTTCAAAGTAAAAGCACTGTATAAATAGTGAGAAAATACTGTCAAAGCAGACGATCAGAGTGCAGCTCACCTGTTATTCCCTGATGCACAGAAACAAATGTCTGTGTGTCTGTGCATACGTATTGTTTGCATGTGCCTCTATAGCTGTATGTGTGAGTGTGTTTTGGTATGGGTGTCTGTGTGCATCTGTCTATGTGTCTGTATGTCTGTGTATTTGGCTTTTTTAATATGTGTGTATTTGTATGTGAGAATATGTGTATTCAGATGCACGTGTCTCTGTGAGCATGTATCTGGGCATGCAAATAAGTGTTTGTGCCTTTGTGTCTAGCAGTGTGTATGTGTGTCTGTGCCTGTATATGTGCAAGCCTATGTGTCTAGCAGTGTTTAAGATTGTCTGTGCCAGTGTACACCTGTGTTTGTGTGTCTATTAGTGTGTCCATTTGGCGCTGTGCCTGTGTGTATGTGTCCCTATGTAGGCCTATCAGTGTGTTTGTGTGTCTGTACTCGTGTATTTGTGCTGGTGTGTGTCTGGCTGTATTTCTATGTGCCTGTGTGGGCCAAGCAGTTGTAAGTATCTGTACATCGTTGTGTTTGAGTGTAGCCATGTGTATGTGTCTCTGTGCCTTTGTTTATATGTGACTGTAGGTGTCAATCAGTATTTATATATGTATCTGTGCTTGTGTTTCTGTGGATTCAAAATATGTTTTGGTCTGTGTCTAGCAGTGTGTAGGTATGTAAGTGCCTATGAGTGTCTAGCAGTATGTAATTGCCTGTACATGTCAGCAGAGTTTATGTGCCTAAGCGTCTATAGTTTTTTTTGCATTTGTGTGCCGCAGTGTTTAAGTGTCTGTGTCAATCTGAGTCTAGAAGCATATGCGTTATTGACCTGCGTGTCTAGCAGTGAGTACGTGCCTGTGTATATGTAGCAGGTTTTCTGTGTGTGTTTAGCAGTGTGCATGTGTTTGTACCTGTATGTGATAAGCAGTGTGTGTCCGTCAGGGACTGTGTCTGTACAGCAGTATGTATGTGCCTGTGTATCTAGCAGTATGTGCGTGTGTATGTTGCCTCCTTTATGTGTCTTACTGTGCATGTGGGGTTAGCAGTATGTATGGGCCTGTGTGTCTATCTGTGCCTGTGTGCATGTTTGGGCCTGTGTGCCGGTCTGTGTGTCTAGCAGTGCATGTGTTTAGTAGTGGGTCATGTCTATGTGTGTTTATCATTGTATGTATGCCTGTTTGTGTCTAGCAGAATGTATGTGTCTGTGTGTGTTGAGCAGCTCGTATGTAGGTGTATAGTGGTATGTCTGTGTGTCTTGTAGTAGATGTGTGTCTGTGCCGGTGTGCGTCTAGCAGTGTGAATGTGTCTGTGCACCGTTTGCAGCATGCTTGTGTGTTCCTAAGTGTATCTAGCAGTGTGTATTTGTGCATTTAGTGGTGTAACTATGTGAGTCTATCAATATGTATGTTTCGCAACCCTGAGTGTGTCTAGCAGTGTGTGTGTGTGTTTGTGAATAGCAATGTGTATATTTCTGTACCTGTCTAACAGTGTGTATGTGTGTGTCTAGCAGTGTGGATGTGCCTGTATGTGTAGCAGTGTGGGTCTAGCAACTTGACTCTGTCTAGTTAGTGGTTTCTTTATTGTTTATAAAAAAATAAGTGATGGCTGTGTGCATGGGGTGGAGCTTGGCTGGCAGTGTGTGTGGTGTGGCCCTTGGCTGGCAGTGTGCGTGGGGTGGCGCTTGTCTGGCGGTGTGCGTGGGATGGCGATTGGCTTGTGGTGTGTGTGGGATAGGGCTTGGCTGGCGATGTGCGTGGGGTGGCGCTTGGTTGGCGGTGTGCTTGGGGTGGCGATTGGCTGGCGGTGTGCTTGGGGTGGCGATTGGTTGGTGGTGTGCATGGGGTGGCGGTGCCAGCCAAACATCAGTCCACACACTCCCATCAGCTAGTGTGACTGCTGTATCAGGCATGTGGGCATATGTAAGTGATGGGCCCTTAAGTGGCGCTGTCTGTCGATGCGTGTGTTGTAATGTGCTGGGCCCATGGCTGGTGGCATGAATGGTCTTGTGCATGTCATGTATGAAAGGTGTGTGAATGGACTGTAAAACGGTTGGTGCCTTGACGCGACTTTACAGCTCACAATGTCAACATCAGGACAGTGTACGCTCTACGGGCGACAAAAATGCAAAAACCCAGCCTTTATGCAAGAGCTTAATTCATGCATTGTGTTTAAATGCAGTATGTTAACTTTTTGCATTGCAGACGTTAACCTTGAAAAACACTATTAATGATGTTTGCAATAACATTTGCAAGGTATTGCTGCAGACTTACTGAGTGTGTTAGGGTGTCGTCCCTTTCTAGGACCTGCTAGAAGGTTTCTCTGCAGCATTACTGGGTGGGATTGTGGGCTGGGCCAGACTCTATATAAGGGAGCCAGCCCAGCTCCACGTGCTCACTATTCAGCGGTCCTGGTGCAGAGCAGCAGCAACTTCCTGAGCTCCTGTTCCGGAGGCCTACCATGATGTTCCAGGCCTGCCCCACATTATATTGGTGATCCTTGAGCAGGGTGGTAAGGCGGAGGTCGGGCCGGGCCCCCGACCCCATTTTCAAAGACTCTTGAGTTTTGGGCCTACTTGTGTAACTTTCAGAGTACGCAAATCATTGCTCAAATGTAAACCTTGGTGTTCAGATCGGCAGCAGCTTGCACGATCATTTCATGGCATTTGCATATTCATGTTAGAATCGGCAGTGTGCGCAATTCATTTCCCGCGTGTAAGCCTTGGTGTTCCGATCGCTGACAGTGTGCGCAATCATTTCATGGCATTTGCATATTCTTGTTAGAATCTGCAGTGTGTGCGATTCATTTCCCGTACGTAAACCTTGGTGTTCAGGTCGCTGACAGTGTGCGCGATCATTTCATGGCATTTGCATATTCTTGTTCGAATCAGCAGTGTGCGCGATTCATTTACTGCATGAAAACCTTGGTGTTCAGATCACTGACAGTGTGCGCGATCATTTCATGGCATTTGCATATTCTTGTTCGAATTGGCAGTGTACGCGATTCATTTCCCGCATGTAAACCTTGGTGTTCAGATCGCTGACATTGTGCACGATCATTTCATGGCAATTAAAACTTTGATGTGTAGTGTTTCTTGAAGTGCACACATTTATCCTGGGCCTTTGGATTTTCTGTAAGATGCTAAATTCAAGATGCAACATTCTTTGTGCATATTAAGTCCCTAGTACAATTCCTATTGTTTTCCAGGGAATGTTTCAGATTGCTTTTTGTCCTCATGTAAAGATGCAATGTTTGTTCTGAAACATTATTCTAGAAGGATCTTGTATTCCTAGACCGTATGTGACATTTCATGAAAAGTTCATATGAAACATTGTATTAACCATTCTTGATTTTCTTCCAGTTACCCATAGTTCTTGAGGTCTAGTTATAGTCCTTTCTTAAGTTATCCATGATTACAGTATGACAACGCCTAGAACCATAGTCTAGTGAAAGTCAATGTGATAATATCTTGATATTGTGTTGTTTACCCTTTTGCTTCCTACAGGTCTCCTTCCCAGCTGTTCCCTACCTAATCCCCATTTCCCCCTCTTGAACCCTCTCAGGTGCTGTGATATTTCTATCAGAGTTTTGGAGCTGTCTAGTGGTGGACATGTTGGAAACGTGCGCAGGAACCGAGGATCTGGTCTCCCTGACACACGAGCTGTGAGTCATTGGTTCAGTTTTTTGGCCTTTCAGTCAATAACAGTGCATTTAACTTTTGTGAAATCTCTTGTTAATAAAATTTGATCTACTGATTCATCACTCACCCTCGTGCCAAATCCAACCAGTATGTGTGGTACAAATTACAAAACCTTCACCGCTGTAATCAGGCGTTGCAGCACACTTGTGAAACGCTAGGTGTCTCAGGTGGGACCCCGATGATGAAGCATGCCACCAACTTGGTTTGTGGGCGAGGGGTCTTTTTCACATAACCTAAGTGCGTTTCTTCTCACAATTTTAGTGTTTGGCACATCACGGGCGTACGTGGACACATCAAAATGATATATTTTTGGTTGTGGGTGCTGCCTTCATCTAGGGAAACCTACCAAACCCAGACATTTTTTTAATCTAGACACCCCAAGGAGTCCAGGGAGGTGTGGCTTGCGTGGATCCCCCAACATTTTATTACCCAGACTCCTCTGCAAACCTCAACATTTGCTTAAAAAAGCATATTTTCCTGACTTTTCTTAGTAGGATCACCGCTCCAGCACACAATTCCTACTCCCCAGCATTCCCCTCCCAAGTAAAATGACACCTCACTAGTGTGGGTCCCTGTAGAAAGGTAGCCTCTTTCTAGCCTTGTTACCCCCACTTTTGGCCTGTTTGTGAGTAGATGTCAGGGTGTTTTTACTGTCTCACTGGGATCCTGCTAGCCAGGGCCCAGTGCTCATAGTGAAAACCCTATGTTGTCAGTGTGTTTGATATGTGTCACTGGGATCCTGCTAGCCAGGACCCCAGTGCTCATACGTTTGTGGCCTATATGTGTTCCCTGTGTGGTTCCTAACTGTATCACTGAAGCTCTGCTAACCAGAACCTCGGTGTTTATGCTCTCTCTGCTTTCTAAAATTGTCACTGCAGGCTTGTGACTAATTTTACCAATTCTCATTGGCACACTGGAACACCCATATAATTCCCTTGTATATGGTACATAGGTACCCAGGGTATTAGGGTTCCAGGAGATCCCTATGGGATGCAGCATTTCTTTTGCCACCCATAGGGAGCTCGGACAATTCTTACACAGGACTGCCACTGCACGTTATTTCACAGCCATTTCTCACTGCACATAAGTAACTTATAAGTCACCTATATGTCTAACCCTCACTTGGTGAAGGTTAGGTTCCAAGTTACTTAATGTGTGGGCACCCTGGCACAGGACTTTGTGAGTGCGGTGACACCATTACACGCGTGCTCTACAGATAGGTCACTACCTATGTGTAGCGTCACAATGGTAACTCCGAACATGGCCATGTAACATGTCTAAGATCATGGAATTGTCACCCCAATACCATTCTGGTATTGGGGTGACAATTCCATGATCCCCCGGGTCTCTAGCACAGAACCCAGGTACTGCCAAAGTGCCTTTCCGGGGTTTCCACTGCAGCTGCTGCTGCTGCCAACCCCTCAGACAGGTTTCTGCCCTCCTGGGGTCTGGGCAGCCGAGTCCCAGGAATGCAGAACAAAGGATTTCCTCTGAGAGAGGGTGTTACACCCTCTCCCTTTGGAAATAGGTGTGAAGGGCTGGGGAGGAGTAGCCTCCCCCAGCCTCTGGAAATGCTTTGATGGGCACAGATGGTGCCCATCTCTGCATAAGCCAGTCTACACCGGTTCAGGGATCCCCCAGCCCTGCTCTAGCGCAAAACTGGACAAAGAAAAGGGGAGTGACCACTCCCCTGACCTGCACCTCCCAGGGGAGGGGCCCGAGCTCCTCCAGTGTGCCCCAGACCTCGGCCATCTTGGATTCAGAGGTGTTGGGGCACAATAGACTGCTCTGAGTGGCCAGAGCACGCAGGTGACGTCAGAGACCCCTCCTGATAGGTGCTTACCTCTTTCAGTAGCCAAGCCTCCTTTCTTAGTAGCCAAACCTCCTTTTCTGGCTATTTAGGGTCTCTCCTCTGGGCTATTCCTCAGATAACGAATGCAAGAGCTCACCAGAGTTCCTCTGCACTTCCCTTTTTGACTTCTGCCAAGGAATGACCGCTGACTTCTCCCGGACGCCTGCAAAACCGCAACAAAGTAGCAAGACGACTACCAGCAACATTGTAGCGCCTCATCCTGGCGGCTTTCTCGACTGTTTCCTGGTGGTGCATGCTCTGAGGGCTGTCTGCCTTCACCCTGTACTGGAAGCCAAGAAGAAATCTCCTGTGGGTCGACTGAATCTTCCCCCTGCCAACGCAGGCACCAAACTTCTGCATCACCGGTCCTCTGGGTCCCCTCTCATCCTGACGAGCGTGGTCCCTTGAACACAGGAGCTGGGTCCAAGTGTTTCCCACAGTCCAGTGGCCCTTCTGTCCAAATTTGGTGGAGGTAAGTCCTTGCCTCTCCACGCCAGATAGCAAACCTGTGTACTGCGTGATTTGCAGCTGCTCCGGCGTCTGTGCACTTTTCCAAGGATTTCTTTGTGCACAGCCTAGCCTGGGTCCCCGGCACTCCGTCCTGCATTGCCCAACTCACTGAGTTGAAATCCGACATCGTGGGACCCTCCTTTTGTGACTCTGAGTTCACAGATATTCTAAGTGCCTGTTCTGGTACTTTTGCACATGCTGCCTGCTTCTGTGGGGGCTCTCTGAGTTGCTAAGCGCCCCCTCAGTCTCCTCCTCCAAGGGGCGACATCCTGGTCATTCCTGGTCCCCGGCAGCACCCGAAATCCTCAACCGCGACTCTTGCAGCTAGCAAGGCTTGTTTGCGGTATTTCTGCCTGGAAACACTTCTGCAACCTCCAGCATGCCATGGGACATCTTTTAGCCAAAGGAGAAGTTCCTAGCTCTCTTCTTTGTTGCAGAATCTTTGGCTTCTTCCACCCGGAGGCAGCCCTTTTGCACCTTCATACGGGGTTTAGTGAGCTCCTGACCCCCCCCTCCCCCCCCGGACACTTTCGTGACTCTTGGACTTGGTCCCCTTCCTTTACAGGTCCTCAGGTCCAGGAATCCATCTTCAGTGTTTTGCTGGTGCTTGTGGTTCTTGAATAATCCCCTATCACGACTGTTCTGTCTTTCTGGGGTAGTAGGGTAACTTTACTCCTACTTTTCAGGGTCTTGGGGTGGGGTATCTTGGACACGCTTACTGTTTTCTTACAGTCCCAGCAACCCTCTAAAACCTCCCATAGGTCTGGCGTCCATTCGTGATTCACATTCCACTTTTGGAGTATATGGTTTGTGTTGCCCCTAGACCTATGTCTACCTATTGCATCCTATTGTGATTCTACATTGTTTGCACTACTTTTCCTACTGTTACTTACCTGTTTTGGGTTTGTGTACATATAATTTGTGTTTATTACTTACCTCCTAAGTGAGGGTATCCTCTGAGATACTTTTGGCATATTGTCACTAAAATAAAGTACCTTTATTTTTAGTAACTCTGAGTATTGTGTTTTCTTATGATATTGTGCTATATGATATAAGTGGTATAGTAGGAGCTTTGCATGTCTCCTAGTTCAGCTTAAGCTGCTTTGCCATAGCTACCTTCTACCAGCCTAAGCTGCTAGAAACACCTCTATTCAACTAGTAAGGGATAACTGGACCTGGCACAGGGTGTAAGTACCACAAGGTACCCACTATAAGCCAGGCCAGCCTCCTACAGTCCCCAAAGCAGAGTCAGCCTAAAGATGTATAAAAGAAGAATATGCACTTATTAACTCGCTGTGCTATCTCCTCAATCTCTACAAGTTTTTTACCTCTTTCTGTTGCAAGCACCTGGCCCACCCACACAAGTGAGGCATCATTATTATCGGGAGACTTCAGGGAACACTAGGTAGAAGACATGTTTTAAAACTAGACACCCAAAGGAGTCTAGGGAGGTGTGGCTTGCGTGGATCCCCCAACATTTTCTTACCCAGACTCCTCTGCAAACCTCAAAATTCACTAAAAAAATACATATTTTCCTGACTTTTCTTAGTAGGATCACCACTCCAGCACACAATTCCTACTTCCCAGCGTTCCCCTCAGTCTCCCAAGTAAAATTACACCTCACTTGTGTGAGACTCCAAAGCAGAGTCAGCCTAAAGATGTATAAAAGAAGAATATGTGCTTATCAGCTCGCTGTGCTATTCCCTCAACCTCTACAAGTTTTTGGCCTTTTTCTGTTGCAGGCACCTGGCCCACCCACACAAGTGAGGCATCATGTTTATGGGAAGACTTGGGGGAATGCTGGGTGGAAGGAAATTTGTGGCTCCTCTCAGATTCCAGAACTTTCTGTCCCACAAGTCACCCCATCTTGGATTCCCCTAGGTCTCTAGTTTTAGAAAATTCACAGGTTTGGTAGGTTTCCCTAGGTGCCGGCTGAGCTAGAGGCCAAAATCCACAGGTAGGCACTTTGCAAAAAACACCCCTGTTTTCTTTGAGAAAATGTGATGTGCCCACTTTGTGTTTTGTGGCATTTCCTGTTGCGGGCACTAGGCCTACCCACACAAGTGAGGTACCATTTCTATCGGGAGACTTGGGGGAATGCTGGGTGGAAGGACATTTGTGGCCCCTCTCAGATTCCAGAACTTTCTGTCACCGAAATGTGAGGAAAAAGTGTTTTATTTCCTGAATTTTGAGGTTTGCAAAGGATTCTGGGTAACAGAACCCGGTGAAAGCCCCACAAGTCACCCCATCTTGGTTTCTCCCAGGTCTCTAGTTTTAAAAAATAGACAGGTTTGGTAGGTTTCCGTAGGTGCCGGCTGAGCTAGAGGTCAAAATACACAGGTAGGCACTTTGCAAAAAACACCTCTGTTTTCTTTGGAAAAATGTGATGTGTCTACATTGTGTTTTGGGGCATTTCCTGTTGCAGGCGCTAGGCCTACCCACACAAGTGAGGTATCATTTTTATCGGTAGACTTGGGGGAACATAGAATAGTAAAACAAGTGTTATTGCCCCTTGTCTTTCTCTACATTTTTTCCTTCCAAATATAAGACAGTGTGTAAAAAAGACTTCTATTTGAGAAATGCCCTGTAATTCACATGCTAGTATGGGCACCCCGGAATTCAGAGATGTGCAAATAACCACTGCTCCTCAACACCTTATCTTGTGCCCATTTTGGAAATACAAAGGTTTTCTTGATGCCTATTTTTCACTCTTTACATTTCAGCAAATGAATTGCTGTATACCTGGTATATAATGAAATCCCACTGCTAGGTGCAGCTCATTTTTTGGCTCAGGGTACCTAGGATTCTTGATGAACCTACAAGCCCTATATATCCCCACAACCAGAAGAGTCCATCAGATGTAACGGTATATTGTTTTTAAAAATCTGACATTGCAGTAAACAGTTACAGAGTAAAACGTAGAGAAAAATTGCAGTAGTTTTCACCTCAATTTCAATATTATTTTATTTCAGTTGTTATTTTCTGTAGGAAACCCTTGTATAATCTACACAAATTACCCATTGCTGAATTCAGAATGTTGTCTACTTTTTAGAATTGTTTGGGTTTCTGGGATCCAGCATTGGTTTCACACCCATTTGTGTCAGTGACTGTAAGGAGGCTGAAAGCACAAAAATCGTAAAAATGGGGTATGTCCCAGTAAAATGCCAAAATTGTGTTGAAAAATGTGGTTTTCTGATTCAAGTCTGTCTGTTCCTGAAAGCTGGGTAGCTGTCGATTTTAGCACTGCAAACTCTTTGTTGATGCCATTTTCAGGGGAAAAAACCACAAGACTTCTTCTGCAGCCCTTTTTTCTCATTTTTTAAAAAAAAACGAATTTTTCACTGTATTTTGGCTATTTTCTTGGCCTCCTTCAGGGAAACCCCACAAAGTCTAGGTACCTCTGGAATCCCTAGGAATTTGGAGAAAAAAAGGACGCAAATTTGGAGTGGGTAGTTTATGTGGACAAAAAGTTATGAGGGCCTAAGGGCGCCCTGCCCCGAATAGCCAAAAAAAGGCCTGCCACCTGAGGGGGAAAAGGCCTGACAGCGAATGGGTTAAACTTAGCAAATAAATAAACGTCCATTAACTGTGGCATTTGTCATAAAAGTTGTTTTAAACTGAGATACCGTGGGGTGCACCGAGTCCTCTCCGATGATTGGGAGACCTGAGCTCAAAATCTTTCACATATAAATATTTCTGTTCAGTGCCCATCTCAGCTAAAAATATCAGTGGTGTGTTCGAAAGACAAAGCCAAAAAGCTATGATTAACAGATATCTTTTAACGTATGGGAACCACACATTGAGTTAAAATCACAATACGCAAAAATTCCTAAAGTGAAAAAATAGGTTTCTTTCTGAACTTTTTGAGTAGAAAAGCGTGATAAATTGACAAGAAAAGTGCAAATTTGTTTTGGACTAGGACAGGCAAAGGATATCTTGCATGAAAAGCAAGAAACACGGACAGCAGGAGGTTTTCTTTTTAAAATACTGCTGTGACAGGGCTCGCGCTAGTCACATAATAGCTCTTTTTTGTTATGGCCGGTGGGGAATGGGTCGGGGGACCGGCACAGACAGAACAGTGGTAGGCAAAAGTGAATATTAAAGAGAAATAGTACCTGAATCAATGCAGGAGCAGTGAAAGGACTCTAATCAAGATGCCATCAGTACTTGGTCTATGAGGAACACAAAACAAAAGGAAGTGAAGCTGGCAGGTGCTGGCCAATTAGGAGCAGGAAATATAGAGTGACAATGAAGCCAACAAATAGCAAGCAATGGCCATGCTCCAAGCCCCTCTAGTACAATAGCTCTCACAGGGAAGAGTGCATGCATCACATACACTGTCTCAGGAAAGACCTAAAATAACCTACCAGAAACACCAGAAGAAACTTAAATCCAAATTGACCTGTAGGTCCAGCCCTTGGGCAATGCAAGATTGCCCTATAGGCAAGTCTGACACTTCAGGCAGCACTGCTCAGAAACATAGAGAAGCAACTATAACTCTCTGTTTCCGTGATTCATTTTCTGCAGCACAGGAACGACACTCTAAGATTTTATGAGTGTATGTATGCAATGTAAACAGCTCAATTTCAGGGAAACAAATGCAAGGAACCATTCTGTAGCCACACAGCCTCCGAACGGGATAGTGACATGCCCCAAGACTCTCTCTATGTTTAAAACAGTTAAGAGTGGCAAACCTAAAAAGAACTCAATTTTGTTTGGTAAAGCCAGTGTCTCTTCCAAAAGAGCACACATGCTTATAGACCAATTTTTTGTATGGTTCTTTAAATTATATTTCATCAGCATTTTCCCCACCTTGCTCTGCCTTGACTAACAACATCAGTTTCAGACAGAAGCAATGTACAAATGCCTCCCACATACTTGGAGACAATCCCCAGAGCATCAGGAGCATTTTATTTTGTTTCTTCCAAAAACAGACCCTTGTTTTGGGAATCTGCATTTGGAAAAGCTAAGGGGCATATTTACAAGCCCCTTGCACCTCCTTGACCCACCCAAGTTAAAAAAAAATTACACTAAGAAGGCGTTAATGAGGACCCCACCGTGTGCCACATTTACAAAGTGGTACAATGCATGCTTTGAGCTACTTTGTATCCCCTTGTGCCACAAAATACCTGCGTCAGTTATAATGTATGCAAGGGGGGCACACCCACACAGAGAGGCCCAAAAAAAGGGTGCAGTGAAATTTACAAGATTTCACTGAGCCATTTTTAGGGTCGAGTCTGCGTCGCATGCGCTCGCGCATGCGTATCGCTAGTGAGGCGCTTTAGGTATTAGAAAAGGGCTCGGAGCCCCGTCAACGTCACGTCAGTGTCTTTCATTGGCAAGTTGGCTTGCCTGTTAGAATCCGCTTCTTTTGATTAGTGGAAGGCACGCATACGTCATGCCTTTTCCGGTGGTTAGCCCTCCTCGAGCGCAGCGACCAAGTACAGAAAACATGCGAGGCTCGCTGGGTTTGTGGACTACTTTTTCTCTATTGATAGGTATTATTAGGTATGAACTGTAGCAGCGCGATCGCACTATTTATTTCTTGCTTGTATTCTCTTGGTGCCTTCTCATGACCTCCACCTATTTATTTTCTTCTGAGTAATACGTCCTCAGAAAGCTACCAAGCAAAGAAGCAGGCTGTGAAATAAAACTATTTGTTTACCCATTAGTTTATATTACAACTGTATTTATTTACCCATGAATTTGAACTCAGTCACTCTGGTTTATTAACCTTAAATAGGCCTAGAAAGTGCTCTGAGGTTTCACAGACTTCTGTCATTTACAGGCAACACATAGCAGACGTGTGTGGTTTCCGTGCACAGGTAACAGGCACAGCACTGCCCGCAGCGGCTCCAGCTTCACTCGCACTCGGGAACGTGCAGCGTGAGGAACACGAAAACCGAGTTACCCTCTTCCACGGGGCAGGTTCATTAATAGAAGCTTTATTCACATACAACCAGTGCAGTCAAGGGAACAGTGGGGCAGGCAAGCATTCCTCTCACACACAGACTGTGAACAGCCAGGGGCGTTGTCACACAAGCCCCTGGAGCGCCCCTGCCCCCCGCTTCTAGGGCCCCTCAATCCTGAAGGGGGTCCAAGTTAATGAATGCCAGCGAGATAGGGGCGGCTCATGGTGCCCTCATCACATTTTTCTAGGGCACCATCGTTTTGTGTTAGTTCACAGCGCAGACGGCACCAGTGCAAACTTCACTTACAAAATCAGCACTGAATGGAAACTGTAGCGAAGTAAAGACACTGTTGGCAACAATAGTACAATGATGTAGGCACCAAGAAGAATGAAAAAACAGCATTGATTCCAATGTGCAGTAGCCCAAGAATTCGATAACATGGACGAAACCTTGGTAAATGCCCTGCTGCTACCAGCTGTAATTAGGAGGCCAGCTAGGCTGGTCAACCGTATATCGCACGCAGAGAAGAGCTGCTCACCCTAAAGGTACGATGACCATTATAAAGATAATGTGTGTACACCCCTGGTGGCATCAGCCCAAGGCCTCCGTGCACACAGAGCATATAAGGTATTGGCAGCAGCAGAACCGTCACAGTATGAGCAGTAGCAGTCAAGGCTTCTTCATGCCAAACGGGTAAAGGCTAGGCCACCACTAAAGTATCACCTCAAACATTCAATGAGCCAGTACAACGAGGACACAGACAAGTATGACACACAGGCAGGGCCACTGCAAGATTCATTTACGCACAGAACAGGTGCACACACAGTGCTTCCCTCACACATGTTACTCCATGGACAGCAGCACAGAAATGTCCCTCACACACGCGCTCAAGGTGAAGCTTAGAAGGGACTTCTGACCATCAGCAATGCAACGTTTAAAACTACATTGAAATAGGGAGGATGGCAAAATATACTGGACAGAAATATATTCTGACATCAATATTGTGTTCTAAATAAAAAAAATATTGTCCCTTTGGGTGTAGATTGCCCTGTGAGTCATTTTGTAAACGATATTTATGATACAACATTTATGTCAGACAACATTCTTACAATTATATTCTGATAACATAGCCCAAAATAACCACATATGACAGTTTATCCTTGTGGAGTTTTCCATAAGCAAGTTTAACATACATAATGCCTTCAAACTTTCTTCCTCTTCCGCTGCACTCTAAACTCACACTTGTTTGTTTAAGGTGGACGTTGCTATATATATTTAACTTGGAGATAATCACACCAGTTGATTCAGCTAATTAGATTTTTGAAGCTATATCTAAAAACAACTTTCAGTGGAATAGGAAACCAATGAATGTGTGCGAAGCAGCTGTCTAGAAAAAAGTATTTAGGATGCAGACTTTGCCTCTGTGGTGTTATCCCAAATGCAGAGGCCTTTATTAGGTCGAGCGTAGCAGCGAGCAAGCGCTGCGTTTCTGACGTGTTGGTATGTATCTGGGCTATTAACCACGCCCACCGCACGCCCATCACTATCACTCCTTCATGGGCTTCCCCTTCAAAAATCCTTTGATGACATTGGTAAATGCTTTACGTTTGTCCCTCCTTGGGGAGGTTTTGTTGCCACCTTGGCCATTGCCCCTGTTACATGGCTAATTGCACTTTTGCCAAAAAGTTTAACTGCGAGCGAACTTCTTTTCCTTTTGTGTCTCTCCTTATCGCTGATGCTCATGGCATCCATGGCGCTGTGAATCGGCTCCCTTATGTGAAAGTGTTTAAATTTCAATTTTTAAATTATGTGGCAAGAAAAGTCCGGTTAGGAGTTTACAACGCTAATAGCTCTAACTCGAGCAGATGCGAGACCCATTGCATTGCAAATGCTTGGTTGGTTTGCTGGCACTCTTCTTTACAGCCTCGGAATTCGTGGAGGCATGTCTGGCATCATTTCCATTCCTCGATGTGGAGCAGGGATCAAGCACTAATTGATTTCAACTTAATTAGTGTCCCTCCGCTGCTCCCGAGGTGATCGAGGTACTATTTTGTGGCAAAACGTGCCCTGCAGGACAAACTAAAGTGCGAAGTTTTATTTTTTAAAGCTAACTTTATTTTATTTTGGTAAGTCGTCTTTTCTCAGCGTCCCTTTTTTTTTTTTTTTTTTGTGCTTGTGGGCGCTGTTGTCAAAAGATGACAACTTGTTTGAAATATGCAAGACCCATTGCATTGCAAATGCTTGTTTCTGTTATTTTTAACACCTACTCTGCGAAGGCGATAAAGTGACACTCCCATAATAACCTATGGGCCTCACTGTGCTTTGCTGGACTAGCACCATCACTAATGGCCCTTATCCATCAAAGAGCCACAATAGCATCATCAACTATGATACTATTGTGCTAACGTGCCCTATGGTGCACTGAATAGCAAATACAGCGCTACCATGGTGATGTTAGGGTGGCGCAGGGTGATGCAAGACATGTGGCGCATCAGAGGTGATGAATCACTTTCTTGTAAATATGTCCCTAAAATTGCTGACAGGTCCACAATGCCATATTGATATGCCGTCATTGTATGTTTTTTGCCACATCGGCTCCAGCAATAGAGGTCATCGAGACAGGTGCTGCTTTACTGAAATAAAAACCTGCCTAGATGGAGCAGAACTCTAGCTAGGGAAGACTGCCATAGACTAAATAAGAACCTTGAATACAGCATCCATTTTAGGACATCCTCATTCCTCACTTCTCATCCGTTCTTCTCATCCCTGCTTCTCATCCATCATCCCTACTTCTCATCCATCATCCCTACTTCTCATCCATAATTCCTACTTCCAATCCATCATACATCATCTCTGCTTCTCATCCATCATACATCATCCTTACTTCTTATCCATCATCCCTACTTCTCATCCCTCATCCTTGCTTCTCATCCCCACTATTCATCCATCATCCCTACTTCTCCTCCATCATCCCTACTTCTCATCCATCATCCCTACTTCTCATCCATAATTCCTACTTCCCATCCATCATACATCATCCCTACTTCTCATCCATCATACATCATCCTTACTTCTTATCCATCATCCCTACTTCTCCTCCCTCATCCTTGCTTCTCATCCCCACTATTCATCCATCATCCTTACTTCTTATCCATCATCCCTACTTCTCATCCCTCATCCTTGCTTCTCATCCCCACTATTCATCCATCATCCCTACTTCTCATCCACCATCCCTAATTCTCATCCATACTTCTTTTCCATCATCCCTACTTCTCTTCCATTACCCCTACTTTTCATCCCTCATCCCTGCTTCCCATCCATACCTCTCATCCATCTTCCATCATTCCTACTTCTCATACCTCATCCATCATCCCCACTCCTCATCCATCATCCATACTCCTTATTCCTCATCCCTCAGTCATACCAACACATTTTCAGTTTTGTGAAACACACCTTCACACTGCTTGGTTGGCAACAGCTGATCAGAGTTATGAGAGACAGCTGCATTCTTTTTCGCTGAAAAACATCCTTCTCATTGCATGTGCTGGGTGAAGACAGAGGAGAGGAAATACAACTGTGTGTTTGTTTCCAGTCAATTCAAGGCTGTACAATGTTTCATTTTATTTAACTAAGTGTTTTTCTGTTTACACAGACCTTTGCAGAAAGTTCTGCTGGTTTGGGAAATACAAGGAGTCCACAGCTTGGGCCATAAATCAGCTCTTGGAGAAATGGTTATACAGTTCATCTACAGTTCAACCCAAAGTTTAAAATCAAGTCTGGTGACAGTGCAATCCAATTCATCCAAACCCTTTCTGGTTTCATTTTTATGTGTAACAAAATGTTTAAATCTGAGGCTGCTTTTATTTCTGAGAGCTGTTTTTTTTTTCTTTTCTGGAATCAGAAATGTTTTTATTGAACTGTAGATGAACTGTATAACCCTTTCTCCAAGAACTGATTTATGGCCCAAGCTGTGGGCTCTTTGTATGAGGATGTCCTAAAATGGATGCTCTACTCGTAATCATCTTTCATTTATGGCAGGAGTAGTTCATCATTCATCGATCAGCAAAGCGATTATTCCAGGTACTCCAAACAAAGCCGTAAATGATCTCGTAAAGAAAACAAAATTATATTTAGGGCTCTGTACCAAGTGAAAGAGGTTTTGCAATATGCTTCTGGAGGTGCTCTAATATTAATTGATAAACTAGGAAAATTAACGATTGAATGACTTTCAGTCAGTGCAAAAATGTAAAAGGACTGCCTGTGAATGTTGGATTTAGGAGGGCATCTTGCCCTTGTTTACTAGTCGGGAACATCCTACTTAGTAGATGTCAAGTGCAATTTATAAATTTTGTTGAAGCTCTGTTCTGTCACCATCTTTCTGCTTCATGACCCGGAGGATGCCAGTCAAATAGGGCAAGAGTGTGAAAGCTCCTGCTGCCAACAGTAATAAGTTATTATTTATCGGATAGATGTCTGGGACAAGTCCGCAATAGGCCTTGACACTCTCGGCCATATTCTGTATTGCTGCCATTTTCGGGCTGCTAAAATGACCAGGGGGAAAATGCACAGGCAATTTCTAATACAATTACAAGTTTCGTAAATCCAAATGTGGAAGCCAAGGCCCTGAATTTGTGATTTTACCACACGTTGTAGCCAAACGCTTCCTCAATTACTGAAATGCAATAGCTGGACAAGGAGAAGCAATATCTAGAAAACGTTTAACCTGACGCTCAAAATAATAAGAATTGGTCCAGTTTGCTAACGAAGCCTGAATTGTGGCTGACATTTAGACTTCACGTTTCTAGATCTAAGACTACTGAGCTGGGTGTAAATGAGACCCATGTTCATTTGTGTGTAAGTAGCTCTAGATGAGGCTGCAAGAATGTTAGCCGTGAAGTATGAATGGTTCCATAGGCCTTCAAGAAAACGAGGATATTGAGCCTCCTCTGCCCCCTCCCCTTCGTGGGTAAAAGCCAACCATAGTTGAGATGAAATTGACCCCTCACTCCCCTGGTCCCTGCGACCACTACGTTTGTTGCACTGTTGACAGTTATATCTCTGAATATTGTCATAGAAGGCTACGTGCATTTATAAATGGCCTTTTAATACTGTAAGGGTGTGTTGCAATATCAGTTAACAGGGACATTTGGGAACAGGTTATGTTAAAATTAGTGAACCCTCACCATTCATTTGTGTTATGTTCTACCTGTGGGCAGTGGTGTAAATTCTTTGTCATGTAGAAGCAGGTGACCGTATTGTTGCTGGTGTGGAAAGGCCACTGCCTTGAGATGCTGTGAGTGCTACCTATGCAAGTGATGGCATAGGCTCCCATTACTTTGTGGCAGCCTCTCCTGTCATTGAGTGGCTCCGAGAGGTGGCTCGGCCAGTGCGGACAAGCTCAACCTATCCTGTCACAGCCTGTCCTACTCTTAAGGGTTTATGGGAGAAGGCTGGGCTGTCACCAGCATACACCCCTCCCACTGCAATCATTAATGTCAGTGAGAAGCTATATGAGGCAGCTGAGTTGATGTCGGTGATTGGGGCCAGGTCTGATCAAAGGAAGCACCAGAGTTGTCCCACACTCTCTCCTTTTGTCTGTGAGGTTGCTGCTGGTTACTGAGGATGGAGTAAAGAGTTTTCAATCAATGACAGGAGAAATGCATGTACCGGGACATCACTAGTCACTTGTAATAAGTTATTACAAACAGGCAAGGGATGTAATTTTCTTACAATAGGCATGTTCCAATGTCAGCATTGGAAGATAATAAAAAAAAAAAATACATGACTGTTTATAGGGAGAATTATTTCAACAGTATTCCTATAATACATGGGAGCCGCACCCCCTGTATAAAAAACCTGTCTCTAAAATCCTTACTATAGTTGAGTTGTGACATCTCAAGTCACCTCATATTAGGAAAATAATGTAGATGTTTTGGATTAACTTATCACAGTTGTGTTGTGATGTCACAATGGCTGATGCAAGCAAACAAGTTGAAAGGCAGTTCACGGAGAATTATTGCAACTGCAGTATAAACAATTGAAAATGACAACTGTCTTCTCCTGCTTATGATCTGTTTTTCTAAAACGAACAGTGATCAGCAAAAAGAGATATTTACAGCAACACATTTATGTTGTAGACGCTGTACTTTATTACAGGAAAGAATCAATGCATGTTCCTGCTCATTCTGAGATAAAACCCTTCTTAATCTGATTTATATTGAACTGATTCTAAAGTTTTTGCAACAGATTACTAACTTGATTTTAGTGTGTTTAATTGCTCACAACAGATTCTGTTTTTTTTCTTCATGTCTGCAGCGTTATTAACTCTAGCATATAAAGGAATACGCCACTTAGGGGCATATTTAAGAGCCCCTAGCGCCATTCGAACGATTTTTTAAAGCTAATGTGGTGTTAGAAGGACAAAAATGCAGCGCTATATTTACAAAGTGGCGCAATGCATGCACTGCACCACTTTGTAACCCTTAGCGCTATATTTTGCCTGTGCTAGGCATAATGTATGCAAAGGGGCGTTCCCCCGTTGGGGTGAGTGGCTCAAAACTGGCCAAATATTTCGGCACTTTTAATGCCTGCTCAGAGCAGGCGTTAAAAGGAGGCTACAATGGGCCTCTGGGTGCTTTGCGGTATTAGCGTCAACATTTTTTACACTAATCCTGCAAAACGTCAGGCTATCGTCAGATGTTAGTTCCCTAACTACTGCCAAGGTGGGCTGTATTTTGAATGCGGCAGACACATGGTATTAGGGTGCGCTAAGGGGTGCAAGAAAAGTGGCGCTGTACTGTGTGCAGCGCCACTTTTCTTAAATATGCTCCTTAGTATTTAAGTTTTTGAGAAGGGTGATGGAGTGGCTATGTATTATAAGGAATAAAAAACCCTCAGCCAAATGTTAAAATGCAAGTGACCGCGGATTCCATGTCCTTATAAAGGAACTCGACTTTGGGTTTCATTCCTCTAGACCATCACAGACCTCCCTGGTGACTTGCAATAACCTTATAAAATACAATAGGGCGTTCTGTATCCCCTATACAATCGAGCATATCATTTATAGCTACTTGAACATCAGCGCTAAGAAACCAAACAAACAGATACTAATCAACTACACACAGGAAACTGGGTTTACAGGCACGAGTTAAATAGGAACATGGCGAAAGCTCGTTTCTACGTCAGTCCCCACCACTCTGCTAATTCCTAAATATCTAAAAAATGAGCCAGCTGATTGGCCCTACAATATGGTGTTGACACATTTTTTTGTTCTCACCTTTCCAAGCAGGCCGATGGTTAACACGAAATCTTCGGCAAAAGGATGGCTGAGCAATGATTTCAGTCCCTGACAGCCGCAGACTCAAAGATTTAAGGATGTTCATCAAGCCGCTGTGACCATGTGTACCTGTCTTATACTGATTCCTACCATATGTTTCTTGCGACATAGCAAACACATTTTAATATAGCTGGTGCCTGCGTAAGCACCCTGAGATTGGCCGGCAGTTATCTCACGCAGCTACGACGCCTAGACTTCCTGAAACGACAAAAGACACTTGCCAGCTGTTAGCTATTAATGAACAAGAATACATATTTATTTACAATTGACTGCACATTTTCTAGAATCAGTGCTCGAATAGCATGGGTTCCAGGCGGAATCCGGATCTAGCAACTATTCCCGAGCCGGATGAAGAGCCTGGGTCGGTAGAAACACATCTTACCATCAGTGACCCGATGCAGGATATTGACACTGGGCTACATGGCACGAGGGATCCAAATACCTTATTTAAAGGGCTACCAACTCCTTTGTGCCCGAGTTGTGTCCTGGTTGGGAGCAGCTCGACTCGAGCTTGTTCCAAGCACAGCTGGACCTTTAACGCATTTGCCGTAAGGAAAACTGACGTGCACTCAACGTGTCACTTTACAAATTGCCTGGAGATAAATCATGCTCTGAAAGTTTTTGTAGTCTTCTCGTCTTTGAATGTGTGTCAGATATATAGATCAATGCATGCATTGTCAGAATGCCAGGTACACGTGTCTATGTAAGTACACTGTGTAATAAACCAATAATCGTCTAGTACTACCTAACTGACCAACCACGAAATAACAAAAGATTGACCTAAAACCAACAAGGTTTCAAACATGTCTTGAAAGTTACATGAAACTGTTTGAAGTGTCACATTACCAGCTTTTTAACTTGTGACCTGCAGGTAACAAAAAGATTTATGCAACAAGATAATTAACCTACTGAGCTATCTTCTTTAAAGCATAAACATGCTACCTTCACATTACATGCTCAGAAGAAGGTACATTTACTCCATAATATGTCATAATGCAATCAGTCAAAAATACTTTATTCGGCTACAACAAATCACAACTGATTAAAACAAAATAGCTGCCAGACAATAAAAAATAAAAATATTGAAATTACATAATATGAAATTATGAATAAATAGAACGATTTTTTACATACTTAAAATGAAATTCAGTTGTGCCACAATCACATCTACATTGCCCAGTCCCTGCAAATAGTCAAATGAAGCAGCGTGAAATCTAAGACCGATTTCCTGCCAGTGTGGGAACAAAAAGCACCTAATTTCATATAAATAAAATGCACAAAATAAAGTTAAATGAACAGTAAATTGGGTAGCTAGAGCTTCACAGTGACAAGGCAGCAAAGTAAAAAACCATGGGCCAGTTCTATCATGCGTTTTACGGTCACAAACAGAAATGCATTTTAGTATATATGAATCCCAATGTGCGATTCAGTAACTTGTTACCGAATTGCAATTTGGAATTGGGACTACATACCGATTTGGTATTAGGAAGGTGCGTGTCAAGGGCATCCCTCCCTAATACCGATGCGCAGCAGTGTGTAGGAATGTTTTGGGACCGAAATGCGATCACAAAACATTCGCATTTTACCACCTCCTTCAAGTAGGTGGTAACCCATTCGCACACGGAAAGGGGTCTTTTGTGAATGCATTGCGTAAACATTTTTAAGAGCAGTCAGTGGTCGCACAGATCACTGCCTACTCTTAATTTTTTTTAAAGAAAACTTTTAATTTTTCTTTTTTAAACGCATCCCCTTTTCCTTCAAGGAAAACGGGCTGCATGTAAAAAAAGATTGCTTTATTTAATCGCAATTACAGACATGGTAGTCTTCTGAGCCCAGCATGCCACCATCCCTGTGATTATAGCCACTCACAATGGGTTCCAAATTGTGACTTACCTCATAAATATTAATGAGGTAGGTCGATTTGCGAACTGTTGGGAATTGTTAAATGAAACTCTTGGAGTTTCATACATTCAAATAGCGATTACCTAATTGCGATTCGCAGACAATTGCAATTAGTTAATCCCTATCCAGATAAATGATACATTTGGCCCCAGGTCCCTCTATTAAGTAAAGCCAATAAAAATGTAGCTTGTTGAGTCAAAATCTCTTATGCCATTTACTGCCAACAACTTGCAAATAGAGTGCTGGTTCTGCTGACACAATCCCAATTGGACCTTCCCCTCCCTCAATATCGGCTCGCCTGCGAGTCCTGCACATCAATTCTAAAAAGAACCCTTTCAGTTTACTGGTGGGGATGTTCAGAAGGCTATCAGGATTATGATAAAAAAGCTGGGGTTCCGAGCCTCTCAAAGCTCTTCTGGACGCATTGTCTAACTTCATGCAGTCCTCCAGGATAAGCCTGCTCAGATGAGCCTCTGGATTCTTCTAGATTTGTGTCCATAACAAACGATACTACATTTTAATGAGATCATCTAAGCATGTCAGCCCCACCTCATCATGATATAATGACACAGCTGTAGACTGCGGGAACGCCCACAACCTGCATATGAACTTATCTTCTGCAGTCTGAAAGGAGGTGCAATTAATATAACCCCAAATGACTGCTCCAAGTAAGACAATAAACACACATTTACACTTACGTATACACAATAATACTTTGACAGGATTATGGCTCAGCCTTTTTGAGAACCTAAAAACGGCATTTATAGACTTATGAAATTGCGTTACCCCTATATTCAATAAAACCCCCAGTTAAGATCACTATCAAAACCGATGCCTAAATAAGTAAAATGGGAGGTTTTCTTTATTCCCCTGCAAGAAAAAACGTCCTCGTCTTAGTCAATTTAGGTCCACACTTCACTATAAAAGACTTAGTGCAATTAACTTCTAGGCCTAAATTCCCCAAAAAAGAGTGGAAAGCATTCAGCAGGGACTGTAGACCGTTGGCTGTTTGGGCTAGTAAAACAGCATCATCTGCATAAAATAAGACTGGTATTTCCAGGGGCCAAGTTTGGGGACATCAACTCCAGCCCCAATCAGGTAATTCTCAAGACCATTGATGTACATTAAGAAGAAAAATGGCGTCAGGACGCAACTCTGTCTTACCCTGGAGACTGTTGGAAAGTCTTCTGTGAGGTCTCCCTGTCTTGAGCATGTAATCTTTGGAGCAAAGAAATAATTGCACTATCCATCCCCACAGGGGAGTCTACTCAATCAAATGCACAGGTCAGTTCCATAAGTGCAAGGTGTACACTATCTTTTTTAACCTTAGTATACTTTTGGATAATTAAAGGCAAGTTTAGGGACTGGTCAACTGTGCTGAGATCTGGTTGAAATCCAAACTGAAAATCTGAGAGTCTATGGTTCTCAGCCGCCTGGCTTCCCAGCTTCACCAAAAACACCCTTCTTAAGATCTTAACCGTGCTATCCAAAACTGAGATTGGTCAGTAGCATTTGGGTTGCCTTTTGTCTCCCTTTTTAAAAATTGGCATAATCGTAGCCTCCTCCCACGTTTGAACTAAGGGACTCCAAATGGCAATTCTCAGCACATTAGTTACCATGTGTTCTCAAAATTATTGGTTGGATTTCAAAACATTCGCTGGGATTCTGTCCAGACTTGAGGCCTTGCCTGCAGGACAGCTATCAATCGCTGTAATAACATCGGCTAGACTAATTGAGGAACTTAAGATCGTGTTAGCAAGGTGATCCATGACATCTACATCCTTGTCACTAGAGGCATCAGATTGCACCTTCCATCCAAAAATCATTGAACAGTGACTTACCCAGTCCTCCTTAGAGACCAGACACTTGACTTTAAGGATTAAATCACCCGAAAAGACCTGGGAGTTCACAATTTGCCAAAACACTGCATGACTTTACACTCGCTGGTAAGCCTTAAGTACTCCCAGGCCTTTTCTTTTATCTCTGTTTTCCTTCTTGAGATTACTTCTTTCTAACTTTTCCTGGTCTCCATAATACCCAGCCTCTCTTGGGGACGTTTCTTTAAAGCCAACTTTAATGCTTTGTGGGCTTTAGTGCAAGCACCATCAAACCACCTCGGACTAATCCTCTCACGTCTGGGTATTCTTGTCAATTTATCTGCCATGTAATGTTTAAGGGAGGTAAATGCCTTGATAACTTCATGGTGACTGGCATCCTCCTGGAGGATCCGGTTGATCTCAGATTATTTATGTGCATGTAGATCATTATAAAAGACCTCCTTGTCTATTTTCCCCCAACAAATACTTAACCATTTATTCCTAATAAAGTCACTAGGGGGTTGTTGGGTTTCCTGGGTCACCTTAGATGGAAATATTTTTTGACACTCCAGGATTAGAGGATTATGGTCGCTTATACATGATACTGCTATTTTACACACCAGTAAGACCGATACCAGCTCTCTAGAAATCAAAATATGAACTATCAAGGAATCTGGACAGCCCCCTCACACCGTTGCTGTTGAGTAATTGATTTAGTGCCTCACCATAGGGGGTATGCATGAGCGGGTTGTCCAAGTCATCACAGATGCCACAAATGGCGTAAGAACAATTGTCACTGGGTTCAATATTAAAATCCCTCACCCACATAAGAGCCTCCTTCCTTTCATTATTCATGGTCCTATGTAAGGCATTCTCCAAACCATTTACAATTGTTGTTACTGCCGGGTTGAATATATCATGATAATATTTGACCACTAAAAGATCAATAGACCTAATAAATGAAAGCAGTAACATCTGGTACTGTAGGGAAGTTACCAATTCTAATATTTTGCACTCAACCAGGCTGGTAACGACAAACATCACCTAGCCACCCCTTAACGCGACCTGAAATGGATGGGGTTGCTGCCACATGATACGTAGTAAAACCATCCAAAAAAGGGGGATCAGACAGCTAGGTTTCTTGGCAGCAGATGACTTGATACCGACTCACAAAGCTTACCCAGTCAGGACTCTCTAATTTTGTGCATAGGCCTGCAACATTCTAAGAAATTAGTTCAAAAGCTCCTTCATAGGGTGAATCTTCTGTTGGAGCTTGACTAAGTGGTGCTTCTTGTGATTGCTACCTACTAATTGATCGTGAAATAAAGTGATTATCTAAAGTGCCTTGTTGACCTCCTACATATGGTGATTATTCCAGCTCCTCTAATGAGGCCAAAGGTGAAAATCTATTGAAGGTAGGAACTGCAATAGTCAAACAATTATCTGGTACAACCTGGGTATGTTCATGAAAGGCAGTTTTGATAACAGCAGTAACTGGTCTCAAGGCAGTATGGGGGCAAAAGAAGCCCCAGGGGAGTGCTCTAATTCCCCCCCTATCAAGACCACACTGACTTAGTGTGGGTAGCAAGGTTCGAACCAAACAGAGCATTTTAAAATTCACAATTAAACAATCACTGTGTGAAGTTTTCCGTGGTGACCGATCCAGGATAGCCTTCAAACAGAAATAATGTCATAACCCCATCTAGAATACTTCTGTAACTAGTGCTGAACCTTGTTTAAGAGGGATGCATGTGATTCAAAGGTGGCTAGGGACAATGGTAAGACATTCCCTAAAACAATAATATAAGGGGCGCACCCCGGTGGGGTACGGGGCCTCACATCTGGCCGCTCAGGGCTGCAAATCGTATACTCTGAGTTTGCCCTCTTAACCAATATGTCCTTTCTTAAATGCCTGAAGCACTGCGGCCTGGCAGCCGGAGCTGATAATGAAGGGTTAATTGTAATCTGCCCAGTAGAGACCACAATAGGACGCTCTTCATTTTCAGCATTAGCACTAGAAGCATCACCTGCTGCTTCCATTTGAATGCACCCATTTAACTGACATGTAATGGCACCTTGGGAGACTGGTGGAGCCTAACTAACTGATTTCTGCTCTGTGTGAGCAACTACGTGCGGCACTAATACTCGTAAAACGTGAAACACCAGTTTGCAAACCCTCCCCCCGATCCCACCTTTGATCAGAAAAGTTCTTACGTTCTAGTTCAATTGAGTTCAAACGCTCTACGAGTGGCTTTAATTTAGGGTCCAAAGTTGAGTTTACCACCTCTTTCATCATGTCCGTCAAACTCTCCTGTAAGAAATCCAGCATTTATTCATTTCCCTTTAATAGAGCCTTCTGTTTTGGAGTCTGATTTGGATTTACCTTTCGGTGATTAGAGGTCTTAACCGGCTACTGATTTATATCACTCTGTAGCCTGCTAACACTGTCAAGAGGGGTGGCCAAGCCCAGCCACCTCTGACCAAGGATGGGCACAGACAGCCCTGCTCTTGGACCAGTCTTCACCCGGGCACACGCTTGGGCACGTCTCACACAGGTGTAGCAGCTAACTGGCCTTATGCGCCTCCGGGCACGAGTGGAAACTGGTGGCCCTCCTCCAGTAACTATGGATGGTGGGGGCTGCAGTTCAGGTTCCCCCCAGTCTGGCGATAACATGTCCGTACAGTGGGAGCAGCTAACTGGCATTATGCACCTCCGGGCTCAAGTGGAGACTGGCGACCCTCCTCCTACCACCATGGATGCTGGGAGTTGAAGTTCAGGCTTCCCCCGGTCAGGGGATAATGTGTCTCATGCTGTGGGGGCAGCTGACTGGCCTTATGCACCTCTGGGCACAAGTGGAGACTGGCGGCCCTCTTCCTGCAGCTGTGGATGCTGGGGGTTGAAGTTCAGACTCCCCGTGTCCGGCAATAACACGTCCCGCGCAGGGGGGTGCAGCTTACTGGCGTTATGCACTCCGGGCACAGATGGAGACTGGTGGCCCTTCTCCTGCCACTATGTATGATAGGGGTTGAAGTTAAGGCTCCCGCCGGTTCAGCAATAACACGTTTGTTATGCAACTGTGATGCTTGTACCTGTGACAATTGCGGGCAAATTAATTAACCTCCATAGATAACCTACCAAATCTAAATCCTGGAATGTACTGGGCATGCATAGATCTCTGCAGCAGGTTCCTTAACCCCAGTGCTTTCAGTGGGTGAGTCCTCTTGGTGCTGAGGCAAATAAAAAAAATGTTTGTTGAGATGAGTGCCTGAAGGTCCCCCTTTTCTGTCCTCCACGTTGCTGAAAATACACATCTAGCAGCTGCTAAAATGTGATCAGTGACAGTTTTGAAGGCAGTGTCAGGATAATCTGGGGGTGGGGGAGGGAAGGAAGAGGTTTTGGATCACCTGCAGGACCTTAAGAACTAGGTGGATCAGGAGGATTAGTACAAAGAGGATAGGGACCAAGAGGATAAGCACTGCCAAGATTAAGAGGACAAAGACCAGCACCATCAAGAAGATCAGAGCCTGGAGGAGCTATAACCAGGAGGAGTAAGAAGGCAATGAGTACAAGGACCATGGGACCTGGTCACTAGTATCAGGTGACCAGGACCAGGAACCTCGAAGGCTCCAGGACCTTGGGGCCAGCACCAGGAGGATTTGCACCAGTAGGGTAAGGACAAAGAGGATGAAAAGGAGTAAGAGAAGCAGGAACAAGACCAGGTCTTGGAGGGCCAGAAACTGGAGCATGGCTAGTAGGACTGACGACAGAACCAGGACCTGGAAAATGGAGATGAACAGCACAACCAATATCTCAAGGACTAGAGGGGAGCAGGGCCTGGTTGGAGATTTATCATGAAGTGTCTTTTCTGTGGTCTTGGCGGCCTCTCCAGATTTCTCCTTTTTGTAAGCCTAAAAAACATCTCATCGACAATCACCAATATGTATCGGTACTGGGCACAGGCGGACATTCTTTTTAGACAGTACATCATCATGGGCCTGTGCAGTGCCAGCTCTCAAAAATGTCTCTCCCTCTTATGCGATCATCATTTAAAAATAACCACTGTCATGAATGGCTGAAGTATCATTTAACAACAAGTGATAACCGCATTGTGGCAGTTGGAGGGCTGCATGACTTCACAGAGAGAGGTCAGGAACCAGACTTTGCAAAGAAACATCAAGGCCAATCCACACCAGAGTCACATTCTGGGCCAAGGGCATATTGGCAGAATGAGTCCAGATCATGGATCTACCTTCTGAATGCGAGAATATACGCCCAGGTGTGGCTGCAGTGGCCGGCTGGTAAGATGAGCCAGGCTGTGTCCGAATGAGAGTTATCCTTTAAGCTGAGGCGTGCTGCATATGAGGCCATAGCCACTGGGGTCACAACTCTGTTGGTTGACTGGGAAGTCAGGGACACTTGGCTCAGAAAAATGACTGTTCTCTGCAAACATGTGCTCATTCATACAAACTATTCCCCCTCCCAATAAAGCTTGAATGTCTAGAGAACTATTGTTTGGCAGAATTGGCAATGTCAGACGAAAGGGTGAACCACATTGCAATAAATTTCTGCTTCAGCTGGAGTGCCAGAGAGAGAATCCGGAGCTTGCTGGTCCCTCATATTTCCATTACACACAAGGTAAAGTGAGATCAGTCATCACTGTTGTGATCCTATTCTTTTTGTGTATGGTAAAACCCTTCTAAGAATGCTAAAAGAGCCCTCACCGACATTCTTGTGGCATGTTTCATTATAGGCTCTATCTTCATTCATGACATTATTCTGCCTGGATGGGCTCTTCTAAAAAAATTGTTTCCCTTGATAATTATATTGGGTATTTGGATCAATGTGCTTAATAGTAAAGAAGAGTAAACTTGTCAACACTAACCTATGTAGTAGTTTATTGGTGGTTGCTCTGGAAAGATTAAATCATGTTTCAGCCTGGATTAATATGATCCTTGTTTTTTGCGGACTCACTATCATACCAGTCAGGTACGCACATGTAGGTGGATGGACAAACACAAAACATGTGATGGATACTCGCTCAATTTCCTTTGTGCACAAATATAAACACACACAAGCTATTTAATATAATTATCTTTAGAACTGTAAACACATGCAGATAAGTGATACACTGCAAACAATGATAAAACACTGCACTCTGGTGAAAGGCTGGTTTTCATGAATTCTCATTACATACACGTATCAGTAACATGAAACTTACATTGGAACAGGTGAGGGAGCATTTCCCTGTAGTCATATACTATGTGAAGATGGTGTTTCTCTTTGGCATCAAAGGGGGTAATTCTGACCCCGGCGGTCATGGACCGCCGTTGCCAGGGTTGGCGGGAGCACCGCCAACAGGCTGGCGGTGCCCCGCAGGGCATTCTGACCGCGGCGGTTTGGCCGCGGTCAGAAGAGGAAAACCGGCGGTCTCCCGCCGGTTTTCCGCTGCCCAAAAGAATCCTCCATGGTGGCGCAGCTCGCTGCGCAGCCATGGGGATTCTGACACCCCATACCGCCATCCTGTTCCTGGCGGCAGGATGGCGGTATGGGGTATCGTGGGGCCCCTGGGTGCCCCTGCAGTGCCCATGCCATTGGCATGGGCACTGCAGGGGCCCCCGTAAGAGGGCCCCACTTTGAATTTCACTGTCTGCATTGCAGACAGTGAAATTCACGACGGGTGCAACTGCACCCATCGCACCTTCCCACTCCGCCGGCTCCATTCAGAGCCGGCGTCCTCGTGGGAAGGTTGTTTTCCACTGGGCTGGCGGGCGGCCTTTTGGCGGTCGCCCGCCAGCCCAGTGGAAAACCCAGAATCACTGCAGCGGTCTTACGACCGCGGTGCGGTATTCTGGAGGGGGGAACTCTTGCGGGCGGCCTCCGCCGCCCGCCAGAGTTAGAATCACCCCCAAAGTGTTTTGTTCTCTCTAATACTCATCATAAGTCCACCTAATATTCATAAGATTACAAACGGTCTTATACTTACTTCAGTGAGGGACTGATGTCTCTGATTTCGGTGTGCTTTTCAGCTGCTCACAGAAACAGATTTTGAGAAGACATTGGATGTTTAAAGGGGGTGGGGCAGCAATATGCTACCTTTTTTAAAAGTAAAGTGTGGTCATCATGATGTGAACATAAACCATAATGACTTCATAACATGAACGTAATATTTCCAACATCGCATAATGAAGCCTCTGATGTTGTGGCAGCAGGAGGAGACATCCAACTATTGGTCCAGAAGCTTTATAAAGGTCTTATTGGGATGAGGCAGGATTTCAGTAAGTCTTTAACAGATTTAGACCATTATATCTAAAAAGTGGAAATATAACTAGATCACTCAGTGACAAATCTTGCAGGTCAAGCTCATGTTAAGGATGAGTTGGCAACCAGAGTGACAGTCCCAGGACAACATTCTTCCAGGCAACTCAAAAATGTTGAAAATTGTCTGAGGAAGACTAATATGCAAATGTGAGGAATAAGCAAAGAAGTCCCTGATCCAGAGATGAAAGGTTTTATGCAGGCAATATTCTGCTATCTTCTGAAGGCACCATGCAATATTAATATCACATGTTGAATTTATTCGGCTTTCCAAACCAGGACATTTTCTTCCCCTAGCATCTTAACTCAAGTTCATTACTTACACATTAAAAAGAACAGCAAGGTAGCCACCGGAAACCTAGAAAACTTCAACTTTAATAATGATAAAGTCTTCATTTTTTAAGAAATATTGGTGGAAACTCTGGCAACAAGAAGGGACATGAAGCCAACCACCGCATTCCTAAAGATGAAGAAAATTCCAAGTCGGTGGCACTACCTATTTAAACTGTTGTTCTCTTTGAAGGAAAATCTACACGTGGCGACTTCAATGTAAGAAGCCACAAAGCTCCTGGATTTACAACTCCCAGAAGAACCTCACAAGCCCTCCACTCAGGAACTCCAATATCAGTTTGAATGCCATACACAGTACTCTGCAAAACATCACAGAGCAGAGAAAACAAGATAATATGCAACATGAGGAATCATCTAGTGAAGGCAGAGGATGGCCCAGACAAGTTTCAAACATTAATCTGTTTGACTAGTCTCCAAAGGGCATGATAAGTATCATGTAATACTGTCCTCCTAACAGCCACAGACATGCTTGGTGGGTGAAGGCCCAAGAATATGGGAACATGAAATCAGAGCTCTTGTGTGGGGAGTAGTGTTTTATCCAAAGAAACATGCCTTTTCCCCCAATATCACATTCAAGAATCTAGACATCAATGTCAGAGCACCTGGCCAATGATTGCATGTGGCTACACACTGAATTCTGTGGCTACGTGTGCCCGTAATCAGTTTTTGACCCCCACATTTGCACCCAACAAGCAATCAAGATGGAAACTGTCTCCTGAAATCACCGCATTGAAAGCTCAAGCCTTGGAGCTGAACCTTATTACACCAACTACATTGAGGTAGTTGGAGACTTTCGATCCCAGGCCTTAGCACAGCTGACCACCCTTTAAAAACAACACAGGAGGTCAAACACATACCGCTCCCACTTGCACGTTAAGTTTGGGCCGCAACCTTGTTAGTCTTGCCATGTTACATTCAGTGACATTCAAGTCCTTGCCATTATCCCCAAGAGCCCACCATGCCTACTTTTATTCAGGGAGACAACTCTTGCGGTCACGCACTGTAATCCTGGTGTGTGTATTGCTTATCTGCTCCCTGAGTCGGCGTGGCGCTCACAGTAAAGCAACAGTTTGCATTCAGTCCCCTAGGGTGGTGGCACTTCCTTTTGCTGTCATGATCATATAAGAGATGCCTCATGATTTAGTGGCCTACAAATGGTTAGCCAGTACTACATTTCTTCTTCACGTCCTTGTACATGAAGACGGTATCGGAACCCTGAGACATTTCTTGACACCAAGTTATGACCCCCAGTAGCAGCCATTCTGCTACAAGCTCCTCAAAATTCCTCAATTTCATAAGCTTTCTCCATGGCTCCGTATTCTAATGCCTCCTTATAAATGCACATAAGCAATAATCTAGAATGGAAACTCCCTATATTGTCACCCTCAGTTAACATTCCAGGCTTACCTACTAAAAGCTTTGAGTACCCAAACTGACATCCTAATTTAAAATATGCTTCCTAAACTTATATTAACATAACAGGAGGACAATGGCCAACAATCTCAGTACAGCTACTAACAATGCTTCCAGCATAATCTTTTTTAAGGCCTGACCTCTGGGACCAGTATGATGACTGTTAGAAATGGGGTCTTTGGTAGGCAGTCAGGTTACCCTCTGTCCAAGCAAGGACCCTTACTCTAGACAGTGTAAAGGAGAATCACTCTCAGTTAACCCCCGCTCACCCCTTTGGTCTCTTGGCACGAGCAGGCAGGCTTTACTTCAGAAAGAATGCGTAAAGTATTTGTACCAACACACACAGTAACTCAGTGAAAACACTACAAAATGACACAACACAGGTTTAGAAAATAGGTAATATTTATCTAAACAAAAGAAGACCAAAACGACAGAAATCCGACATACACAAGTCAAGTTATGAATTTTTAAAGATTAAACTCAAAAATAGCGATTAGGCCCCAGACCCACACAGGGTGTTGGAGACTGCATTGTGTGAGGGCAGACAGAGCTCTTTCAGGTGTAAGTGACCACTTCTCCCCTCCCCCCTAGCACAGATGGCTCATCAGGATATGCAGGTTAGAGAGAGCTGCAAACAGCCCCAGACAGGGAATCCACAAACAGGAAGAGTCACAGAATGCTTTAAGCAAAACAAATGCCTACTTTCTAAAAGTGGCATTTTAAAACACACAATCTAAAAACCAACTTCACTAAAAGATGTATTTTTGAATTGTGAGTTCAGAGACCCCAAACCCCCATGCCTATCTGCTCCTAAAGGGAATTTGCGCTTTAATAATATTTAAAGGCAGCCATCATGTTAACCTATGAGAGAGATAGGCCTTGCAATAGTGAAAACTGAATTTGGCAGTATTTCACTGTTAGAACAGGTAAAACACAGAAGGACATGTCCCACCTTTAACATACACTCCACCCTGCCCTTGGGGCTACCTAGGGCCTACCTTAAGGGTGCCTTACATGTATAAAAAGGGAAGGTTTGGGCCTGGCAAGTGGGTACACTTGCCAAGTCGAATTAGCAGTTTAAAACTGCATACACAGACCCTGCAGTGGCAGGTCTGAGCCATGTTTGCAGGGCTACTTATGTGGGTGGCACAACCATTGCTGCAGGCCCACTAGTAGCATTTGATTTACAGGCCCTGTGCACCTCTAGTGCACTGTACTAGGGACTTACTAGTAAATTACATCAAATATGGCAATCATGGAAAGTCAATTACACATACCATTTTATACAGGGAACACTTACACTTTAGCACTGGTCAGCAGTGGTAAAGTGTCCAGAGCAAACAAAAACAGCACACCGAAGCAACCTGGGAACTAGATGCAAAAAGTTAGGGAGACCATGCCAATGATGCCAAGCCTAACTATGACAGGCTCCAAACAGAGAGATTCCTAGTACACTAAAGACATTAAACCAGGTCAAAAGAGGTCCAGATAGTAGGCACTGGATCCCAAGTTCAAGTAGCAAAGGCATCCTGATGCATCAGCGAACAAGGACAGAATATTAAAGTGCCTCAACTCCCTCATTGACCACACCCAAAGTATAACAACTAATAATGACATGCTTCAAATTGAGATGAAGCCCTAAGAAATGACATGAAGGTAATTTCAGCCATAACTGACGAGATGGAATCATGTATCAGTAAGATGGAGAGCACAAAAACATCCCTCATATGCAATTCAGTAACAACGGCTAAAAAGATCAAGGGGGTCATTCTGACCCCGGCGGTCATGGACCGCCGGGGCCAGGGTTGGCGGGAGCACCGCCAACAGGCTGGCGGTGCCCCGCAGGGCATTCTGACTGCGGCAGTTTGGCCGCAGTCAGAGAGCTGCGCCGCCATGGGGATTCTGACACCCCATACCGCCATCCTGTTCCTGGGCAGGATGGCGGTATGGGGTGTCGTGGGGCCCCCGTAAGAGGGCCCCACTTTGAATTTCACTGTCTGCATTGCAGACAGTGAAATTCGCGACGGGTGCAACTGCACCCGTCGCACCTTCCCACTCCGCCGGCTCCATTCAGAGCCGGCGTCCTCGTGGGAAGGTTGTTTTCCACTGGGCTGGCGGGCGGCCTTTTGGCGGTCGCCCGCCAGCCCAGTGGAAAACCCAGAATCACTGCAGCGGTCTTACAACCGCGGTGCGGTATTCTGGAGGGGGGAACTCTGGCGGGCGGCCTCCGCCACCCGCCAGAGTTAGAATCACCCCCCAAATCTTTTGAAAGAAAAACCTCTGATCTTCAGGACAGAAATAGAGCAACTGAGAGCAAGATGTTCTTTCCTGTGCAGCTTTCCTTGAAACCTTAATCCATAGTATCCTCGCCATCTCTTTGGGGAAAGTCTTTGAAATGTAAAGAGCTCATAGGATTCCTATGTGCCTAGGTCCATTCTCTAGAGCACATAGATACATTTTATTCTGGACTATCATGTGTTAACACAGAATTAATCCCTGATCCTCTGAAAAATGTAAAACCATTGACTCGATTGGAGCTGAAAACAGCATTGTCAGAGGGTTAAAGGAGGTTATCAGGGCTCCTATATCCCTACACAATTGTCCAAACTGAGTGAGTCCATTCCAACTGGTCTTTATTTGTATTCAAAAGAGATTCCTACTCAGTTAACAGTGCTTGTACTACCAGTCCGTAAATACAGTCCTTCTCTTCTTTTCCCTCAGGATGACAGTTTCTTTTTCTTTCCTTAGGTCATCAGGATTACTCAGCCGTTCACAGCCCCAGGTAGCCAGCGAGAGAAGGGGAGATATAAGAACAACAAGCCGTGGTCAGGTATGTGTTTCAACTCAGTTATTTTAATTATTTCTCTTTTCTTTGATTTTCTTTTACTGTTATTGGTGTGCACTTAGGGATGTGGTAGTAAGGGAACACCTTGGTGAGGTATATCTGTTTACACTGGGTTAGTGCTGCCCAATGTGCTAGAAGAAAGCATGGTTGAGTAAACCTAAACTGTTGGGTAATTTGTTGTCACTGTGCTTACCCTTATCAAACAAGGGAGTGTGTCCAGGGCGTTCTTCCTGTTTATTGACCTGTTTGGGAATGGTTGGGTTGTCACTGTTTTGTGCACCAAGGTTTCGGATCATTTTCCCGTCATCCTTATGCCTTCCCAGTCCCTCCCGACCTTCCCCTATCAACCTTGTGAGTTGACCGCGCAAGCGGTCATGTACTTGGTGTAGCCACGTCCCTCCAGGTGTTCCCCATTCCTCACCACTGCTCCTTGGCTCACGTGCTTGGGTCCGGCTTCGTTGCAGCGGCGTCCCACGTCTCCTGGGTCTTCACTCATCTCCTCCCTCCTGTTCGCCCCCACTCGTTTGGAACCTTCTCCTTTGGCGTCCGCTCCTGCTATGTCTCCATCTCCTCCTGCGTCTCCGTTTTCTCCAGCATCACCTCCTCGCCCTCTTTCCTTCTTTTCCAGGTTTCCTAGGGGCTGCCTCCTCCTCTTGACATCAGCATGGCCCTCCATGCGTGTTGCTGCTATTCTTGTCGGAGTCCCCCTGGGGGACTCAAACATCGGCTCATCTTCCACTAGCTGTTGTGCCCTGCTACATTCGCTCCCCCCAGAGAGTGGCTGTTGGAGCCACGAGTCGGCAGGATATCAGGATAAATAGTCAGCATTGCTTAATAAGGTCGCAGGGGTGTGTTGGATCTGAAACATAGATGGTTGGAGGGATAAGAACCACCTTAGAACCCTTGTGCTCGTATCTTTATGACAAACCATCCATGTTAAAGGGGCGTGATCGGTGAGAAGTAGAAAAGGTCTACCTAACAAATAATATTGTAGGGCCTGAATAGCCCATTTATTAGCTAGACATTCCTTTTCCAGGGTGGGGTAGTGTTTTTCCTTTGGTAATATTTTCCTGCTAATGTACACTATAGGAAGAGGTTGTCCTTTCTCATCTTCCTGCAAAAGGACTGCCCCAAGTCCCTGGTCAGAGGTATTGGTCTGTAGGATAACAGCTTTCTCAAAGTTGGGACATCTTAAGACCTGTCTCAGTGGTCAAGTGTTCCTTTAGTAACTGATAGCTGTGATGTTGTTTTTACGCTAAATGGGTCATCTTATTTGGTTGTTTCTTCTCTAAAAGGTCTGTCAAGGGTGCTGCCAGAGTGAATAGTGTGGGATAAATCGCCTGTAATAACCCACCATCCCTAAAAAGGCTTGTATGTCTCATTTGCTTTTAGGAATGGGTATTCGTCTAATTGCTTCTACTTTGACCTATTGGGGTTTAATTTGCCCTCCCTCAATGACGTAACCAAGATAGTTGATGAAGTTTTGGACTATGTTACACTTCTCTGTATTTGCGGTCAACCCTGCTTCTTGTAGGGCTTGTAGGGCTTTGGATAGTTGCTTTAAGTGTTGGTCCCAGGTGCGGCTATATATAACAATATCAGCCAGATATGATGCTGCGTATTCCTGATGGCGTCTCAAGATTACATCCATTAGCCACTGAATGGTAGCAGGGGCTCCATGAAGTCCGAAAGGTAATACAGTGAATTGATACAGTCTGGAAGGAGTAGAGAAGGTGGGTTCAGAAGTATCTGCCAGTATCGGGCCTGACCTAATTGTTCGATTAATTCATCAACACAGGGCATTGGATAAGTATCGAATTGGGAAATGGAATTGAGTAGATGAAAGTCAATGCAAAACCTTATACTCCCATTTGGTTTTGGAACCAGAACCACTGGAGAACACCAGGGACTGTTAGATGGTTCTATATTACCTGCTTCTAGCAACTACATGCTGTCGGGCTTCGGGAAGTCAATAGGGTTTCTGCCTGGCTATCTTTCCTTCTTTTGTTCTGATTTGGTGTTGGATTAAATTAGTTTTACCTGATCTTTTTGAGAATGGTTTCTTGCTTCTTACGAGTACTGTCTTTATTTGAGTTCTCTGTTCTTCGGTTAACTCTAAGCTAAGAGAGGGTTCTATTTCCTTATCTTCTTCTGATAAAGGGAGCAGATGGATGTCTAGGGGTCTCGTTTTTGTAATGATTGGGGCTGTATTATTCGTGAGGACTGGAGTGTCGTCCACTTCCCATGTTTTGAGAAAATTGACATGATAGATGTGACTTTTCTTAGAGTTCTCTGAGATTTCTATCCTATATGTGATGGGGCTACTTTTTCTGTTACTTTAAAGGGTCTTTGCCATTTGGCTAGAAGCTTATTGTCAGTCGTAGATAAGAGGACCAGGACGTTACTGTCTATAGGTAGATTTCTTAATTTTTTTTCCCACATCAAATCTTTTCTTTTGCTTCTCCTGATTGTCCTCCAAATGGGTCCTTATGTCTTCCCATACTATGTTGATGTTTTCCTTTAACTCTCTGGTCTAAGTTAATATGTCTTGGGACTTTTCTTCTGTCTCTTCCCACTGCTCGGTGGCCATGTCTAACAGGGTCAGAGGCTGTCTCCAAAAAAGTAGTTCAAATGGACTATGTCCAGTAGAAGCCTGTAGATGAGTCCGAATGGCATATAATACAAGGGGTAACTTTTTGTCACAGTCTCTCCCTGTCTCAGTCATAGTTTTTCTTATTAATGTTTTGATTGTTTTATTGTATCTTTCCACTAGCCCATCGGTTTGGTGATGATAAACAGAAGTACGTATTTGCTTTACTCCTAGCAACTGACATACCTCAGCCATTAAACGTGACATGAACGGAGTTCCTTGGTCGGTGAGAATTTCTCTAGGAAAGCCCACCCTACAGAAAAGCCCAATCATGGCCTGTGCTATGCTTTTGGTAGTCATACTAGGGAAAGGGATGGCTTCAGGATATCTAGTGGCATAATCTGCCATGACCAATATATATTGGTAGCCTTTAGAGGAAGCTACGAGTGGACCCACTAGGTCCATCCCCACTCTGGAAATAGGTGTTTCTATTATGTGTAACGGGAACAGTGGGGCTTGTGGCTCATTGCTTGGATTAACCAGTTGACATTTCAGACAGGCATGACAGTGTTTCCTGATATCGCAGAATACCCCTGGCCAATAAAAATGATGGAGTAAGTATTCTTTTGTCTTGTCTCTTTAAAAGTGACCCCTTCCCACGTGACCATGTGCCAAATGTAGTACTTGTTCCCAGAAATTTCTGGGAACGACCAACTGCAATTTCGGCGACCCCTGTTGTTGCACAGTCCTATATGTTAACCTATTTTTTTACAAGAAAATAGGCACCCACCTGTCCTCTAGGGGTAGAGACAGCGGAAGTCCAAGCATGCTTAAGAGTAGGATTGTCCCTCTGGCATAGTCTGAATTCCCCTGAATTAGACAGTACTCTTTTCTTCTCTGGTACGGTTTCCACTTCTCCCACTGTTTTGTTGAGCCAATATTCTGCCTTTTGGGTCCTTGTGGTGGGTTCAGCCTAGAACCCTGATAGAGTCGGTGAATTAAGAATCCACTAGAAACGGTATGCTGCTCACGTGCTCTTTATTTATCTTTCTGGATGTGTTTTAATCACTCTTTCTTCCCTCTATTTCCTTCGTTTTAGTTCTCAGGGTCTTTTCCTTTCCTTGGTTGTTTTCCTTGAGGTAACGGATTCTTCTTTTCTCTTATAGGTTTCTCTTTCCAGGACCTCTGAGCTGTGGATGTGGTTCATCGGGATAACCTAGGATGGCTTTGATTCAGATGTTGTTGGTTGACCCAGGAGAAACAGAGAAATAGGTAAGTGTGGGGTTCTGGGATTCCTTCTAGGTTTGGGTTAGTATTAGGGAGTGTGATAAGGGCGGGTTTGTGATAGTCTAAGGCTGGAAAACTGAAAGAAAAACCCACAAGTGTTCTAGGTCAGGTGCAACAAAAATTAAGTGTCCGTCCTATTGCTCTTCTATAGGGCTGTTTTACAGCTCAGTCCCTATCCCGCTGTGCTATTAGTTATACATGCACCAGAGTCCTTGCTACTCACTTTCCTGGGTCCTTTCTTCTGGTCCCTCCCCTGCTATTCCCCTCTCACTCCCGTTTCTACTCCACAATGGGAAATAACTTAATCGAAGACACGATCGTACCTGAGAGAGCCACGCCCCTCCAGGGACGTGGCGGGTCCGTTCGTCCAGCGGTCTCGGCCGGGTCGGTGTCTCGCCTCCAATGTCTTTGCTCCGCTCCTCGCATCGATTGTCTTCTTTCTTGCTCCGCTCGTTCCGGTTCGCACTCCTCACCCCACTCCATTGTATCGTGCCCCTCTTCTTCCTCCGTCTTCTCTTTTTCTGCTCCCGGCGATGTCGATCCAACCCCGATGTCCGGGTTGGGATTCTCTTCCGGGTGGTCGTCGCTTTGGTGTGATCCCCCGGGTACTGTCGATGTGATCCAGAGGCTTGTTTTGTAGCTGGTGATGGGACGACCCGGTTACAGTTCTTTTTTGGCTTTTAGTCAGTTGTTCCTTGTTTTTAGCCCATTCTATCTCATTGTTGGAAAAAGGAGCATCTTGCAACCATGATTTCATGGGATTTTGGGTGATTGTATTTTCCAGAAGAGATTGGAAAGCGGGGTAATCAGTTCCTATAATCATGTCTTCTACTAGGTTGAGAATCCCTCCAAACCTGACCTTCTCTTCCCTTGCCCTCAAGTCCATTAGTACCTCTGCCACTAGGTATATCTTTCTGCCCTGTGTACGCAAGTAATGACCACTGTCTCTTTTCTTATCCATTGACCCTTGGGAACCAGTTTTTTGTTAATAATGCTTTGACTACAACCGGAACCTATTTGCGCTTGTCTGGTTACATGATTTACAGTCAACGTTGTCATGTATCGAGGAGTCTGTCCTCTGGCCCATAATACTCTACCCCTCGTCAGGCCTATTTCCATTGGTTCAGGCGTTGGGTGTTTATGTGGACAATTACAAGCTTTGTGCCCCGACTCAGCACAATTGTAGCACTGAGGCATTGGGAGGGGTTCCTTAACTGAGAAGCATCTGATTAGTGGTTTCTCTATGGGAAACCCTGTAATGGTTTTAGAAGCTGTAGAAGGATGTGAAACATTTTGACCCTGTGTTATTCCTCTTCCCCTAGCCACCCTGAAGTTCGGGGCTCATTGAAAGGTGCAAGTCATTTGAATAGCAGAATGTATTGTGATATTGGGATGTTGTTTTATCCAGTTCCGGGTGCTTACTGGTAGGGCGTCTAAATACTGTTCCAGTAATATGGCCTGTAGAATTTCCTCTTTTGTGCTTTCTGTGGGGTTCAGCCATTTACACCCCTCATCCTGTACTCAGTAAAATAGAGCCTGGGGATTCTCCAATGGGGTCCACTTAGTTCTACGGAAACTGAGACACTTACTTACTTGATCCACCCCAACCCAACCCAACCCTTTCTAGTATAGATTTCTTTACATCCCCGTAGGGTGTCACTCAACCTGGATTGCTTGGTATGCTGCCTGTAAGGTTCCAGTAAGAAGAGGGGCCATATACTGTCCCCAGCGTTCAGGTGGCCAGTTGGCCGACTTAGCAATCCTCTCATAATTAGTAGAGAATCAGTCAGGATCCTCTCCCTCCTGGTATTTTTGTAGGCCTGAACTTGGTACCGTTGGATGTACTCTAGTGGTAGCAATGGGTTCTGTGAGTTATTGTTTGGCCGTTTCATGTACCAAGTGATTGTTTGCAATTATGGTTGTTTGATTCTTCAATGTGTTCTGCAAGGTTTCTCTATCTGAATGTGCTTCCTTAACGTGTTCCTCCCACACGAGCTGCATGTGACGATGTCCTTCAGCTAATTGTGCGATCATGTCAGCGAGCGTTGGTTTCACCTCCATGGTTCCTTCCCCTAAGTGGGCTAGATGCATTTATTATCCCACTATTGACACCACAGTCATAGGGTTGGAGTTAAAGGAGCTTATCAGGGCTTTTATATCCCTACGAAATTGTCCAAACTGAGTAAGTCTATTCCAACTAGTCTTTATTTGTATTTGAAAGAGATTCCTACTCAGTTAGCAGTGTTTGAATTATCAGTCTGTAAATACACTCCTTCTCTTCTTTTCCCTCAGAGTGACAGTTTCTTTTTCTTTCCTTAGGTCGTCAGGATTCCTCAGCTGTTCATCCCCAGGTAGCCAGCGAGAGAAGGGGAGAGACAAGAACAACAAGTCATTGTCAGCTAAGTGTTTCAACTGGGTTACTTTTCTGTGCTTTTCTTTTACTGTTATTGGCATGCACGTCCGTAGGGATGTGGTAGTGAGGGAACACCTTGGTGAGGTATAGCTGTTTACACCGGGTTAGTGCTGCCCAATGTGCTAGAAGAAAACATGGTTGAGTAAACCTAAACCATTGGGTAATTTGTTGTCACCATGCTTACCCTTAACTAACAAGGGAGCGTGTTCAGGGCGTCCTGCCTGTTTATTGACTGGAGTGGGAATGGTTGGGGTTGTCACTGTTTTGTGCACCTGGATTATGGATCATTTTCCCGCCGCCCTTATGCCTCCCCGGTCCCTCACGACCTTCCCCTATCAACCTTGTGAGTTGACCACGCAAGCAGTAATGTACTTGGTGTAGCTGGCCTCTGCGTGTTCCCCGTTCCTCACCATTGCTCCTTGGCTCACGTGCTCGGGTCCGGCTTTGTTGCGGCGGCGGCCCACATCTCTGGGTCTTCACTCATCTCCTCCCTCCTGTTCGCCTCCACTCATTTGGCTTCTTCTCCTTTGGCGTCCGCTCCTGCTGCGTCTCTGTTTCCTCCCACATTGCCTTCTCGCCCTCTCTACTTCTTTTCTGGGTACCCCAGGGGCCGCCTCCTCCTCATGACGTCAGCACGCCCCGTCCATGTATGTTGCTGCTGTTCTTGTTGCAGTCCCCCTGTGGGACTCAAACATCGGCCCGTCTTCTGCCAGCGGTTGTGCCCTGCTACAAGCATCTCACAGGATTATTCTGATGCTTCCACCTTCCAAAGATAGTGTTCTTAGACCATCAATGACCATCAATGAAAACCCTGATTATAACTTTTCTTTTGCAGGTCCATCAAAGAGAAGAGTAGTTCAGAATGGGAATTCGTCTGTCTGTACGACCCAGTGGACTTGGGCAATTATATTAAAAGCCTGCTCCCCACACATATGTGACCCTTAAACTTACATGCTAATCTCTACATCATGTTTGCTACCGAAAATTGGATGGAACTAATGTGGGGCCTGCATAATGTTCTTACCCACATGATGTGTTCTCTTTTTGGTTGCGTTAGTTCTGACACCCTGTGCCTTTTTTTAGTCTCTTGCTTCATACTCGAGTAACCTCACCCCCATGTTCTAGGACAAGTCATTCTAAGATTATAGTTTTTACTATTTGCAAAGCACTACAATGCCATATGTTGACCATGTTGCTGTTTAACTTTTGTGTTTATGCCTAAGATTAGGGCACATACCCAGTGCATTTATTGCCCGTCTAATCTATTCTAGGGATTGATACTTCTTGTTCTGCAGTTGGCCCATGTTGACATTCTCGCTACGTTATGCTTAACAGTAGTTATTTTTCTTCAGATCTCTTAACTTAAGTTGATTGTTTGGAAATACGGCATTGATCCTCCACTTATCATATGAAATAACTATTGCATTATGTTAGTGTTTGTTAGTTAAAGGCTTGTTCATCATTTGCTCAAGATTTACTCACTGAATTTTATCAGGCGTTGATGTACATTGTCATATTACTACTTTTTAATTATTTGTTAACACTATATATGTACTTGCCCAAGATTATTGTTCAACTGATGATGCTCCCTGCACTCGTTTGGCTCTCTACTCTCTTGGCCAATGCTCTCTTTTCCTTTTTTGGTGAGTGGTGTTGGGCAAACCAAAACAGGCCTAGACCTCCGCAGATTGACTTTTCTCTTGTACATATCTCTTTCTATTTCTCTTACCTACTTCTTCCTCACATCTCTCACCCTTGCCTCTTATCCGAATATTCCACTGTCCAACCCTCCCTGTCCCCATCTTTCTTCCATCCTTTTCACCCTTCCTTGTTGGATGGGTCCCCAAGTGTAATTGTGTCTCCTAAATGTACCTCAAGGTAGACTCTATCTTTATACATTTATTGCCATTCCACACCACCAGCCTCTTAAAGCCACTGAAAGAATTTTCTTTGAACACCGAAGGCCTCAACCACCCCATGTTGGACCTGACATCTTTGCCATGGTTTTCACACAACATTTGCCTTCAATGCTCCTGTTTTTCCTGACTTTGATTGTGCTGGGTTCACATCCCAAAGGATCCGGTCCACAACCTTGTTGTGAGAGATGACATTGACAAGTATTTTGAAGCGTATGAGGTTGAGCTGCAGATGCATTGGGTCTCTTAGGAGAATTGGGGGGAACAGTCTTTGTAGGCTCATACCTAGTGAAGGAAGGGATGCCCTCCTAGCTCTAGAGAAAGGAGACAGGATGAGGTACCCCCCATGAGCGAGGTCCTTGTCAGGCAGATATTTAGGGATAGTCAGAAGCTGCCTCATCAGTCCTGGGTGAATTGTGAGGATTATTTTTGCAAGGCACTGTATGGATGGGTGAAGGACAGTGAAGTAAAAAATTAGCAGGGGCTGTGCAATTTGGTGGCAAGAGAGCACATGTTCAATCTTTGTTTTTAAGGGCTGTGGCAACACCTTGTTGATAGTAAGTTCACTAGCCCCAGGGAGTTTACTAAGAAGGCAGTCCTCTGACTCAACACTTGGGTCCATTAGAAGGTACCTGGGAGTGTCCCAGAAGAGTGAAGGGGAGGTCAAAGAAGACACAAAGAAGTTACAGCATAAGGGGAAAGGAAAGGGTTCCCATGTCCCTTTAACAAAATAGGGTGAAGTTCGGATTGGCGGTGGGTGTCCCATTTCCAACACTGGTGCTTTGATTGTTGTGAGTTAGGACACAAGCAGGGGGACTCTGTCTGTTCAAAGAACCCACCCACTGGTTGGAACTCTACAGAGGTGGCCAATGTGGCCTTAGGGACAAGTAGTACCCATGGGCAGGTCACAGACCATGCCATAATCTCACTTAGCTCAAATCTAGACTTAGGGGGGTAGCTTGTGATCCCTGAGGGTAGAAGTCATCATTTCAACCAGGTGAGGGTTAATGGGATCAATGTCACTGGTTTGAGGGACACTGAGGCTAGCCAGACCATGGTAGTGGAAAGACTGGTTTCTCTAGAGCAGTACACCATCCAGGTGTGTAGGGCAATTCAGGCACAGAGGTAGGACATTTTCTACCCCATAGATCTGGTATACCTGGAGTGCCAGTGAGGATATGACCCTGAGGAGGGTTATAGTTAGTCTCTAGATGTCCATAGACTGCATTCTGGGGAATAAGTTGCCCCTATTGTCAGGAGATCCTGGATGGTGGCCGTCCAGGGTGCCATGACAGTTCAGTTTTCTGGGAGTAGCATTCTCAAGTGAATGGTGTGGGAGCCCAAATGGAGGGACAGGGTGAGGGAGAATTCACCCGTCAGCCTCAGGGTACATATCTTGGGCTGAAGAGCCAGTCTTGGGATACTACCCCATGGCTGGTGGGAGTTAGGGTGCCTAACATCTGGGGCTGTTGCCCCCCACCCCGAGAAACCCCAGAGGTCAGAGAACCCTCAGGAACTCATAAGGAACTCCTTCCCATCCCCCAGGCTGGAAGAGAAGCCTACCCAATATCCTTGCTCGGAGCTTCCACCTAGCAGTGAAAGGTATGGGGCCTACTTCTTGACACTGACAGCTGCCAGTGGCCTATGTTGGTTGCTATCCTTATGGGCAGAATTTTCTTTGGGTTGAAGACAGACATATGATCCAGAATGGGCCACATCACTTTGTTGGCCATAGTGGTGCTGTCTGCCTACTGGGATGCATCTGTGAGCAAGTTAAGGTTAGGCGCAGCATAGATGGGGTCCACCAATGAGAAGAAAGACTTCCCTTGGGTTAGTCTAGTGGCTTCGGAGAGTGTAGACAGAGAGAGTGCCAACTAAGTTAAGAGGGGCGTAGAACTAACAAGTGTCCCTGCATAACAGGGCCTTCGTCCATGTTCTATCACCTAAGCAGAAAAGCCCATCAAGGTACTGATTAGTCTACTCTATCTATTGGCTGGAGGGTGGCCGTGTTTGACTTGGCCCTTTCTGCTGGGTCATCCCAAACACCCTCCAGTTTACTGAACCCATTTTTATTGTCTTTTAGAACTCTTCACACTTTACCACTGCTGGCCACCGCTAAAGTGTTTGTGCTCTTTCCTTTAAACTTGGTAAAAAATGACCTATCCGCCATTGGCACATTGAATTTACTTTTAAGTCCCTACTAATGTGGTACTTCCTGTACCAGGGCCTGTGAGTTAAAATGCTAATAGTGGGCCTGCAGCATCGATTGTGCCATCCACTTAAGTAGCATTTTTAGACATGTCGCAGACCTGCCATTGTAGCCTATGTGCGCAGTTTTAACTGCCATTTTCACCTGGCAAAATAAAGCTTTTGCCAGACCTAAAACTACAAATAAGTCAACCCTAGGGTAGCCCTAAACAGCCCATATGGCAGGGTGCAGTGTATTTCAAAATGTGGACATGTACTTTAATCGTTTCCATGTCCTGGTGATGAAAAATTCTTAAATTCACTTTTCACTACTGTAAGGCCTCTCTCTTCCATAGGATAATATTGGGTCAACTTATTACATTTAATAAATTATGACTTTCAATTCAGAGCAGGTAGAAATGTCATGTTGGGTGTCTACAGAATTGTAATTGAAAGCCTCTTTTAATGGTAAAGTCTGATTTTAAGTTCCAATTCTGAAAATGACACTTCTAGAATGTTAGAATTTTTTGTCCCAACCATTTGGTTCCTGCTGCCTGTATTTTAGGTCACATGACTAGTTGTAGTTGGCAGTTGGTCTTTGTGTATTGCTCCCAGACAGAGAGATGAAGGAAAATAGGTGTTGGGAGGATAGGCCATCTCTGACTTAATGAGGGGGAGAAGCTGCCACCTATCGCACTTGCACATGACAAAAGCTCTACAACAGCACACTCACAAAGGGTTTGACACTAGTCTTTTGTGAGCCCAAGGCAGGGAAGCAGGATATTCCAAACATCTCTGGGGAAAGTGGTGATCTCCAGTAACTTCTGCTACTTCGAAGCAGGCACCCGATATAAATATTGGTTCCTCAGTCCCAACTCTTCAGTATACCACTGGATCTGTGGAAGACTCCGAAGGACTGCTATGCTGCTGTGCAAGAAAAACTGCTACTCTGTTGCCCTGCTGCTCTGTTGCCCTGTTGCCCTTCTGCCGCCACTTTGATCCCAGGACCACCAGAGTGACTCCAAGAGCTATTTGACTGGCCTCCTGTTCAGAGCCTCAAGGACAGAGAAGGTTCCTACAATCTTGAACCCAGCACCAGGACTTTGTCTGCTGTGAGTCCTAATCCCTCAAATGGTGCCACCCCAGTCTAGGACCCTTGAAAGTGGGCCTGAAAGTTCTATGCCAGCCCAGCTCTGGTCCTGTGGTCAGAACAGATGGAAAATGATGCATCACCTTTCAGCCCCACTTCTGAACCGCTGCAGCATGTTGCATCCCCAGTGTCGAACCTCGCATCACAGTCTCCTCAAAACTACTGCTGCATGACTCATACTCAAAGTAGGCGTTCTGCATCACAAGCCCCTCAGCATTGGCATCCTCGATGACGACACCAGTGGAACTCAATCCTCCCCGATATTCTGGACCAATTTTATCTATGGGTACTAGATTTATTATTAAGGATAGGGGTCACATTTTGCTTAATGAATTGAAATGTTACAAATGCCTCTCCTTTCACACACAATGGGATTGGGTTACGTTTATTCTGGATGCAACAATATACTAACCAAAGGTAATTTAATTATAGAACTTCCACCATGTGAGGATTGAGCCATTTGTCTGGGTCAGAGTCTTACATTATGCCCATGGCATATTGTTATATGTTTGTGTTTGTTGCCATCATCATACAGTGGGAATATTTAAACTAGTTTTTTTGATAGTGCAAGTGATGCACTCACCAGTAGAGTGGATAGTTTTATTAAACTGGATGCATAAGAATCTGTGTGATATAGTCTTAATGGAGGACACCCCTGGAGGACAAAGACCGTCTTAAGGAGGATAGACCGCGATTGAGGTCCTACTGATTCCTTCCAGTTCCACTTCAGAGCTCTTAATAAGACCAAGAGCATGACCATACTGATGCGTCACGATCTGCTGTTTTTCTTGAAGGCACAGTATGTTGTCCAAGGGGTAGAGTGTTGGGAGTCTGAGGCATAAACAAAGAGCAACTAATTATTTTCAAGATATAATGAGAAGTTCTTTAGATCACTGTTCAAAACAGTTCTAGAGCCTCTGAAAGACCGCCCATCAACCCATTATGGCAGTAATGACTTGACTGGCAGGTAATCAGTATTTGGATTTAATGGATGTAGGGTGAGCCCTACACGACTTCAATATTCCTTCTTTTTCTACTGCCCAAGCCTGCTATTTTCTAGGATGTCACCCACTGATTTAAGGACGCAGGCCCTGAACGGTCTAATTAATAACTAAAAGCAGCCTGGGAGAAAATGGCTTGAACCAGCCCCTCCCCCTTCCTCCCCTCTCACTTTCTTAACACCAATCCATTCTCTGCCTTTGTCAGCTCCCTCTGTCTCTTCTAACTCTCTGACCTTTCTCCTTTCTCTTTCCTTCTATTTCTCCTGAAGCCTGCACTGCACCTGGTGCAATTAATTCCAGGACTTGCAGCAGCCCTGGGCCTTCAAAAAGGGGACTGCATTTGCTCCAGCTCCTTGGTGAAATGCCCAGGTAAGTATAGTTTGGTCTATCCCTGAGGTACTGAGGTACTATCAGACTATGCTCCTGTTGCTTTAGATTGAGATGAAACCACACTGACTCTTTCATGCCCCAGGTTGTGGATCAAGAACAAGATAGCATTCTGAGACATTCCCATTTTATGTTCACAACAACAAAAGAAGCAAGCTCTTGAGAATCACAACCAGGACCTGATGTTGAATCATGTAAGGGATAGTTTGCACAGGATCTATAAAGAATGGCCCAAAGTAAGGAATGGTTTTGAGGGCATTATGATGAAGGCAGTGGCATGTAAGCTCCTCTGAACCCAACAGAGGTACTGCAAAAAAGGAAACAAAGCTGACAGTTAGACTACAATATTCACAAACACATACTCATTTTTGAATCATCAACATTAAGGATAGAGACAACCACTTCTATCCCATGGAGAATGATTTTATCTCAGTTTTTTATTTCATATTACTCTCTTGTATGGCTCTAACATGGAGGTCTCCAAAGTACAATACTCCTTCCTAGCTCTTGTTTTTTTTCCAACTTAGGAGGTGAATGATATAGAGGCTCTAAAAGCAGTAATTGGTTTTGAATAAGTCACACAGGTGATTAGGGCCTCCCCAAGGGCAAGGCTCCCAATCCTGACTGATTCATGACCTCCTTCTGTAAAGCTTATACTCATCTACTAGTAAGACCCCTTACAAAGGTCTTTAACATTTTCATGATGACATGATCAGGTACCCCAACTATAATAGACTCACCTCTAGCCCTATATTTACTTAAATCTTGGTATCATGACTGGATGTTGAATTGTTTTACATAACCTTACACTACCAGTTAGCATTTTTTGAAGGTAGGACTGACCACCTTTCAGAATAATAGATTAGTGCTTACATTGATTGAAATTTCTGAATGAACCATACTAAATCATTTGACAGAGTGGAATGGAAATATCTGTATAAGGCCCTTGATAAAGCAAAGATGGGGCCAAGTAGAAAGATTTCTTTTAAAGGTATATATTTTCATCCCCAGACTAGCCTCAAGATAAATAAGTCAGGGCTGCCCAACTTCCCCCTTAATTTCTTCACCTCCTCTGGAGGCCTTACTCCAGAAAATCACTGACTCAAGACAGTGGTGTTAGAACTGCTTCATATCATCATAAAGTGGTTCTATTTGCAGACAGTGTTCTGTGCTTCTTTAAAAATCCTGACACATTGCTACCGTTGCTGCTCACCTGACTAGAAGAGTTTTCTGTGGCTTTTGAATTTAAAATAAATAATAGGAAGTCAGTGGGAATGGAGATCATAGTGGCAGACAATGAGGCTATGGATCGACTATTCTGACCACAAAGCCTGCAGTTGGCATTCCGCTCAAGAAGATACTTTTGGATAAACTTCCCTAATGCCTCAAAAGCGATCTACAATGCTAATTATCTGGGCTTACTAAATACTCTCCTTAAGGATTTGTATGAATGGTTAGTTTAGAAATTTCATCTTTTGCAAGCCTGAAGATAAATTTACTTTTTAGGATTTTGTATGCAGCTCAATCACTTCCAGACGACAACTCTAAATGACATATGTCAAAACTTTGATGTCTTTCTATGGAATAGAAGGAGACCGAGAATCAAGAGATCTACTACTCACCAACGAATGTGCAATGGAGGATTAGTTTCCCTGTGCATGGAATACTATACAATATCACAAACCCTCCTGGCTTTAAAATGGGAAAACCCACTGTCATAATGCCCTGGGCCAAGATTACTCCACAGTTCCTCTTGGGAGTGCACTGATATGTTTTCCATAAACATAGGAATCGAATGGGATGTCCTATACAGGTGATTGCTACCCTCTTAGACCACTGACGTAGTATCATCCTATCTTATATATATGTGCCTACCATTTCCTCACCATTGACCCCACCCCATCCAATTGCATACATAACCCTGATTGTTGCTCTGGGCATCCACAACAAATGAATCTCCCTGTGGTGAAGGGAATACCCATGAGTGTTAAATGAACATTATTTGCAAGATGCTTTGAGAGATCACATGTCTTGCATAGTTCTCTTTCATTTGTCACCACCAGATGGATTTAGGCTTTCTCAGCTGCAGAACTGGATAACCACTTTGGCAACAAAGGTGAGTGAGGGGGCATGGACAAGAGTTTTGTCCTGTATAGTGGGTCTTTTTCAAGAACGGTTATACGAAGAGGGGGAGTCTCTCATTTATACAAACATTTTTGACCAATTTCTTCCACAGGGTCTCATGGATATTGAACTCAATGGGAGGAAAATGTAGACATGGTTTTCTCAGTTGGTACTTGGTGCCAATGTTTAGATGAGGATAGCAAGCATGTCTACATGTGTGCAGTATACAGAGAATGCATATACAATTATAATGCACTGACCCAGAGAGACTGAGTGCAATGCATGGCAGTTAATACAGAAGTTGCAAGTTTATGGTCAGAAAAACATGCATACAAAGTTGCTCGCACACAATCGCCTCAGAACTTTGACATCTATTAAAACATTGTACTCCCCCCACACACACACATACTAAAACAAATCCAGCAATAAAACTTCTATCAATTATATCTAGGGATGAAAGCATAATTATGCAAGCAGGTCATACACATAATAACCTAAAATATGTCAAAATCAAAACTAATAGAGATATTTGTCATCTGCTTTCAGGTCCAACATTATAATCAGACTAAGAAATTGAAATCCACAAATGGTTCACACGCAACAAATACTTTGGGGGTCATTCTGAGCTTGGCGGGCGGCGAGAGCCGCCCGCCAAGCGGGAACCGCCAGAATACCGCTGGGCGGTCAAAAGACCACCGCGGTTATTCTGAGTTTCCCGCTGGTCTGGCGGGCGACCGCCAGAAGGCCGCCCACCAGCCCAGCGGGAAACCCCCTTCCATGAGGATGCCGGCTCCGAATGGAGCCGGCGGAGTGGAAGGGGTGCGACGGGTGCTGTTGCACCCGTCGCGATTTTCAGTGTCTGCTTGGCAGACACTGAAAATCTTGGTGGGGCCCTGTTAGAGGGCCCCTGCAGTGCCCATGCCAGTGGCATGGGCACTGCAGGGGCCCCCAGGGGCCCCGCGACACCCGTTACCACCAGCCAGGTTCTGGCGGTCAAAACCGCCAGAGCCAGGCTGGCGGTAAGGGGGTCGGAATCCCCATAGCGGCGCTGCCTGCAGCGCCGCCATGGAGGATTCCCTAGGGCAGCGGGAAACCGGCGGGACACCGCCGGTTTCCCGTATCTGACCGCGGCTGTACCGCCGCGGTCAGAATTCCCATGGGAGCACCGCCAGCCTGTTGGCGGTGCTCCCGCGGTCGTTGGCCCTGGCGGTCCATGACCGCCAGGGTCAGAATGACCCCCTTTGACTGTTTAAATATTTATATAACTGACATTTGATGGGAAGATAAAGATAATGTTAGAGGGTCCGATGTGGATGGGTCTATGCTAATTTGTAATAACAGACAAAGGCCCTCATTAAGACCGTGGCGGTCTTTTGACCGCCAATGTAAATGTGGCGGTATCACCGCCAACAGGCTGGTGGTGTATACCGCCACATTATGAGTGTGGCGGGTTGGCCGCTGCCAATCGGCCACATCTCCAGCCATACTGCAATGGCGGAATGAACCGTCAGATTGGGGGTGTCTCAGCGGTCCACAGCAGACCGTCTGCGGCATTATGAGCTGGTCTACCGCCATGGTTTCCACAACGGTAGCACCGCCATGAAACCCATGGCAGCAGGGCTACCGGTGACAGGGAATTCCTTCCCTGTCACCGATAGACAGCTCCCCCCCCAGAAAGCACCTGACCCCTTAACCCCCCTACAGTCACAGCACCCCACCCCCCACTCACATAGCACCCCTACACACATAATGCCCCCCAACTCCCCTCCCTGCATACATGCACACACACACCCACATGCACCACGCATACACCCATTCACCTCCACTTTCAGACATGCATTCATTTACACTCATCCATACACGCATTCACTCACACATACTCACACTCATCCATACACGCATTCACTCACACGTACTGACACTCATTCAGGCACGCATCCACACAAACATAGTCACAAGCGTAGTCACACGCATACACACTAACATGCAGACACACACTCACTGCAACATTCATATATGCATTCACTCACATGCATACAACCATGCATATACCACAACACTCGCAGACGCATTCACACACCACACACACATTCATACACACAGGCAGACACCACATACAATACTCCCGACCCTCCCACCCCTTCTCCTGTCGGACGCCCGACTTACCTTGTCCGGCGAGGAGGTCGTCTGGCAGGGAAGGGGTGCTGCTACCACCTTCAGTGCCCCGCCAGCAGACACCGCCAGGCCATTTCCATGCTCTTAATACAGCATCCTTCTGGCTGGGCGGTGCAGGTGGTATCTGCCCAAGTGCTTCTGACCGCCAGCATGGATACAGCCGGATTTCCGCCCACAGTATGGAAAAAATCTGGCAGTACCCATTACAATTGCAGTCTTCTGGCGCCCATGGCTTTGGTGGTCTTAAGATAAGACCGCCAAAGTCATAGTGAGGGCCATAGTGTTGAGTTTTCCAAATTGGAAAAATATGTTTATTTCCTGAGCTAAGGAATGCTATTCTATCTGATAAGAAACCCTTGTTAGATTTCTATTCCATGGATGATTAAGAGGTGGATAACCTGCTCGAGATATTTTATCTCAAATTTGCAAACATTATTTACCATAATTAACAAGGCAATCAGGAAGAGCTAAGGGAGGGTATATAATAATGTTCCAAAGCAAGAAATAGAGATGTTGGGAACAAATGTTAGACAGTCTACTTGAAGGAGTTTGTGCAACTAATATTAAACAGTTTGGAAAATTGCTTCAGGTACCATCCATAACCAGGTTGCTACATTGAGTATATGCATAAATGAGTATGACTGGTGTTGGTGTTTCTGTAGCGTTTATAATAGAAATGGTGCAGAATCAGGGGCCCAGGGCTCTTTATTGTGAAGTCGGTGTTAGTTAAATCTGAGTAGCTCTTAGAAACTGTAAGGGCCCAAGACCACTCCAAGGATCCTTTCCCAGATTTCATGTTGAAAGCCTTATTTATTGATGAACCTGTAGTGTGGATACAATCTTGTGGAGAATGAGGAATCCATCATCTACTTGCCTTGTGCACTCCTCAGAGGATCACCACATTGAAGTGGCTGATGCCTTGTGTATCTGTGTATCTCAGTGACCTGGAGAGCTATGCTGGCAGGAGCTTAGTTTTCCGGCAGGGTCATCCAAGCCGGATAGGTCAAAGGGTAGAGACCAGACAAAATGTGATCCACTGGACCTCCAAGTTGAGGGTTAGGCAGAAGGCTAATATCCTTGTTTCATAAAAAAGCATGTGTTATGGAAACAGCAGCAAGAATCATTAAATCTTCTGGTCACAAGATACTTTCAGGGTCTCTTCATGAGTGAGACATTGAAGATTGACAGTAGGCAAAGCTGCAAGGAAGCTATTAACAGGATGATGGAAGTTCTGAGTGCCAAATGCAAGATGAGAACTAGATTCTGGAACGTAATCACTATGTAAGAGACAGAAAAGCTGGCTCAAGTACCATCTGAGATGAGGTGCTACAACCTACACATTTTGGGGGTCAGCAAAAGTAGGTGGACCGAATCTAAAGTACACACGAAAGTACGGGGTTCTCTAGAAGCGGACGTCGCGGATATTAGCGTAGTCCTAGGTTGAATGTATTCCTATTTGGAAGGGTAACGTCAGTGGAATGTCAGTTGGAAATTACCGAGTGGGACAGCGAGGGGTGGGAAGAAGGGAATTTCCTTTTACGGACTAGGTGGTCTCACACACTATATAGTGTCATGCTTCATCATTTGACCACCTAGACCCACCCAGGTAGGACAGTGCCACCTGGGCGGACTCAACCTCACTGTTAAAGGAACAGGAGGGAGTGCGTAAATAAACTTATTTCTGGAAAGATCGGGATCCAGCTAATCTACTGAAAAACTAAAAACACCTAAGCAGACACCTGTGAAGAGCAACAAATTTAATGGTGGTGTCTGTCTGGTGTAGTTAAAAAGGGGGGTTGGGACACCTCTGTGAGGACAAGGACTCACAGGGTCACCTAACTAATTACTAGCCAACATGTTTCTGCCCTCAAAAGTGAGCCAATGAAGGTCTCGGGGCATTCGTCAGGGCCTAGGATCCCTACGTCTCACGTTGGAGGAAAATACTCTATGGGGAAATCAAAGAGTGAGAAAATTAAAAAAGAATGATCTACATTACCCAAGGAATTACCTTGAGGCGGCCTATGGGGAGAAAAACAATTAATTAGCACTCTGGTGGCACACAGCACTGCGAAACCAACCAACTACACACGTGTCAAGGGGATGCATTCATGCACGAAACACATATGTTCAAAAAAAGGTAAAATACATGCGTGGAGTGACTGAGTGGGTATATCTACACAAGTGGACAGTCCTATCACTGCAGGGAATTATAGTTCTTACCCTTTTCTTAGAGGCAGCTAGCCTCTGGTATCCATTACCTTTTTTTGAACATATGTGTTTCGTGCATGAATGCATCCCCTTGACACGTGTGTAGTTGGTTGGTTTTGCAGTGCTGTGTGCCACCAGAGTGCTAATTAATTGTTTTTCTCCCCATAGGCCGCCTCAAGGTAATTCCTTGGGTAATGTAGATCATTCTTTTTTAATTTTCTCACTCTTTGATTTCCCCATAGAGTATTTTCCTCCAACGTGAGACGTAGGGATCCTAGGCCCTGACGAATGCCCCGAGACCTTCATTGGCTCACTTTTGAGGGCAGAAACATGTTGGCTAGTAATTAGTTAGGTGACCCTGTGAGTCCTTGTCCTCACAGAGGTGTCCCAACCCCCCTTTTTAACTACACCAGACAGACACCACCATTAAATTTGTTGCTCTTCACAGGTGTCTGCTTAGGTGTTTTTAGTTTTTCAGTAGATTAGCTGGATCCCGATCTTTCCAGAAATAAGTTTATTTACGCACTCCCTCCTGTTCCTTTAACAGTGAGGTTGAGTCCGCCCAGGTGGCACTGTCCTACCTGGGTGGGTCTAGGTGGTCAAATGATGAAGCATGACACTATATAGTGTGTGAGACCACCTAGTCCGTAAAAGGAAATTCCCTTCTTCCCACCCCTCGCTGTCCCACTCGGTAATTTCCAACTGACATTCCACTGACGTTACCCTTCCAAATAGGAATACATTCAACCTAGGACTACGCTAATATCCGCGACGTCCGCTTCTAGAGAACCCCGTACTTTCGTGTGTACTTTGAATTATAGGGAGCTAAGTACGGAGTGTTCCTCCATAGTTATCCCCCCTCCTCCCTCTTCCTCTCTCCATGTGTAATGGTGGACCGAATCTGTCAAAATAAAAATCACCAGAAGTGAAACTGTACAATACTTGGGATGGGAAAATGTCCAACATCAGGAAGCAGTAGTCATCATCCTGAGCAAAGGGAAAGAAAAATGTCTAATTGAGTTGCAGCCAGGTTAAAAGACATACAAATAAACACTATCACCCAATGCAATGCTCCAACAACTGACACAGAGGAAACAGCCAGGACCAAATGCTACCAAAAGATGCAAGCTGAGCTTGAAGTCTTGCCAAACCACAACCCAAAGACTGTGATGGGAGGCTTGAATACTAAAATGGGAAAGTATAATACGAACCATGACAGAGCCATGGGAAAGTAAGGTTGTGGAAAAATGAACAACAAAGGAGAAAGACTGCTGTAATTTTCCACCACAAATGATCTGATGATAGGAAGGTCTCTCTTCCCTCACAGTGATGTTCTCAAACTCAAGTGCTGTTCATCCAATGACAAAGAGAGAAACTAGATTGACCACCTGATGATAAGTGGGACATGGAAACACTCACTGCAAGATGTCAGAGTGAGGAAGGGAGGGTAGCTGACGTCAGCACTGATCATCATCTTGTGGCTGCTCTTGTAAAGCTGAAACTCTGAAAAATCAAACACAAAACATCAGGACAACAGCACTTTTATGTGGCAAAATTACTTGGTCCCAAGTGGGCATTCACCTTAAAAATCAAAAACAGGTTTCAATTTCTGGCATACATGGAAGTTCAGCCTGAGCCAGCTGCAGACACAGTTAACAGAAAATGGGGACAGGACTCTTCAATGTATGTGAAGAGCAGAGACTACATGCCTGGGGACCAAGACAAGGAAGAGCAAAGACTGGATAGGACAAGACACATGGCAAGCTGTTGAAGGAAGAAGGGCAGCAAAAATTAAACTAGTGCAGGACAAATCTGAGAGGCTGCAGGAGAAGTACAAGCAACAGTACATAGAAGCAAACAGAGCAGTAAAAAGAATGACAAGAGCAGACAAGCTGGCATAGATGGATAACCTTGCCAGCCATGTAGAGAGAAGGCAGCCAGTAGAGGAAAACAGAGGAAATCATTCAAGATCATGAAGATAATCAGTGGTAAATCACATGCAATACAACACCTGCATCATGGACAAACAAGGCAGACTACTCACAATAGAGAAAGAGAGGGAAAAGCGCTGAGCTGAGCACTTTATAACCATACATCAATGTTAGACCTGACAGCTTTTTGGCGTGTCTCCCCTGTCTTTTTGCCTTCTGAACTCCTGTTTTTATGGTTTACTGGACTCTGTTTTTGCTGATTTATTGTCTCTGCGTACTTTACCACTGCTGATCAGTTCTAAAGTGCAAGTGCTCCCTAGGTAAATTGTACTGTTGATTGGTTTATCCATGATTGGCATATTTGATTTACTGGTAAGTCCCTAGTAAAGTGCACCAGAGGTGCCCAGGGCCTGTAAATCAAATGCTACTAGTGGGCCTGCAGCACTGATTTTGACACCCTCATAAGTAGCCCTGTAGACAATGCAGTGTCTGTGTGTACAGTTTTAAACTGCCAATTCGACCTGGCAAGTGTACCTACTTGCCAGGCCCAAACCTTCCCTTTTTATACATGTAAGGCACCCCTAAGGTAGGCCCTAGGTAGCCCAAGGGACAGGGTGCAGTGTATTTAAAAGGTAGGACTTGTACTGGTGTGTTTTACATGTCCTAACAGTGAAATACTGCCAAGCTTGGGTTTCACTGTTGCAAGGCCTATCACTCTCATGGGCTAACATGGGGGCTGCCTTTAAATCACATTAAAGCGCAGATTCCCTATGTGAGCAGATAGAAATATGGAGTTTAGGGTCTCTGAACTCACAATTTTTTAAAAAACATATTTTAGTGAAGTTGATTTTTAAATTGTGAGTTTGAAAATTCCAGTTTTAGAAAGTAGGCATTTTCCTGCTAAAACTATTTTGAGACTCTGCCTGTTTGTGGATTCCCCGTCTGGGTCCATTTGACAGTTGGGCTGTTTACACCTCTCCTCTAGACAGTGACACAAAGGGAGCTGGGTGTACCCTGCATATCCTGATGAACCATCTGAGCTAGAGTGGAGTTAGGAGTGCTTCCTTCGCACCTGAAAGGACTGTGCCTGCCCTCACACAATGCAGTCTCCAAACCCTTGTTGTGTGTCTGGGGCCTTTCCTGCACAAGGAAGGATCTTGCAAACACTTGAGACTTTGCTTTGAAGTTTGCCATCTTCAAAGGCAGAAAGGGGTATAAGAAAAGGGCCCCAAACCCCAGACTTTTAGAATCTTTCTGGGATCAAGAGGAACCTCTGCCCAGGAGAAGAGCTGAGGAGCTGAAGGAGGAATACTGTCCCTTTGCTGTGTTGCTTTGCTGGACTGGCCTGCAGTTGCTGCTTCTGCCTGAAAAGAATGCAAATGGTAAACTTTGCTGTGTGTCCTGCTTGAGAAAGTTCTCCAAGAGCTTGGAGTAGAACTTTCTTCCTGTTGAAAGTCTCAAGGACACCAAAGACTTCAGTTTCCTCAATCTGCAGCACTCGGAACTGTGTGTTTTGTGCTGTTGAAGAGGAGAAACCACCGCAGCACCGCCAGCGAAGCTGCTGGTCTGCACCGTGACCTGCCAATGCTGCACGGAGCTGCACTGCCCCGCTTCGCACCATGGCCCTGGTCTCACCGACACCGTCATCAGACAACTTCATGAGCCACTGCTTGCAATGCGACCTGTGGGCCCCGCATTCAGGGATCGCCTGCTCACACCGCAGCCTGGGCATCCTCGACGCCGCCGCTCCTGCTGATGCCAGCACCGCTGCCTGCACCGTGGCCTGTGGACACCGCTTGTAAGGTACACGGAGCTCCGTCCCGTCCCGCACCGCAGCCCAGGCCCACCGATGCCAGCATCATCAACTCCAGTGTCATTACCAGGCATCCTTGCCTGCACCCTGGCCTGTGGACACCACTCGTGAGGGTCACAAAGCAATGTCCCCTCTCGTACCGCCGACTTGGGTCTATCGACAACATCGCTTCAGCAACGATGACAACACTGCCTGTACCGTGACCTGGTGACACTGCATGTCACACCGCACGCTTCACACCGCAGCCCTGGTCTTACCGATGCCGCTGGATTCCATCACTGAGCCGCTCCTGCACCGTGACCTGTGGGCACTGCATGTCGCATCGGCCTGCTTCACACTGCAGCCCCAACGCCATCCACGCCAGTGCTCCTGACTTCATCAGCCCTGAGTGTGATCCGCATCGAGTGTGACTTCAAGGGCCCGACGACTCCCACACCGATTCTGGAACTGACTCCGAGACACCAGCGATGCCGCTCTCTGGAGCTCACTGCAAGGATCACAACGCCCTGCAAATACAAGATACTGTTTGCGGGTCTTCCTGACACCATAGCTGGCCCGCGACTCCGCAGCTGGCCTGAACTGTTGGCCTTATTGATCACAATGCCGTGATAGTGCCAGGTAGAGCTATTGGCTTCAAGAAACTAAATTTTCAAGTACATCTTGCAGAATTCATATTTTTATTACTGTATGTTGGATTTATATCATATTTGGTCTTCTTTTATATAGATAAATATTGGCTATTTTACTAAAACTGGTGTGGTGTCCTTTTGTAGTGTTTTCATTTATTACTGTGTGTTATGTGCAAATTCTTTACACATTGCTTCTGAAATAAGCCTTGCTGCTGGTGCAAAGCTACCAAGGGGGCGAGCAGGGGTTATCTGAGCAGGTATCTCCCTTATCCTGACTAGAGTGAGTGTCCCTACTTGGACAAGGTGCAAACCGACTGCTAACTAGAGACTCCATTTCTAAAATTGGTTGTCAGCGGTGAGGATAGGACTTGCATTTGCCCTTGACCTACAGTGATTGGTGTACACTACTACCATATCGCAGACCTCTACATGCCACATACAAATTTTTGTTTTTGATTTTTCTTTTTTTCCTATTTTTGATCTTGAGTTCAAGTGAACCCCAACAACATCATGTCTCACTCAAGAGCATCTTTAGTTGCATCCCAGGATTTGTTTTTTGAGGAGGATAGGCTGGAAACCTATACCGTGAAGGAACTGAAGACAGTTTGTAAAAGCCTCAAAGTCCAGGTCAGAGGCTTCACCAAAAAGGAGGAGCTACAAAAGGCGCTGAGAGCCTGGGTAACAGCCAGAACGGCTATCAGCAGTCTAAGGATCCAAATTGGGAGTCTGCGGACACAAATCCTGGAGAAGATGTACTCAAGGTGCAGGAGCTGCTAGGGGGGAGGTACCCCCTGGTTCAGGCAGCAGTGGTGGTTCTAAGAGCCTGACTCCAGAGGAGCTGGAGGACAGAAGAGAAGCCAGGATGAACCAGATTGAGTTGGAGAGATTGAAAATGGAGGAGAAGAAAATGGTCTTGGAGCATGAGTTTAAAGTAAAGGAGCTGGATGTAAGGAGCAGGTCTAGCCAGGATGGTGGCAGCAATACCTTAGTGCAGTCAGACAGAATTGTGCACATTCCTAAGAATGTAGGGAGGGAGTACAAGAAGGGAGACGACACACAGAGGTGGTTTCAGGACAACAGCCCTTTCATGTGGCAAAATTATGGGACCCCAAGATCAAGGCATTCACCTTACAAATCAAAAACAGGTTTCAATTTCTGGGGCACACGGAAGATCAGCCAGAGCCAACTGCAGACGCAGTTGATAAAAAATGAGAACAGGGCTCTTCAATGTATGTGAAGAACAGAGACTACATACCTGGGAACCAAGACCGGGAAGAGCAAAGAATGGGTAGGACAAGACACATGGCAAGCTGTTGAAGGAAGAAGGGCAGCACAAATAAAACTCATGCAGGTCAAATCTGAGAGACTGCAACAGTACATTGAAGCACACAGAGCAAACAGAGCAGTCAAAAGAATGACAAGAGCAGCAAGCTGGCATAGATGGATAACCTTGCCAGCCACGTAGAGGAGGCAGCCAGTAAGGGAGAACAGAGGAAGGTATTCAAGACCATAAAGATAATCAGCGGTAAATCACATGCAATACAACACCTGTGTCATGGACAAACAAGGCAGACTAATCACAATAGAGAAAGAGCAGGAAAAGTGCTGGGCTGAGCACTTTCTAACTATACATCAACTTCATTTATTTTGAGAAAGCCATTGGCAGTATCCATCATGAGTGCCTCTGGCATATACTAAGAGCATATGACATACTGCAGCAGATAGTTCTCATCAAGAGGGTCTATGTTAATTTTACGTGCAAGGTGGGAGCTAGTGAGTATAGCTTTAAAATGATCATAATTCTTCTTTATTAGGCTCAGAGTCATAAAGACATAGACACATGATAAATAAAACATGCAAACATCAAGACACGAAAACAACATGCAAATAAATATAATGTTGCAGAGGTACCATAACGTTTCATAATGGTCAAAGCAGCTTTAAATAAATTCAAAACAGCATAACAAATCTCTTAGGAAGTTAGTTGTTGTAAAAACATTAAGGCACTATGATGCTGTCTAGTATTAGCAGCCCACAGGCAGGGTACCAAGAAGTGTCTATGTGAAATGCTATAAATTGTGCAAAATAGCAAAAAGTGACTCATGCAGTGGGGCTGAGGAACATCATATTAATATGTAGGGAGTAGATCAAAAACCCTATCCTTTGTCAGAAAGGCAATTAGAAAATGCATGGTATTTAATCTAAAGTGAGAAAGAAAAATCTGTATTGAACATGCTGTATCAGAGTCAAGTATGAGTCTGTCCCTGTGGTGATATGGAGGGCTGAATGCATAGCCACCATCCTCATAATAGATGCCTTTGAATTACACTGCTTGGCCCTGTAACACAAATATATGTTATATCCTTCGAGACTTGTTCTAAGACTTCAGATGTACTGTAGCAACCAGAGATACCCACTGCAGTAAAGATGTGTTTCAAATCCAAAAATCTAGTGATTTGGAGTGCATTACCAAGCACCAAACAATCAATCAATAGATCTTGTTCACCCAGGATCTGTTTGCTGCTAGATTTTGTGCCACAAAAGGATAGGGGCCATATCAATTAAATCCTCTCTGAATGATTCATCCATGTCTCAGCATGACACATTATTTGACTTTAAAGTCAAGACCAGCGTAGAACACTGATGCTAGATGTCAAAGTTACTCTTCATCCAAGTAATTGATTGGGCGATGTCACACAAAACTGAAGGCCATGTCACAGGCATCAGATGGACCTTATTCTCTCCACTGGAGGACCTAGATTATGCGGATGACCAAGACTCACTCTCTCCCACACACTAGCTAATGCAGGAAAATATGCCTTGCCTCAATCTCTATGCACAAACAAATAAGAAGTCATGCCATTCAATATCACAGACCTTTTAAGAATCAAGTTGGATGGAGTGACATAGGCATGATTGAAGACTTTATTTACATAGGAGTACTATCACTGGTGGAGGGGTCGGTAGACTGAACAAGACCAGGAATGCCTTCAGGATTCTGAACAGTATGTAGTCTCTCACTATAGCACACACTCCAAGCCAAGGTTTTACCAGAGCTGCATTCTGTCCACACTCTTGTATGGATCAGAATTCTGACAGATGTTAGAAAGAGTCATCATTAAACTGTCAGTCTGCCACACCAGTAAGCTGAAAATAATTTTGCAAATTTTTTGGCTGCAAAGCATCTCCAATCAGGAACTGCTTGTCAGATGCAACCAAGAGACCAGGGACACCAACACTGTGAGAAAAAGATGGAGGTGGATAGGATGCATCATAAGAAGAGAAAAAGACTCCATCACAAAAACAGCTCTACATTGAGCCCTAGAGGGCAAACAGATTTGACGCATGTCAAAGTACACATGGAGGCAAGAGAGAGAAATGAAGCCCCTGAACCCAACTGGGTCATTAGTAGACAGCTCCCCTTTTGTATTAGTTTCATCATGCAAGTAATTTGTATCTTGCTCAAACTTATCCCTCGGTGTTAGTGTAGCAGTCTCAGAAACTGTAGCATTGTTAGCTTCACTCTCATCCACCAAATGCATTTCCACAAACAAAGCTATATTGAATATCACACACATAACACCCAAAACAATACCCAAGTATTTACAGCGCTTATTCCCCTCAATGTCATCTCCTGACCTAGGCATGATCTGTAAAGAATCAGAAAGTAAAGTACTATAAATGTAATCAACAAATAGGAGGATGGTTAATAACTTTCTCTTCTTTTTTTTTTCTTTCAATAAAGCTAAGAAAAAGTCATTCTTCAGCAAGTATTTATAGCTTTCTCATTCAATCCCAGGGTCTTTTGTCAATCCAGTTAGCAGCTTGTCACAATCGATTTTCAAAAGGTCAATTCAGGTTAACAGTGTCACATCCAATAATTTATCATTCTCTTTCCTCAGGATTCCCTTTTTTCAATTTCACCTTAACTCAGTCTCTTTTATTTGTAGCCAACTTCAAGTACCATAATATTGACCTGGGACTTCACGATCAAAACAGAAAGGCAAGAACTCTTGTTGCCATTCAGCTGAGGTTGCATACGCCCATTCAGGACCTGCGTATCTTCTGTTTGCTATTCTCTTTCTCTTCAACTTGCGGTCACCCTGTAGCTCTCCTTCACTCAGGTCTTCTTTCCTTGTGGCATCAACCTCCTCCTCTATTGTTTCATTAATGACCACTTTCCCTTTTTCAGTTTGCAATTCATGCCACTTATCTCCTCTCAGTGTTCTTTTACTGTTCGGCTTTTCATGTTGCTGTTCAATGCCCTCCTCTTGTGCTATGGTGTTTTCTCTTGGTGGATCTGAAAGCGGCTCAGGAGGAGTCTGAACACTTTGACTGTCTTCTGCCTCAACTCCTTCACCTTCTGGGTCTGTCAGGGGTTCAACTTCAAACCTGTATCCGTCTGCTTCTGGGAGAAACTCTCTTTGGGTCGGTCCTCCTGGTGCCTCGGTTGAGATAGGCTCACTGTCACCCGTCTGGATCTTGTTTGCTGTTTGAGTGACCAAGCCGTCCTCAACGGGCTCTCCTCCAGTCTCAGTTCCCCTTTGATTACTCTCGGGCCCTGAGACTTCCTTTTCTGTAGCTGTTATTTTCGCCAACTCAAGTTCCTCATCAGTCGGACATGTCACCTTCTTTGTGTGACTGGCATGGATCCAGTTTGGAATTCCTGCACATTGCACAGCAGTAGTAGTTGTCAGTATCACTTGATACGGCCCCTTCCAAGGTGGCTCCAAACACGACTTCCTCACGTGTTTCTTGACAACAACCCAGTCACCGGCTTTCAGATTGTGACCTGGATCATTTATTGGTGGCAGTGTGGTTGCTTCCACCTGGTGAGGGAAAGAGCGGACCACATCAGCTAAACCCTTGCAGTAGTCCAACACCATATCATCCGTGATATTCACAAGGGTATGTGCAGGCACTGCGGGCAATCTCATAACTCGGCCCATGATAATTTCATGAGAAGACAGTCCTGTTTTCTTGTTGGGCGTATTTCTCATTGATATTAGCACTAGGGGCAATGCATCTGGCCATTTCAAATTTGGTAGCTGTGCACATTTTCGACATTCTCGACTTCAAGGTACCATTTATCTGCTCCACTAGTCCTGAGGCTTCAGGACGGTAGCTACAATGCAACTTCTGTTCAATGTGGCACACAAGAGCTTAACCACCTCATTGTTGAAGTGACTTCCTCTACCTGATTTTAAGAGATCGGAAATCCGAAACGCAGTATCAATTCACTAAGCAGCAACTTCGCTACTGTGAGACTGTCATTCCTACGTGTAGGGTAAGCTTCTATCCAATGACTAAAGATGCACACAATCACCAACACGTACCTCAGACCTCCACACAAAGGCATCTCAATAAAATCCAATTGCATTCTACTAAATGGACCTCTTGCTCTCCCAATGTGGCTCAATGTGGCTCAAATTCACCACAGTCCCTTTCCCCGCATTCATCTGCTGACAGATGATGCACCTGTGACAGATTACTTCTACGGCTTGTCTGAATTTTGGATTGCACCAATCGATTTTGAACAACCTGATCATGGCATCTCTCCCAATATGTGCTTGACCATGGTAAAACCTTGCAAACTGTGACAAGAGACTGTTTGGCAACCCCATTTTCCCCTCATCTGAAACCCACAAATCATCATCATCATCGTCTTTGTACACATTGCATTTTAAGCCAAGAACCTTTCTCTTCTCTGCTGGCACGTCCCTGCAACAATTTTAACTCTTCCATTGTGTGAACCACCCTCAATGCGTAACCTGTGCATGTCTCATTTTCTGTTTCAGGTAACAATTCTCACTGATCCTTGAACGTTATACAGTTCAATGCACAAAACCTTGCGACTTGATCTGCATATCCATTTCCCATTGACACAAAGTCTTGTGATTTCACATGAGCGCTGCATTTCACCACAGCAATTTCAAGAGGTAATTGAATCGCGTGCAACTGTGGAATCACATTTTACAGTTCTTAGGTATGCTAGGCCTAGTGGCCCCTGTGATACACAATGACAATCTCTGCACAGGCCTATCATTAAGTAAAAAGGCCTACAAATGTAATTCGCTACTGCTAGGGACGCATTATGTTGCAAGGCTTGCTCTCTGAACAGCCACCATGAAATATCATCGTCATTGCATGCTAACTGAAGCAATATCCCTTCTGGAAAGTACCAGTCTGAGTACGTGATGTCAGCCATAATGGAGAAATAATCATATGTCAATCATACGTCAATGTTTGTGGTTTAATACTATAAAAGATTGTGTATTACTTCCTTTAATTAGGCTGTTCATGTACAACTAGTACCAAGCATCCTCCATGTACATGTCTTTCTATTCTATCTCTAATAAATTCTTTATGTTTATCTAGAAGAGCTGGCTAACGGTCATTTGTATCCTGGATGGGTGCTGAATAATTAGGCTTCTACATTTGGTGAAGAATTGCGGTCTCATTCAGCGGATAGCTCCCTTCAGCCCGGCTCCTGTTTCGGTTGGGGCGACAGCTGACCCATTGGACAGGGCCCCTCCTGCGACGGAGGCTTGAGCTGTTGTGAGTATCTATTGCTGCTTCGTGGTCCTGCTCTCGCTGTTTGCTCTACTGTATTTTCAGTGTAAATATTGGGAAACAGGGAGGTAACTGGGGTGTTTCGTTAATATGTTTCCTGCATAGAGTGGTTATGCATTTATGGTTAATATTTCTATTTGCCGTACCCCTTTGCCTGCTCTTCTTTATAATTAATTTTTTTTTTCCCTGTCTCCGGTGGCATGCTAAGGACATTTCTTCCTCTGTTGTACTCTGTTGCGGGATCCGATAATGCACCTCGTGAAAACATTCAGATGGTTACCTATAACCATTCGTCGGCTGCTAGCATTCTGTGTTAATTCAGTCCTTCCGTTGTATTACACCATTTCCTTCCTCCCTGCGCTGCAGCTGTATACTTAGAATAGCTTCCTGTATTTCATGTAGCTTGTTACTGTTAAAAACGAAGTCAGAGGAATAGAGGCAACTAGCGGTGTTGCTTCAGAACACAGCGCGAGTCGCTGGGGCGTATAACTCTGGACAGAGAGGGTATTGTAGGCGCCAAGCCAACCCCAGGTTAAAGGGGCGTTGCCCAGATGTGGAATGGTAGTGGTCCATTCCAGAACAACTGGCAGGTGGTGCCAGGGTCTATGTGTCTATGTGTATGAGAATGGTAGTGTTCCATTTAAGAGGAACTGACAGGTGTTGTCAGCGTCGTGTGTATAGGAATGATAATGGTTCATTCCAGTATCGGAATGATAGTGGTTCATTCGAGTGGAGCAGGCAGGTGGTGGCAGGCTCTGTTTGTCATATTATCCGTTTGTCATGTTATTTGATTGTCATGTTATCTGTTTCCGGTGAAATTGCAGCTCTGTGAACTATGCCTATTGCATATTGAACTATATGATTTTCCTGTACAAATACTGTAAAAGAGCGTGTAACTATAGATGCTGATTTGATTACGTGTGTGTGTGAAAGTGGTTTTTGAGCTATGAATGTGTGTGTGTGAAAGTGTTTTTTTTTTATCTATGAATACGTGTGTGTGCGAAAGTGGTTTTTGATTCCTGAGTGAAGGGTTCACCACAAGGTGGTGTACTGTGATTTATTTTGACTGCATGCATTTGCAATTTAGGATAAGAATTTTTAGAAAATTTAAGACTAGGTGGGCGACATAATACAGATTTTTATGACAATTGACTGATTCAATCTGCAAACATCACACAGTACAAACACCACCCTGCACTCAATACATATTTGATACAAGGGGTGGGAGTAGGATCACCTGACAGGGCAAGTTGTACTGTGACCCTTGTACATGGTTCTGCCGTCACATGTGGTTGCCTGACTTGTTCACCGCTATTGCATTATCTGTGTGTCACTGGCCAAGGATCTGGTCCAGTTTCCAATATCATACAGCCGCACCCTGCCCCAGGGCAGGAAAGCAAGGGTGTGATATTCTTATCTTTCCCTCCTGACTATTCTGTCATCTCTTGATTCGCCCCAAAGGACGCCAGTGTGGACGCCGTCACTAGCACCTTGGGTACTGTCTGATGATTTCAAACTTTGTGTGCGCTAAGGTGGACATGGCTGTGTAAGTTGTGGCATGAATGCAGACCGGCTTTCTGCTTTTACTAATAAATGATTGTTGTTGGCAGAGAGAAGCTCCGTGCGTGAATACACCCATTGTTATCCCTTCTGTGTCATGGGGTATGAACGGTGTAAAGAACACAACGACATCCTACTGTTTTCTGGAGCGATTGTAATTGTCTTCGTGTTTTGTAACAAAAGGCTAGGGTAAGACAGTCATGGGGAACCCTCTTAGTAAAGGCAAACTAGAGACACATCAACGCAAAAAAAAAAAAAATGCCTCAACTGAACAATGGTTTCCTCCACATGGTGGGGGGGCTGACAAGGGCAGGGAAGATTGGAGGACGAAACAATTAGAGATAATAGGGGCTTGTCAAGCTCTCTTCCTGTGGCGAGTGCACAGTCACGGGAACAAAACATCAATTTTGCTTGAGGACATTTGGGAAACACACTACAGCCTGAGGGCACCACAACAGGGACCAAACACTCTGAGCTGCCTCTACAACAGCAGACGGAACATGAATGCCACGCCCTGGCATGGCGTTTGATGGATGAGGAAGTGAAAAATAAAAGCAAAATGTTAGAGACCTTGTGAAAGAATTAGACAGTTATTCCATATCCAGGGTAAAGAGGAAGTGGCTAACGCCATTAGGAAACAAGAACAGAAGTACGAACAGATATCAAATGAAATGGAAAGGTGTATTGGAAAGGGGCGTGAGGGATCACACAATTTACTATGGGATATGTCCACGTATGCACATCACACAATCCATAACATCAAGATGTGGAAGGAGATGCTCAGCAATACAAACACACAGCTGTAGATCACAAGACACAGTCTCTCGACGTACATAAAAATGTACAGAGTTAAACAGAATAATAGCCATGGGAAGGGCTGCTTTGGAAGGATCTGGATACATTGTTTAGCATTATTGTACCATGAGATTAGTGGGAGGATTGTAAGAAAGCGATACACTGGCCTGAAATATGTGACCACTACTCCAATTACTACACTATCATTTGGCACTAGACTAAGTATGGGAAAGGTTTGCAAGTAGACAAGGGATGGCTGTAACATGCTTACACACTGTAGAAAATGTAAGTTCAATTGTTAAGTTATCACACGTAATAAGACACAAGCTTCTGACTTTATTACTTGTTAGTGGCTTTAGGTTAAGATCCTCAGGGGGGCATTTCACTGTACAGCTGTGGATAGTGTACAACAGTGGTTCCCAACCTATAGTCCGTGGACCCACTGGGGTCCGTGACACATTCCCAGGGGGTCCCCAGGCCTGGCTGGGAGGAAGTCACTTCTCTAGCTGGTGCCTCTACAGAAACATATGTTTGAGTGTTTTTATGTTTATTACTTCCTTTCTTCAGCAGGTTTAAAAGCACTGCAAAGGTCCTTGTACAGCGAAAACAAAAGTGTCAAGATAACTCTAGTGATTAATGTACCTGCTGGGGAGGAATGAGAGTTTTGGACAGTGGCAGTTTTGACTGAAAGGTAGTGCAGATGGTTAATATGCTGGCTGCAAAGCATGTGTATCATGCAAAGAACAGTATTTTATGGGGATGGCACAGTGGGTTACTGCTTTTGTCACAGAGATTCTTTAGTTAATGTACAGTTCATAATAGTAATTTAGCACAGTGAGCTATGAACTGCAATTAAGGAGCTGCATGCCAACTGCATAGCACAAATTAGAAAGCAGTTTTTTCCCAGTCTTTCATTTTCCTTATGCTGCTCAATAGAAAAAAAAAGAAAAAAAAGTTTGCCTGTGTAGAAATACATTCTTATTATTAAAGACAACGCTAACGACTGTGTAGTGTTCTGAATGCTGAGTTTATGCTTCTCCAGACCAAGCACTCTTAGCAAAATGCCTACCAGTGTGGATGTCATGTGAATCCTACACCTACACTGGTATGAGAGATGCTATAATAAAAATTACTTACATGTGACAAAAAGGATAGGGAGAGAAGAGAGGCACTTATGGTTTACTTCCTTTCCCCACCACATATTTATGTATAAAAGCTTTCTTAGATCTTATGTACCTAAAAATAATAACAGAAATAGCCCCGGAAATAATTAAAGAAATTGCCCGAAGGATTCACCTTTCCTAAATGAGGCTAAAGATTGAAAGGTTAGTCGCTGAGATGCAGCACCAACATTCCCAATAAAATGTTTATATTTTTGCATATTTTTTCAATATAAAAGAATTATTTCATGTTTGAAATTTAAATTGTGCAAATTGCTTGGGGGTACCTGGCTTCCAGTAATGTTTCACTGGCGGTCCCCAGGAGTAAAAAGGTTAGGAACCACAGGTGTACAACAAATAAGAACTTTCTTATGTAGAGATTACATTTAAAAATATTTGACCCATGCAAAGGTTGCCAAAATTCTTACAGTGAACAAATTTAGTCTTGAGGGAACAGAGGATTCATTTGCAGCAGTTAACAATATGTTGTCAGGAGTGTGGAATTTTATAAAATGTCTACTTGTCCATGGGACAGTTTGTGCCATCAGTCTACTTGTCCGGTAAAAACACATGCATATTTTCTCCTGCTAAAATGATGTTTACAAATATTGTCTAGGAGTCCGATTTCCTGGTCTGCCTCATTAAATGCTAGCTCATGCATAAAAGCTGTAAATCTGCACTAATGCAGGAACAGATACCATGGGTGCACTTTGTGATTTTCTTTAAGAATTCTGCCACAAACTGGTTATCACAGACCTTTTGTTATTTGAATTCTGTCTCTCTGTTTATTGACTGGCTTCAGTGGTAGTGACACCATTCTGCTCTTCCATACGAAGCATATTGGCACAAAGTAGTTTTGGCACAAAGTAGTTTTGTTCATGCCAGGAACTACTGTGGCAATGTGTAACTTTGCTGAAAAGGTTACATTGATTTTTCCGTTATGAATATACATTTTGGAAATACCACCATGCATCTGCAAATTTTACTAAATTATGCTTCAAAGAAATGACACCTAAAATATCATGGTAGTTTAGCAGAATGTTTCTTTCCTAGTTACATTGTTTGTGAAGATATTTTGAAAGCACAGAATAGCAAATTTTGCTTTCAAGCTGCAGATATTTGTATCTGATGACAGAGCATTCTGGAAGAATTGTGCTGGCCATTTGTTTACCGTAATTCCATACCCCTGGTTGTGTATTTCTTCATAGCTCTATAGAGTACATACTAATAATTTAGTCATGTTCAATGATGGAAGAGATATAGAAATTAACAGAAAAGTTACTATGTGCTGAATTGTAAATAATATAAGGAAATTATAGATATATAAACATTTGGGTTCTTGTTGGGATGTAGAGTGAGTTAGTTATGTGATAACAGACTTCTACTAAGGTATTGATATTTAAAATAAACATATTAGTGCAGAAATAATAATGACACATGACGTGTTAGTGACTGATCGATTTCACTTAATAAGAGGCTAAAATAAAATAAAACAAGTGGATGTTTAAACATCTGCAGTACATGTAGTATGTTGAAGTCATGTGAGTGCAACCAAAGTATCAAAAGAGCAATGAATAAATAAAAATGCAACACATTTGTCACAAATGTATTTTATTTTATAGCAGTAACGGCAATACTGCTTATATTGAATCAGGACAGTAGATCATGTGTAAATATTAATGGATTCTTTAATGAATCCACCTAATTAATGTGCATTGCAAATTAGTTGTGGCAGTTAAGATTACCTTCCCCATTTCTGAAAACCACAGACTCTGGGCATGGCTCCAAGGGCAAAGCCACAGATTGTTGCGATATGTCACCATGACGGACAAAGTAGAAGTGTAAAATAAATAAATGTACAGCTGAATGTTACAGTTAATTTTAAAGTTTATAGGATTTTTTTTATATACACCCTGGACGCAGGATGTATGTATCTACGTATATATATATGCATATAATTGGCGGCAGGAGGAGTATTTTTCTATCCATGTTTTTTCCTAGGTTTCAGAACATGGACGAAAAGAAGTGGTTTCTGTGTCCGTCTGTCTATGTTACGTTTTATGTTTTCATAATTAATGGGAGTCTTCCGTGGTACATCTTAATGTGCACAGTGACATGGATTGCCTTCATGTGTTGGTAGATTGCAACTAAATATTCTCCATACTGATTTTGGGTATTGAACATACCTATATTAGGATAGAGTTATTACTACCTTAGGATGTGCTATGTAGTACTGCAATACAGCTATTAGTAATATACTTCTGATGATGAGGGTGCCAAATATAAATAAATAAAATAAATATAATATCTTAAAGGAACATCAGCATTTCAGAACATCACACTTGTACGAGAAAGGGGAAGTGACTTCTGATGGCGGTGATGCCTGCAAAGTCCCAACCCTTCCAGCATTGATGCAGATGTTCTGTGTGTTGAAATAGAATAATAGGATACAATGCTGTGTTCCAAAAATACTGGCTGTATACCAGTGTAACATGTGCTTTCTCCTGACCTTTGGATCACCATTTGTTTGGTGAAATAGTTTGTGTGAATATTCCACTGTTACTGAGTGTAATTGTTATTTATTTTTTGAGTGTTGATTTCTGTTTAAGAGTGTGCTAGTTACCCCATAAACCAGTCAGATATGTCCTTTTATAAGATTTTGTGCATCTGCTGAGCGGTTCTAGATTGATGCACTACCGCTTGCTTCATTGGTCAAGAGAGGCACCCTTGACAAAGTTGTCAAACTGAGCACCGACTGAGATACTGTTTGACTGGCCTATGAACATGTCTGGTGCTGAGAAGTTATTAGCATTAGGTGCTGCAGGCCCTTCCTGGCTGGACAACACTACCTGGACATGATCTCCAACAGGGAGATTGGGCTTGGGTCACCTGAAAAGTAGGAGGGACTGACCTCCTGGATCCACAGCTATTACACCAAGAAGGTACACCACCGGAACACAACTGCATCCTGGAGACTGGGTGTGGGTAAAGGCCACACCAGACGTCACTGCCTTCAACCACGGTGGAAGGGACCACACCAAGTCCTGTTGACAACAGCCACAGCAGTCAAGTGTGAGGGCATCACATCCTGGGTCCATACCTCACACACCAAGAAGGCCGCTGGACCAAAGGACGACCAGCCGCCAACAAAGTTGCCGATGAGAGTAATGCCACCTTCACCACAGCGGTACAACCTTCGTTCAACAAGCGCCACCAGCCAACACTGACGGAACTGCTCGTGCTACACTCCCACAGGAGTCGGAGAGTGTAAGCGGGTTCCCCAGTACACAGGAACATTGTTTTTGGACTACTCGTGCTGCAACCCCACAGGAGTCGGAGGGTGCAAGCGGGTCCTTCAAGACACCAGGATACTCTTTCAGAACTGCTTGTGCTACTCTCCACAGGAGTCGGAGAGTCAAGTGAGCCCACTTAAGTATTAAAGACATCAGGATATAAACGAACAGAATACTAAAAGTCTGCAAGAAAAATTTGCACCGAGAGGTACAGATCCCAGTAGTCCTACGGAAGCGGCCGGGGACTAGGATCGGTACGGCTTGTAGCCCCATTGGGAGGTGCCTCTTCCAATTAGGAATATAGCAAAAATAGGACAAAAGGGCCATCCCTCGGGTCAGTGGACTATCGCACCCAACTCCCTTAGAACTGGACATTGGGATTCATCCCTTTATACTCTGCATAACTACAAGTGTCAAATAGCATTCGACGTCGCCCCAAAAATATACAGAAGGAATAGACTACTCGTGTGGCACTCCTACAGGAATAAGGAGGTACCAAAGGTTACATACCAATAGAACTGGTTTCAAGTGCTAGCCACATCCGACCACACCCTATAAGGCGACATGGATTTCAGATTACAACGTAAGAAAAAGGAGCAGAAGAAGTGGGCTGTGGTGGTCACAGCATTACTCACCCCGGTAGCAGCTATAATAATAACAACGTTCCTGATAGTATATAAAGACGACATACATATTCCATGGATCGACCAGGAATACTACATCCCCAAAAGTGGCCAAGGTGAAGTAGCAACCGGTGCAGAGAACAACAATAACTCAAAACAACATGAGAGGGTGGAGGATAAAACAAAATGGATGAAATATACAAAATGGAAAGAAGATGGAGAAGATTATAAGGACAATACATTTGTGCAAATGGTATCAATGTACAAAGAACTAGCAAATGTGTCTGAGTGTTATATCTGTACCCACCTACTGACCACTAGCCAGGAAAAAAGAAATTACACTCAGATGCCCCTCACAGAATTCGTGGCATGTAACATATTAGATAATATGTTAGGGGGACATTTAAAAGGAATGAGAACAAGGAAAAGGGAAAAGGAGAGAATAAGAGAAAATCTAAACAAAGGAGAAATGAGGAGAAAAAGGGATGACTATGGTTTGGAAGATGAACCTTATGTAGGTGATATGCAAGGAAAATTGGTAGAAAGAGTGTCAAATAAATTGAAGGAAGAAGATAGAAGGAGAAGAAAGAAGTGTAGGAGATCAGATCCGAAGAAAGGAGAAGAGAATTTATTGAATGCATTTACAACAGAAAGAGGGAAGGGTTACACTGAAAGGGATTATGGCTCAGAACAACGAATACCATGCCTGGCCATAGATACAGAAATAAAGGCACCATGGTGTTTCAAATACTCAAGAGGTAACGCAGACACTAGCAAAAACGGAATTGATGGGGGACAGAGTATATGCAATACAACATTGAGCCTGGACTACAAATGAAATGACATAACAGGCTTGTCCATAGGCCTGACACCTCCCAAAGGAATATTTATTATATGTGGGATATCGGCATTTTTTTAAATTGCCAGCAGGATGGCAAGGTACCTGCTACCTAGCATTCGTGCTACCAAAAATGGCGCATAGAACAGAATTACAGAAGGGTGAAAAGAGAACACTTGGCGGGGTGCGCAGGAAGAGGACACCAACGTGGGTGGATGAGGTAATAGCAATAGAGGGGATCATAGTGATGCGATTAGGGATAGCACACTCACAATATGAAATTCACCTATTGGCCGAATTAGTGGAAGAGCTAGCCAGCAACACCGCAGCAGCCTTAGGGAACATCACTGAGGAACTCAGAGACATGAGGGCACTTGTAATCCAGAATAGGCTTGCGCTAGACACCATCCTGGCAAAAGAGGGAGGGGTCGGTGCCGTGATCCATCAGGAATGCTGGGTGTATACACCGGATAACAATGGGAATATAAGAAAGGAAATAGAGGATATAAAAAAGGTAGAAGAAGGAGCTGGGAAAGTGGCAGATTGAACAGAAGTTGGAGGAATGCTGAATGGAATAGCAGCATGGTTCAGGGGTTGGGGTACCTGGTTGGTAGAGGTACTAGTGTTAGGTATCGTGGCACTGTTAACGCTATGTGTGCTCATACCAGTTTGTCCATCCTTCCTGGCCCTACTCTTGAAAAAAACCTGTCACCAGAAACACACACATTATCGAAGAAAAAGATATAAGGATGACAACAGGGACGAGCAAGAGGTAGAAATGAGAGCAATACTCCATGACCCTTAGATTTGTCATTGAGTATTAGAGGGCGGAATGTGGAATCGCATTTTACAGTTCTTAGGTATGCTAGGCCTAGTGGCCCCTGTGATACACAATGACAATCTCTGCACAGGCCTATCATTAAGTAAAGAGGCCTACAAATGTAATTCGCTACTGCTAGGAATGCATGATGTTGCAAGGCTTGCTCTCTGAACAGCCACCATGAAATATAATCGTCATTGCATGCTAACTGAAGCAATATCCCTTCTGGAAAGTACCAGTCTGAGTACTTGATGTCAGCCATAATGGAGAAATAATCATACGTCAATCATACTTCAATGTTTGTGGTTTAGTACTATAAAAGATCGTGTATTACTTCCTTTAATTAGGCTGTTTGTGTAAACTAGCACGAGCATCCTCCATGTACATGTCTTTCTATTCTATCTCTAATAAATTCTTTATGTTTATCTAGAAGAGCTGGCTAACGGTCGTTTGTATCCTGGATGGGTGCTGAATAATTGGGCTTCTACACAACAACTCCTTAATTATTTCACCATTTTTCACTGGAGAACCAGAGGAGGTCATGAAACCCCTCTGAGACCACAACTGGCCAAAATCATGGACAATTCAAAATCCGTATCTGCTATCAGTATAGATAGAGACTTTCAATTTGTCAGCGGCATGGCAAGCCCTAGTAAGAGCCACCAATTCAGCCACTTGAGCAGAGTACACCCTCTCGAGCCAAGATGCTTCCAGGATACCAGTTATTGTACCCACAGCATATCCGGCTCTCAGTACTCCTACTGAGTCTCTCAGGCATGAACCATCAACAAAGATAATGTAATCATTTTCCTCCAATTGAGTATCTTTAATGTCAGGTCTCGGTTTGCTGCACAGTTCTGTTACCTCAAGACAATCATGTTCTACTTCCTCAGCCTCATCAACATCTGTATTTTCATTAGGAAGCAAAGTTGCCGGGCTTAACACAGTACAGCGTTTCAATGATACATTAGGTGACCCCAATATAATCGTCTCGTATTTGGTCAGGTGGGCATTTGTCATATGCTGCGTCTTTGTTCGGGTGAGCAGTATCTCGACTGAGTGTGAGACCATTACTGTTAAAGGATGTCCCATCACTATGCCTTCACACTGAGTAAGGCTTTGACCAACTGCTGCAACTGCACACAGACAACCCGGTAAGGCTGCTGCAACTGGGTCCAAAGTAGCTGACAAATATGCTACTGGGCGATTTGCACCTCCATGGACCTGTTCATGACAAAACAGGACAAAAGGCTTTGTGTAGTCAGGCATACCTAAAGATGGAGCCCTGCACATACATTCCCTCAGCTCAATGAATGCCCTCATCTCCTTCCCAGACATAGTTAGGGTATCCGGGCCATCCTTAACCTCCTTGACGGTCAACCTCACCAAAGGCTTAGAGATAATTGAGAAGTTTGTAATCCACTGGTGACAGTAGCTCACCATTCCCAAAAACATCCTAACGTCTCTCTTGGATGTCAGGGGACTCATCTGTAAAATGGCTGTCACTTTCTTTGGATATTTTCCTTGAATCCTTCTCAATCAAGCGGCCTAAGTACTTCACCTCTTTCTGACAGTACTGCAGCTTCTTTGGGGACACTTTATGTCCGTTGTTCCCCAAATGATTCAGTAAGGCAATAGTATCGTACCTGCAGTCATCTTTCGTTTTGGACGCAATCAACAAATCGTCAATGTACTCTACCAGAGTTGAATTAAAAGGCAGTTCCAATGATTACAAATCCCTCTTCAATATCTGATTGAAGATGGAAGGCGATTCTAAAAACCCCTGAGGAATTCAACACCAACTGTAAACCTTGTCCAGGAATTTGAAACTGAAGAGAAATTGGCTGTCTGCATGAAGAGGCACAGAAAAGAATGCTTGGGACAAGTCAACGACTGTGAACCACTCTGCATCACATGGAACCTGAAACATGATCACTGCTGGATTTGGCACTATGGGGCAGCATTTTACCACTATGTCATTAATTTTCCTCAGATCTTGGACAATTCGAACTTTCCCACAAGGCTTTCTCAATCTCATTATTGGTGAATTACATGGGCTGCTCATCACTTCTTTTAGGACCCCTTGCTTTACGAAGTCTTCAATTATCTGCATCACCTGTATAAGGACATCCTGTGCCATGTGGTACTGCAGTACCTGGGGAAACACGGCATTTGGCTTCACATCTACTTTGACTGGTTCTACTCCTTTTATCAATCCTACTTCCTTTCCTGTCAAATCCCACACCTTCTCTGTTACTGTCCCCTGTAATTCGGTTGGCAAATCGGTCACTGTGAACTTTGGGAAAAAAGCTTATCAAAGGGTACTCTTCATCTGTGGTCTCCGTCTCAGGCTCTGAGATCTGACCATCGTCCCCTTCATCATCACTGTTTGTCTGCACCTCAATTCCTTCATTGGAAGAGGTGATTGAACACCTTGTCTTCCACAGCAAGTCTCTCCCCAGTAGGGACACAGGACTTGAATCACAGACTACAAACCTATGTAATCCCTGGAAGGTACCAATCTCAACCTGGACTGGATCTGTAATTGGATTAGTCAGGAGCTGATTTGCTACTCCTACCACCTTTATAGTACGCCCTGAAAGCGGCAATTTCGGTACCTCTGCACTTCTGACTGTAGAGCGTGTAGCTCCTGTATTAATCAAAAATTAGACCTTGTGACCCATCACCTTCCCTTGCACATAAGGTCCTCTCTGATCTACTTCTAGGGACGCTGCAAGCCTGCACTCCTCACTATCTGAACAGTCATCCGACCATTCATCGTTTATTCCATTCTCACCATGCAATGGGAACTGTTGTACTGCATTATTTTGACTCATTGTTTGGCCTGTGACCTGTTGAGGAAGCATCACCTGTTGCTGTGCCATCAGAGCTAAAGGCAACTGCATTTGCTGTTTAGGTTCTACGGGAATCTGCTGTTGCACTTGCTGCACCTGGACTGGTTGTACACATGGCATTTGCATTTGTTGCATTGGCTGAAAACCCTGCATCTGAACCATGGTATTCTGGAAGTTCTTGTTTGGACCCCTCATTCTTGGACCCCTCACATTTTGAAATGCACCAACATCATTTGCTTTGTTGAACAACACCATCCTGCACCATCATCAGACACTCCCACTTCCAGTGTCCCACGCCCCCGCGCGCATGGGATGGTGACATCTTTTCAACCCTTGCACGTCATTTTGAACCAGAACGGTATTCAAATCTGGACCACGGTTCACAAAACCTCCCCGACCTCTGCCTCTCATTTGCAGCTGAAACATTCTGTTTCCTTGTGGTTGCTGCTCCATCTGCTGTACTCCGTTTCCCTGAATCCCTGCTTGAGCTGCTTTGATTTGCATTACCATCACCTTCTCTTTCAGCTTTCTCTGCTTCAACTCAATCTCATCACTACAGTACTTCGCGTACTGCAACACCTCATCAATCGGTTTCGCTTGCCAACAGATCAAATGATTCTTAATCATCTGGCTAATCTCTGGTCTTAAACCTTCAACGAACCTGAACATAAGGTGATTCATGTCTTTCGGTTCTATGACCTCTGTGCCTCTGTAGTGCTTGAACGCCTTTAACAACCTCTCATAGTAAGCGTGTATCAACTCTTTGCCTTCTAGTGCCGTTCGATCAATTTTCTAACAATCAGTATTCTGTGGCGACACCTTCTGCTTCAAAAACGAAATCACCTTATAGTAGGAGACGGTGCTCCTGTAGCTCTGTCCCTTGCCGGTTCTGCTGTCGGCCAATCCACACTTCTCTTGCACTCAAGCCACAAATCAGCCGGAATTATAATCTCAAACCGGGTATTCAAGTCTTCCCAAAGACATTTCGCAAGCTTCACAAACCTGTCTGTCTGCTGATACCATTCTATTGGCTTTTCCCTCAGTCTGGGAAAGTCATTTGTGAATGACAGAATGTCACCTCTGGACCATGGTATATGAACTAGAACCCCTCCAGCTGTCTCTCTCATTGGTAACATCTTTATGGTTCCTGTGCCTGGCACAGCTTTCGTCTGCTGCTGTTCCAGACAGTCACATTTCCTCTTATCTCTCTTCTTCGCCCATCTGCCTTCCCACTTCTCTAATGCTCCCCAAACTTGAGCACTCTGTAATGTCTCTTTAAGGTGTGCCTTCATCCCAGTAGACCTCATATGATCAAAATCCTTAGGTTCGAAGTCTAACCTGTAACTCCTCTTCAGATGCTTAGTGTTGTCTAAGTCTACGCCGTATTTGTCTGCCAAGTTCGTTAACCTCTGGTGCACCTTACTCACTTCTTTGGTTATTTTCAGGCACAGATATCTTAATTCTGCTTCAGTGTATGATTCCAATCTGTTCACTCCCATGCTCACTTCAACTAGCTCAGCTGCTTCCACTCTCAACCTCACAAAATTCGGGTATTCCTCTCTTTCGTACCGCTCTGCTGTCGCAGGAGTAGTCTGTGGAGTGCTAAGCTTGTCTAACCACTCATTCAACTGTTGCGCTGTCAAGCCTTGCAATGAGATATTTCCAGCCTGCACCATCGGAGTTTGTGACGTATTTGCACTCAGTACCTGTAGAGTTAGTAGGCTCAAGCCTGCTTGTCTCATAGTTTCTAACGGAACCCCAATCGGACTGAAGTCCAATAAGGATCTAGACGTCTCCGCTGTCTGTTCTCCTGGTGTCATCCCTTGGGAGCTTCCTGAGAACCCTCCTCTTATCACCTCTTGAGTCATTACTCCTTGGTCACACACACTAGGCTTTGCCTGCGCATACAGCGGCACTGGCGGACCAACGGTAATTGGCAAAGATATAGCAGCTGGTGACTGTCCGTTTCCAGATCCCGGTGGGCCATTGACTCCCATAGCTTGATTCATTATAGGTGCTCTAACTGATTGCGGTCCTGTGACCGAAGTATAACTCGGAACCACCTGTTGCTGCGGCTGGGGCAGCAGTTGTGGAGTTGGCTCAATCTGCACTAACTTTGATCTCGTGTATACTGGATCAGGCGGCACCATCAAATTCGTAGTCGTCTCTAATACTGGGACATCAGGGTAGAGCCTCTGAACTGGTGGTGGCTGCAACCGTATCTGCATCTCGGGTGCAGTGGATACACTATCACCATTCTGTAGCGGAGCCGATGTGGTAACATTGTTTGCCTGTACTGTAGTCATGATCCCCTGATTCTGTGTCGAACTTACAGGACCTGCACTAGTACTCAGTCCATTGTCATTTATAGGATATGGTGGTGGTCGATCATGTAGCAACTTATTGAGAAACTCATCATCATCCTAATCGTCTGCATCTACCCAAGACTTCTGAGTCTCTTTTTGCCTACTGGAGCCCTTGACTCTTTTGCAAGTGGCCTTTATTCCCTGTGTTTCGGCCTCCTAACTCCGTCTATTATTTCCCTTCTCCACATCTTGGTCTCACTATCCCATCTAGCCTCCGCTAGAGTCTTTTCTGCTTTCCTCATTCTCCTCTCGAATTTCTGTTGCCTCTGTCGTACGGGCATTAAATCCCAAATCACTAATGCCTCAAACTGAGCTGGTCTCGGAGGCGGCTTCTGCTCATTTAACGCTTTCCGCAAATTCTCTAGAACTCCTATGTTAAAAGTTCCATTCTCTGGAAATGCCAAACACCCATCTTTCTCTGTTAATTTGCACCATTGCTCTAGCCAAAGACATGGCGTGACTCCCTTCTCCTCCATTACGGCATAAGCCGGAGTATCCTCTGGCGGTGTAGGCTCCCCCACACTCGCTGTAATGTACACATCTCCCCTCAAAGCACTCCTAAAAGCCTTGAAAAACGTCATTTTTGCGTCTTTTATTCTGTTTAGAATCGAATCAGGAAGTGACTTTAATTCCTAGAACACTCTTCGTCTACCTTCTCAACCAATTGCCTCTCACGGACGGCTGCCAATCCGTGCGCTACCCTTCTAACTAGTTGACCTATCCCAGCGCGCCTCCAATTACGACACACTCACACACACTGCGGCTGACAAAGTCTTGTGGCTTGTCTTCCTCACCCGAGATCCAACCAAAACTAATGTAATATATTGCGAGAACCTTAACATCAAACTCAAATTTGCCGGTCTACTACAGGAAGGGTAACACGATTGCTTCAGAACTTTACAGAGATTTCACTTGAAGCCTCAGCCGCTACTCTCTCCTTTTCAGATCCTGCACTCGCAAGCAAAATTTGACCCGCAAATTTCACTCTCGACTTGTCAATGGTTCGTCCTAGTGCACTTTAGAACTCACCAAATCTCCATCGAAGGTTCCACTCACACACTTTGACTCAAACTTGACTCGTCAACCACGCCCAATTGACCTATTAAACTGTGCAAATTACAACATAAACCAAGTGTCTCATACACTTATCAATATATTCTGGAGTCTTAGACCACGCCGGGTCCGTACATCACCAACAACCACGTGGACAATTTTTTAGCACAAAGCGCCACACTCATATGAAGTTCGCCGACTTCCCTACTCTCATACTGCGGAGTACGCCCACTCCTACTAAAACATTACCTGGCCTAAATTCTCACAAACCTTCACAATTCACCTGCGATATGCATAAGCTGAGCAAGCGCAAATTCTACATCACGCATACCTATCACTAGAACGCCGAGAACATACCCAACTCACTTCGGCAACTCCGAGATTCCGGGAAAGTCATTTGTGACTTTGGGGCACATCCTACCTCCAATTTGCATTATTTCGAAAATACTTCTAAAACAATGGTCCCTCGTCCTAGGGCCCCAAAGAGCCTAAACCGTCCTCTGCTACCAGAACTGATAACGCGTCCCGCCCTAGATAATTTGCTTAGTCTGGGACTCGTTTTAGGCCAATGAATCTTTTGACCCTGATTGGAGACACCTTAAGACGAGATAACTAATCAGCATGTCAATCAATAGATCAATAACCTCATCAATATTCACAATAACAAATCAATCAAGTCAGTTAATGACATTCATAGGAATCGGAACACACCATTACCTTTCAGCCATGAATAACCACACAGAATTTAGTAATATTTATGATATTTATTCCCTATTGATTACACTCTACCAGCAAGTTTATTAATCTCAAAACCAGAAAACACATCAGCAATGTCACAATATGGCAACTCGAAAAAGATTTCATCACAGCAAATATCATAAACATTAGAACAAAGCAAGACGTCAACATGGATTAACTTTAGCAGAGTATCATTAGCGCATTATTCAACAAATCATCGATTCAGTCATTTGTCTATTTGCGTCTGTTTAGTGACCCCTTAACTGACTCGAATTAGCATTGGCATGTTGGGCTTCATGCAAAACAATTTAGCAACACAAATTTAGAAAACACATATATATGGTCTCTATCAAAAGAAGCAGTTGGTACCTAGAAAGAAAAGGCAAACAGACAATTACAATTTCATTATCATATAGTTACCCTCCGTTATGGGTCAGCATACAGAGTCAGTCTTCGTCCTCAGGACATCAGTTGATTCGCTATCAGCCAGGAAACTCAGCAAAGTTCACCAAGACAGGCAATAAGGAATACCTCCTTCATAAGGAGGAAAAGTATAGAACGGGCACGACAAGGGTAAGGATGGTTTGAAGAGTCAAACAGCAAAGTCTTAAAACAGAGTGACAAAGTGGCTAGGTAATAGCAAAGAATGGCACGTAATGGCAATGGCAAAAAATGGCTCGGAATGGCTGATTTCTCCTTGTGACACGGGGTTATATCAATCTTGTTGTACAGTCTCCTAATTTCCAATAGGGCAGATTTTGGTGCATCATTATCTCCAACCAATAATTTCGTTGTCATCTCATTAGGGTTTTCACCTTAAAACAGTGCTCACGTAGTTCATAGGCTCCTGTAATTGACGTCTCCAATGGGTAGAATGTCAGGTACAAACTTTTATTCTCGCAGGCTCAGTCAGTAGTCCCATTGTCTTTACCAGTTCAGGCGACCTTGTACCTGTTGCAAGTTTACACTGCTGCATTCAGCAAGTATGTCTCCTTGAGCAAGTCGGGTCTCATGAGAAAGAATTTACTACGGTTACACACATCTTCTAGCTTCTGGAAAAGTACGGCTACATGTCCTTCAGCAAGTCAGCACATTGCACTTTATAAAAACACATCTAATATGAGACCGGCAGCTAGGCCCCGATTCATGCTAACTAAGGCCTAGTGATTAATTTTAGCAAAATCTTAACATATAATTCTTAATACTAATATAAAACCATACATTAGTACATCAATAATTAATTATTAGTCAATTTCATTTATCATTGTATACATTGATGGCCACTCCCCATGGGCACATTTCACATGCATGTGTTAAAAGCACATTAATACAATTTCTATGCGACATCCTTATACATTAATTTGCAACCATTTCATGTTAATTTCTGATTATAATAACTACACTCCAACAGGAGTAGCCGAACTTGTCAATGTATCTGATATTTAAATGTTTGATCCAGAAAGGGGTGAGCCCTTTGACTATGAGCCTATTGTGTTCTTTTGGGGTCTAGTTATCTTAATTTGCGGACATCCCATTATAACACACTTCTCAGACTTAGGTGAGTGCTCGTACACAAATTAATGAATCTAAATCTTATTTTTTGTTTTAAAAAAACATCACAATAAAATTAATCATAGAAAGTGCCTTCAGCTCACAAAAATAAAGTAAAACGAGAGACATATGAAAGGCAATGAAATAAAATAAGCTGTCATCCATATTCAATCTAGTAACAGGTGAACCCATCTGAAGGCATCTACCAATTATTCTCCTATGGAGCCACTGATCTCCAAACCAAAAAAGAACATCTCTGCCCTTTATTGAAACTTGATTACCACAGTAAGCAGTAGAGACTACTCTTAAGAATAACAAAGTTTGCCACCCCGGTTTCTGAAACAACCTCTTTGGCAGACTCTACAGCTGGCATGACTCTACACTTTTAGCTTTTCTCATTTCTCTTTCCTTGTACCTTGACATCTCTGCACCATGCCCCTGTCCCTTTGGCAGTCTCTAAACCAGTTTATTTAACCCCTTCGCTGCCAGGCCTTTTCCCCCTCCTGTGCCAGGCCTTTTTTTTGCTATTTGGGGCAGTTCGCGCTTAGGCCCTCATAACTTTTTGTCCACATAAGCTAGCCAAGCCAAATTTGCGTCCTTTTTTTTCCAACATCCTAGGGATTCTAGAGGTACCCAGACTTTGTGGGTTCCCCTGAAGGAGGCCAAGAAATTTGCCAAAATACAGTGAAAATTCAGTTTTTTTCCAAAAAATGGGAAAAAGTGGCTGCAGAAGAAGGCTTGTGGTTTTTTCCCTGAAAATGGCATCAACAAAAGGTTTGCGGTGCTAGAATCACCAGCTTACCAGCTTTCAGGAACAGGCAGACTTGAATCAGAAAACCCAATTTTTCAACACAAATTTGGCATTTTACTGGGACATACCCCATTTTTACAATTTTTTGGGCTTTCAGCCTCCTTCCAGTCAGTGAAAGAAATGGGCGTGAAACCAATGCTGGATCCCAGGAACCTAAACATTTCTGAAAAGTAGACAAAATTCTGAATTCAGCAAGGGGTCATTTGTGTAGATCCTACAAGGGTTTCCTCCAGAAAATAACAACTGAAAAAGACAAATATTGAAATTGAGGTGAAAAAAAAATCAATCTTTCTCTACGTTTTATTCTGTAACTTTTTCCTGCAATGTCAGATTTTCGAAAGCAATATACCGTTACGTCTGCTGGACTCCTCTGGTTGTGGGGATATATAAGGCTTGTAGGTTCATCAAGAATCCTAGGTACCCAGAGCCAATAAATGAGCTGCATCCTGCAGTGTGTTTTCATTCTATTCCGGGTATACAGCAATTCATTTCCTGAAATATTGTGAAAAATAGCTATTAAGAAAACCTTTGTATTTCCGAAATGGGCACAAGATAAGGTGTTGAGGAGCAGTGGTTATTTGCAGATCTCTGAATTCCGGGGTGACCATACTAGCATGTGAATTACAGGACATTTCTCAATTCAATGGGGGGCAGAAATGGTCTAAATACAATTTGCCCCCAGGGGAGCGACCCTTGCCTAATGGGTCGCTCCCCATCTCTAAAAAAAACAAGCAAACAAAAAAAAAACACACAAAAAAAATATGTGCCTTGGTGCCTAGAGGTTTCTGCCCCCCCTGGGGGCAGATCGGCGTAATAACAATAGGCCGATCTGCCCCCAGGGGGGCAGAAATGGCCTAAAATAAATTTGCCCCCCCCCCCGGGAGAGACCCTTGCCTACGGGGTCGCTCACCCTGCGTGACATTTGCGCCCAAAAAAAAATCCCCGGTGCCTAGTGGGTTCTGCCCCCTTGGGGGCAGATTGACCTAAAATCGGCCAATCTGCTCCCAAGGGGAGCAGAAATGGTCTAAATACAATTTGCCGCACAGGGGAGCGACCCTTGCCGAATGGGTCACTCCCCATCTCTAAAAAACACAAACAATCAAAAAAAAAAAAACACACAAAAAAAATTTGCCCTGGCGCCTAGAGGTTTCTGCCCCCCCGGGGGCAGATCGGCCTAATAACAATAGGCTGATCGGCCCCCTTGGGGGGCAGAAATGGCCTAAAATAAATTTGCCCCCCACCCCACCAACCCCCCCCCCCTGGAGCGACCCTTGCCTACGGGGTCACTCCCCCTGCGTGACATTGGCGCCAAAAAACAAATCCCCGGTGCCTAGTGTTTTCTGCCCCCCTCGGGGGCAGATTGGCGTAGCAAAAATCGGCCGATCTGCCCCTAGAGGGGGCAGAAATGCCTTGAATACAATTTTGCCATAAACATTTGCCCTGGTGCCTAGTGGTTTCTGTCCCCCTTGGGGGCAGATCGGTCTAATCAAAATAGGCTGATCTACCCCCCAGGGGGGCAGAAATGGGCTAAAATAATTCCCCCCCCAGAGGAACGACCCTTGCCTAAGGGGTCGCTCCCCTTGTGTGAAATTCACGTAAAAAAAAAAAACTTCCTGGTGTCTAGTGGTTTCTGTCCCCCTTGGGGGCAGATTGGAGTAGCAAAAATCGGCCGATCTGCCCCCAAAGGGGGCAGAAATGGCCTAAATACAATTTTCCCCTCCAGGGGAGTGACCCTTGTCCAAGGGGTCGCTCCCCATCTGTAAAACAAAAAAAACTAAAAATCCCTGGTGCCTAGTGGTTTCTGCCCCCCTTGGGGGCAGATCGTCCTAATCAAAATAGGCCAATCTGCCCCCAAGGGGGGCAGAAATGGCCTAAATATAATTTGCCCCCTAGGGGAGCGACCCTTGCCTAAGGGGTCGCTCCCCACACATAAAACAAAAAAGTAAACAAAAAACTAAAAAAACTAAAAAAATTATCCCTGGTGCCTAGAGGTTTCTGCCCCCAGGGGGGGCAGAAAAGGCCTTCCAAAAAAATGCCCCCCCCTGGGAGCGACCCTTGCCCAAGGGGTTGCTCCCTTATGACAATTTAAAAAAAAATAAAAAATCCCTGGTGTCTAGTGGGCATTTCAAAAGCCGGATTGCAAGCAATCGAGCTTCCAGCGCGATGGGGGAGGCTTTGTGACAAATCAGCGTGCGATCGCGTGCTGACATCACGGGGGTGGGCGGATTCGGGGGTGGAAGGGAAAGGGCTTCCCCTTCCCTCCCTGCCTTGGGGGGGTGGGTGGGGAGCACAGGGGGGGAGCGCTAGCGCTCCCCCAGTTCCCGGGTGTAGGACGAGGTGACCTCGTCCAAGGCACGGGAGTGGTTAAACTAATAATAATAATAATATTGATAATAGTAATAATAATATTACTGTACCTATTTTGGGACAGTGAGGTTAACACTGGGATGAGCTGTGCTTTGGCAAATTATATTAAATCTCTCAGATTCATCTCACAATGCCCTCTCCCCACCGCTGCTCATGTGTGAAAAAACGAACACCTTGAAAAAAAACTGAAAGGCAAAGTGCTGGTATCCACATTTTTACACGTGGCTTTTCCATTATTAATTTATTCTACCTATAGGGGCATGGTCAAAGTATTGCGTCTCATAGGTGAGCCAGGTGAGATCTGGGAGGTATTGCCGTTTTTTTAGTCAAAGCTTGTGTGTGCTCCCGATAATCCTTGCTACAAACCAAGGCCCATATCTATGAAAAAATGGCGCATCAGACATGATGCGCCACTTTTTCTGCACCCACCTACCAGCATCTAACGACACTATGGTGGTCGTTAGCACAACAGTGTCAAAATTTTTGACGCTATTGTGCCTTGCTATACTACCATCAAAAATGTTAATGCTAGTGTAGCAAAGTGCAAGGAGGCCCATAGGTTTCTATGGGTGCATCATTTTAACTCCTGCTTTGAGCAGGCATTAAAAATTACACCAAAAATGGCACAGTGAAATCTGTTAAATTTCCTAGCGCCATTTTTGTGGGCCTCCTTGTGTCGAAATGCCATACATTATGCCTGGCTCAGGCATAGAGTGGCGCAAGGGGTTACAAAGGGCACAATGCATGCATTGTGCCACTTTGTAAATATAGGGTGGGGAAAAGGTCACCTTAGCGCCACCTTAGCATCAAAAAAGCTAAGGCGGCACAAGGGGCTCTTAAGTATGCCCGCAAGGGTGCATGTTGCACGGAATTATGTATCCATTAATTGCTGTATACCGCAGAAGCAGTAATTAGTGGGTGCACAATATTCACCTGCGATTCATGTGTGCCCAGTAACCTGAGCCTACATTACTTAATTAATATCCTGCCTCTGTCAACCTAGCTTCTAAATTGAACAATAATGCCATGAAAATGCGTGTCATACATTCAATAATGCGTGCTTTCTAACACTAGTCATGCAGCAGGCTACGAATTAGTAGCCTTCCCCTTCAGGTTACTCCTCTGCTCAAATGTTAACTAACCAGGAGCAATCACGGGAAAGAGGCTTCTCATTTCCAGAAAAAAATATGCTTTATCGAATTCTAGTCTAAAATATTTAAAGTAAAAACAACAGTGTGCCAATCCTGTAGACATTTGAAGTATGCCCAACTGACTGGCCATCTAGTTCCACCTAGCAATAATACTGCAGGGGTTGATCCACAACAATCTAACGTGTTGTGGTAGGACCATTTGGGTAATGAGTGTACATGTTAACTACGAACCATTTCAGGACTACAAACAAAAACACCATCCTCTCTTGTGTGTGGCAATGTACATTATTAACTAAAAAAAACAACCAGACCTAAAAATAATGATTACCCTCCTCCTATCTGTGCTGGTGCCAGAAAAAAACACCATTAGTTATCTAAGACACTTTAATGCCATTACAATGTCTGTGTATGCCCCTGAAATTTCAACTTCAGGCAGCTGGATAAATAAACAAAAACATAATGGCTGTGTGGCATGCAAGCATTTGTTTTGTGGAAGCAGACAACTTCTGCCTAATCAAAACATGTACTCTGGCTCCCAACAAGAGGGCGGAGCCAAATCCTCTCTCCTGGTGGTCCTCACATCATTGTCTGGACATAGCTGTGCATAAAGTTAGATCATAAAAAAGTTCCGCTAATGGAGAGGTGAAGACAATGGCACAGTTAGATATTAATATTGCATCGGCACACTTGAGGGAAACTGTTCCAAATGTGATGACACCACACAAAGCACAGGTGAAAAACTGGGTAATAGCTTCAAACAGTCTCAAAACAGAATTATGTTTTTAACAATTGCACTGTTTTGTTAACAAATTTTGCACCAAGGGCCTCAGGTAGCTGCAGTACAGATGATCTTTCATATGCATTCAGCAGTTGGGGTGCCAAAAACATATCACCCAAAAATAAAAAAGCTCTTGCAATGCCAATCATTTTGGATGTAATGGCATTGTACTGAGACTCACTGGTGGGAGTCATTGCATGCTTCAATGGGTCTAGAAAGGAAAATCAATAGTAGCACACAGTGCATGTATCAATGACCTTAGCAATGAGCCTCAGCTGAAACACAAAGTGCCTGCTTCAATGGGCCTGGTAATAAGCATCAGCTGCCCTACCGTGCATACATCAATGTGCTCAGTAATAAACATTAATGGTTCTACACTGCACATTTCACTGGGCTTGGTACTGTGCATCAGTGACTATATATATTGCTTTATCTAGGGGCCTAGTGACCAGTCTCATTGTTTACAGACTGCATAGGTCTATGAGCCTTTCTGCACATGCATTAATTAATGGGCTACATAATACACATCAGTAACCCCACACAGTTCATGCATAAGCATTGAGCCACGGAATGAGCATCGTTGACTGGACTCAGTACTGCATAGTACTTGTCAAACCCTATTTAGAGGGCCACTGGGCAAACAGTGGCTACTGGCCCATAACCGTGGGGGTTGATGTTGCTTGCTTCTGATGTCATTCTATTATGACTCTGCAAACTGGACTGAGTACAACCCCGTCAGCATTTGGTACTGTGGACAAGCAGTCACAAGCTTCTCGGGGAGGTAGTGTGGATGAATGAGCTCAGCACCAAACAAACACACATTAGAATAATAAATAACTGTCCAGCACAATGCTTGCCTTTAACCCCTTCGCTGCCAGGCCTTTTCTCCCTCCTGTGCAAGGCCTTTTTTTGGCTATTTGGGGCAGTTCGCGCTTAGGCCCTCATAACATTTGGTCCACATAAGTTAGCCAAGCCAAATTTGCGTCCTTTTTTTCCAACATCCTAGGGATTCTAGAGGTACCCAGACTTTGTGGGTTCCCCTGAAGGAGGCCAAGAAATTAGCCAAAATACAGTGAAACTTTTGTTTTTTTCAAAAAAATATTGAAACAGTGGCTGCAGAAGAAGGCTTGTGGTTTTTCCCCTGAAAATGGCATCAACAAAGGGTTTGTGGTGCTAAAATCACCAGCTTCCCAGCTTTCAGGAACAGGCAGCCTTGAATCAGAAAAAACAAATTTTCAACACAAATTTGGCATTTTACTGGGACATACCCCATTTTTACGATTTTTTTGTTCTTTCAGCCTCCTTCCAGTCAGTGACAGAAATGGGCGTGAAACCAATGCTGGATCCCAGAAACCTAAACATTTCTGAGATGTACACAAAATCCTGAATTCAGCAAGGGGTAATTTGTGTAGATCCTACAAGGGTTTCCTACAGAAAATAACAACTGAAAAAGAAAAATATTGAAATTGAGGTGAAAAAAACAGCAATTCTTCTCTACGTTTTACTCCGTAACTTTTTCCTGCAATGTCAGATTTTTTAAAGCAATATACTGTTACGTCTGCTGGACTCTTCTGGTTGCGGGGATATATAGGGCTTGTAGGTTCATCAAGAACCCTAGGTACCCAGAGCCAAAAAATGAGCTGCACCCTGCAGTGCGTTTTCATTCTATACCGGGTATACAGCAATTAATTTGCTGAAATATAAAGAGAGAAAAATAGCTATCAAGAAAACCTTTGTATTTCCAAAATGGGCACAAGATAAGGTGTTGAGGAGCAGTGGTTATTTGCACATCTCTGAATTCCGGGGTGACCATACTAGCATGTGAATTACAGGGCATTTCTCAAATAGACGTCTTTTTTACACACTCTCTTATATTTGGAAGGGAAAAATGTAGAGAAAGACAAGGGCCAATAACACTTGTTTTGCTATTCTATGGTCCCCCAAGTCTCCCGATAAAAATGATATCTCACTTGTGTGGGTAGGCCTAGCGCCTGCAACAGGAAATGCCCCAAAACACAACGTGGACACATCACATTTTTTGACAGAAAACAGAGGTGTTTTTTGCAAAGTGCCTACCTGTAGATTTTGGCCTCTAGCTCACCTGGCAGCTAGGGAAACCTACCAAACCTGTGCATGTTTGAAAACTAGAGACCTTGGGGAATCCAAGATGTGGTGATTTGTGGGGCTCTGACCAGGTTCTGTTACCCAGAATCCTTTGAAAACCTCAAATTTTGGCTAAAAAACACGTTTTCCACTCATTTCGGTGACAGAAAGCTCTGGAATCTGAGAGGAGTCACAAATTGCCTTCCACCCAGTGTTCCCCAAAGTCTCCCGATAAAAATGGTACCTCACTTGTGTGGGTAGGCCTAGCACCCACGAAAGGAAATGGCCCAAAACACAACGTGAACACATCGCATTTTTTCACAGAAAACTGTGCCTACCTGTGGATTTTGGCCTCTAGCTCAGCCGGCACCTAGGGAAACCTAGCAAACCAGAACATTTTTGAAAACTAGAAACCAAGGGGAATCCACAATGGGGTGACTTGTGGGGCTCTGACCAGGTTCTGTTACCCAGAATCCTTTGCAAACCTCAAAATTTGGCCCAAAAACACTTTTACCTCTCATTTCGGTGGCAGAAAGTTCTGGAATCAGAGAGGAGCCACACATTTCCTTCCACCCAGCGTTCCCCCAAGTCTCCCGATACAAAAGGTACCTCACTTGTGTGGGTAGGCCTAGCGCCCACGAAAGGAAATGGCCCAAAACACAACGTGGACACATCACATTTTTTCACAGAAAACAGAGGTGTTTTTTTGCAAAGTGCCTACCTGTGGATTTTGGCATCTAGCTCAGCCGGCCCCAGGGGGGGCAGAAATGGCCTAAAATAAATTTGCCCCCCCACACCCTCAACCCCTCCCCGGGAGCGACCCTTGCCTACGGGGTTGCTCCCCTTGCGTGACATTGGCGCAAAACAAAATCCCTAGTGCCTAGTGGTTTCTGCCCCCTTGGGGGCAGATTGACCTAAAATCGTCCGATCTGCCCCCAAGGGGGGCAGAAATGGTCTAAATACAATTTGCCCCTCAGGGGAGCGACCCTTGCCTAATGGGTGGCTCCCCATCTCCAAAAAAACAAACAAACAAAAAAAGAAAAAAAAAAATTCTTTTTTGCCCTGGCGCCTAGAGGTATCTGCCCCCCCCTGGGGGCAGATCGGCCTAATATCAATAGGCCGATCTGCCCCCAGGGGGGGCAGAAATGGCCTAAAATAAATTTGCCCCCCACCCCCCCAAACCTTCCCCGGGAGCGACCCTTGTCTATGGGGTCGCTCCCTTCTGCCACTTTCAAAATGAAAAAAGAAAATCCCTGGTGTCTAGTGGGCGTTTCAAAAGCCGGATTGCTTTGCAATCCGGCTTTTGAAACGCAGAGAGAGACTTCAAAGGGAAGGAAATAACTTTCCTTCCCTTTGAAGCCTCTCTCGGCCTCCCCTACGTGATCCAGCGCAATGGGAGGAGGCCCTGTGACAAATCAGCGTGCGATCGCGCGCTGACATCACAGGGAGGGTAGGGGAGTCGGGGGTGGAAGGGGAAGGGCTTCCCCTTCCATCCCTGCCTTGGGGGGGTGTGTGGACAGCACAAGGGGGGAGCGCTAGCGCTTCCCCCAGTTCCCGGGTGCAGGAGGAGGTGATCTTGTCCAAGGCACCCGGGAACCGATGCCCTGGGCGAGATCACCTCGTCCTGGGCACCGTAGGGGTTAATAAATGTTACTAAAAATATGGAAAAAGGAGAAGGCCCACTTTTGCTAATGCATGAATTAGGAGGAAAATGTGAAGACTCGTACATGGTTAGAGAAGAGTACAGACGCAAAATGCTCATGATATCCAAATAGAGAGCCAAGGATAGAGAGGATGCTGGGGTGCAAGGACAGGGGCGAGCAGAAACATTTATTCATAATGCAGCTGGAAGTAGAAGGCCACAACACGAAAGCTTGAGCCATAACCTGATAACACACTCACACGGAGGACGTTCATTCTAATCCACATTCACAAGGGAAGTGTACATCATAGTGGTTTTGGAAAGGGAACACCAAAAAGCTTTGATGCTTGAAGGCCAGCAGCTGTGCAAGGGAGGATAGACAGAAATGTTTCCAAGTGTGGTGCTAGATGAGGAAGAACATACTGATAGGTTTCAGAACGTGAGACCAAAAGCACAGTGATTATTAGCAATTGTATCCATGACAGATGTGTAACCTTCGCTTTCCTGTATATGTGTAATTAGATGCTTTCCCAAGGAGAAATATTACTTTGTGCTAAAATAAGTAGAGATAACAACGTACCATGTAAGTGCTTAAATTAATATGCATAACAAGTGATCAGACGCATTCAAGGTATTTTGAGACTATAAAATATGTTGTTCGTGATGACGAAGTTGAGTGTGGTATTATTCGCTGAGCTGAGCTGCCCTCCCGGCTGTGATACATAAAAGTCCATATTATTTTGCCAAACAGAGTTGTGTTGTTTTTTTGTTTCCTGACTCCACAACATTTGGCGTAACCAGCCAGGAGCTGTGTTCTCTTCCCTGGACTGCGGCTGAAGGAGGCACCTCCTGCATTGCTTGAATAGAATACTGCGCACAAATCAGGTAAGCATACACCTGCCTATTCAAACAGGCAGTCGGGGTTCCAGGTGTGGCTGTCCTAAAGGGTGAGGAAAGATGGGCTTCGTACCTTATTATTTTTAATTGCATGATTCTTTTTGGCAACTATAACATGAGGGAATGCATGCATGATTTATGTGGGGTTTAAATGCAATGTTATGTTGTTATGCTACAAATGAATTGTGATTTCCCGGTCAGACCAGAAGACTAGCTAATACAAATCCCCTTTTGTGATAAGAGGGAGGGACGAGAGGTAGCAGTGCATTACCCGGGGTGCCGCCCTTGTAAGGGACATTCATTTTGGAATGCCCAGCAGGTATCCCGGTTAGATCTGTAGGCTCGGAGAAGAAGTAGTGAGGTGGTCCGGTTAACAAGTATGAAGTCTGATGTGATAAGAGACGGTCACTTTACTGACGCCAACAGGCCTTGCTCTGAATGAGTCATACACCCGGCTTACCAAATTCCCAGATTTAATACATCTGGAAGGCATCTTTGAGGGAGAGCGACGGAGGTTGAGGCATCAGTGGGAAGTCCGACATTTAGGTAAGGGGACAAACAGGTGGTTGGTGTCAGTTGACTTTGCCTTGAGCACGGTCAGACCCTTGTGTGCAAACCTGAATAGCGAAACAGTAACAAGTGGATGCATTTTATGAGTACTGAGTGAGACGGAGGACAAAAAGAGTACAGTATTTTATAATCAAAAGGGTCAAGTTATAGAGAAATGGCAGGAGTCCCCACCAGTTGTCACGCAGTCAGATATAAGTGAGGAGAAAAGGGTGCGAGATCTCTGCCATATTTTGACATCCCAAGAGACAGTACTGAAGTGTCCTGTAAGTGAGGAATAATCAGTGTAGATAAAAACACAGGGGGCCAGAATAAAACATCCCAAAGTAAATGGAGATTGATAATAAAACCCTATGAATGAGGCTGATGATTCTCTGTGGCAGGAAACAGATACCACTGAGTTAAAAGTGTATTTAAATGGGCTCATGGGCAACCCCCATGCCCGTGCAATACCCCGCAGTTTGAAATAATAACACAGTCACCCTTCGTATAAGAGGCTCTTCTTGATGCATTTCTCACAGATATTCATATTTTAACAACTTTAAACAATGAATGGCTCAACACATCCCGAGCACAACAGGTAGTTATCTACATACATGACAACATTTTAACACGCATTGCGTCAGGTACCAATCCACTCAGACCCCTCATAAATTCATCCACCCCAGTTATCACCATAGGAGAGGTGTTGCACAGATTAACAATAAGTATGGCTGACGTTCACCAATTCGGTCTCACAACAATATATGAAAAGTCAGGTAATAGTGCGTGAGATTATCCCTGCATATCACTGCTATAGGTCAGCAGCAGTGGTAAAGGCAAATACACATTAAGAAGGGAGACGAGGGTGAGGAGGAGAGGTTAGAGGCGCAGGAAGCTGAGGCAACCCCTGAACCCATCCAATCAGCTCCTCGAGCTGACCCAGAATACAGTGAGAGAGACAGGCTAATAAGTGAGTTGCAGCATATGGTGAGGCAGGCAGAGTGATTTAGGAGCCTTTCCCCCCTTTGGGGGCAATGGACTACAGGGCATGTCATTCTTAGGCTTGGAGACACGTCTGCAGACCCCCTGAGAGAGGCAGCAAAGGAATGAATAGAAGAGGAAGAGGAATGGGAGAGAGATGTAGAGACTCCACAATATGAGGAGCCCTGGATGATTTACAGGGACCAACAGGGGCAGAAGATTATGAGGAATGGGACAATGGGTTTAATATGAGTGTGCATGAACAAGGGCTTAACAGAAGGCTATACAATTTTTGCCTGCACCCTACACAAGAAATATTAATGACAGCAAGAGGTACCACAGATACAAAAAGGAGGTCAATCCCCAAAACAAGGTCAGATTTGACAACCATAGAGACAATAGAGCAAAAGAAGGTTAGCAGTTTTTGTCAACCCTTCTCAGATGAATTGGCGAGGTGGACCAAAAAGGAAGGAAGAAAACCATGGCCAGACAAAGGTCTTTTTAACCCTTTGATTTAGCGACTGCAGAAGATTGCATATGGCAGGGACGGGGTGACCCAGGTTGGGATTACCCCTACATGCAAGAATGCCTTGCCTTCTGGGAGCTGTATGCTATAGAAAAACCAACTAAAGTGACATGCGGTACTAGACCAGATGCAAGGTTAAGCCTCAGGTCAGTAAGCCCTCGACCACTAAACTCAATTGCCCCTTATTTTTAAGGGAGGGTAGGTACCAATGTACGTGCCATGGCCTCAGATGGACAAAGATAATTTAAAAAGAGCACTGCCCCCACTGTCTGAAGGTGCAGGAAAATTGATAGGATGCTTTGAAAAACACACTGCCGGGGACAACCTCGCTTTAGGCGATGTTAAAAGCTTGCTCAGTTCATTAGTGGGAGACTGTTAGACCTGACAGCCTTAGGGTGGTCACCCCTAACTTTTTGCCTGCCTTCCTCCACTTTCTGGACACTGTTTTTGCTGGTTTTTAGACTCTGCGTCCTTTACCACTTGGCATTTAAAAGTACTTGCCAAGCCTAAAAATCCCCTTTTTATACATATAAGGCACCACTAAGGTATGCCTTAGGTAACCCATAGGGCAGGGTGCTGTGTAGGCAAAAGGCAAGACATGTACCCATGTAGTTTACATGTCCTGGTAGTGTAAAACTCTTAAATTAGTTTTTACACTGCTGTGAGGCCTGCTCCCTTCATAGGCTAACATTGGGGACGCCCTCATACATTGTTTGAGTGGTAGCTGCTGATCTGAAAGGAATAGGAAGGTCATATTTAGTATGGCCAGAATGGTGATATAAAATCCTGCTGACTGGTTGAGTTGGATTTAATATTACTATTTTAGAAATGCCACTTTTAGAAAGTGAGCATTTCTCTCCACTTAAATCTTTCTGTGCCTTACAATCCACGTTTTGCTGGGTTTAGTTGACAGCTCCTTGTGCATTCACTCAGACACACCCCAAACACAGGATACTCAGCCTCACTTGCATACATCCGCATTTTGAATGGGCTGGGAGGGTGGAGGGCCTGCTCTCACACAAAGGACTGCCACACCCCCTACTGAGACCCTGGCAGACAGGATTGAAGTGAAAGGGGACCTGGTGCACTTCGAAGCCACTCTCTGAAGTCTCCCCCACTTCAAAGGCACATTTAGATATATGAACAGGGCCTCTGCCCCTGACAACTCAGACACTTCCTGGAGAAGAAACTTGTAACCAGAACCTGCATCCTACCAAGAAGAACTGCCTGGCTGCCCAAAGGTCTCACCTGACTGCTTTCTGTGAAGGACTGCTGCCTTGCTGTTGCCCTGCTGCCTTGCTGCTCTCTGGCTGAGGTGAAAAAGTGCTCTCCAAGCGCTTGGATAGAGCTTGTCTCCTGTTCCCTGAAGTCTCAGGACCAAAAAGACTTCGGGGGTTATTCTAACTTTGGAGGAGGTGTTAATCCGTCCCAAAAGTGACGGAAAGTGACGGATTTACCACCAGCCGTATTACGAGTCCATTATATCCTATGGAACTCGTAATACGGCTGGTGGTATATCCGTCACTTTACCGTCACTTTTGGGACGGATTAACACTCCTCCAAAGTTAGAATAACCCCCTTCATCTCTTCAAGAAGGACTCCTTGTGTGGCAAAATTAGATGCACAGCCTGCACTGTGGTGAAAATTTCACCTCACGCCGAACCGGAATGACGCAGCCCGACTTTGCAATGAGAAGATCGATGCAGCGCCAGCATAGCGACTGGAAATTTGACACACGGCTCACTGGATCGACGCATAGCCGGGCCAGAACGACGCAGCCCGACTTCCAGAGAGGAATCAACGCAGTGCCTGCCGTGTGGTAGAAAATTTGACGCAACGCCCACCGGATTGACGCAGCTCTTGTGACTTCATCCTGCCAGCGCAGGAAATCCATGCACCGTCCCCGGCATCTGAAAACTCTGGAACCCGAAGAGGATCCACGACCGAGTGCCGGAATTTGATGCACAGCCATCCCTGCATGAAAATTAAACGGCGCATTGCCGCTTGCGGCCCGAGAAATCAACGCACACCCCTTTGTTTCCACGCATCTCCTCCTCTGTGGTTCTTTGCGGAGATTTTTCACACAAACCAGGTACTTTGTGTTTGAAAGAGACTTTGGGGGTCAGCCAACAGGCTGGCGGTGCCCCGCCGGGCATTCTGACCGCGGCGGTTTGGCCGCGGTCAGACAAGGAAAACCGGCGGTCTCCCGCCGGTTTTCCGCTGCCCTTGGAATCCCCCTTGGCGGCGCAGCTTGCTGCGCCGCCATGGGGGATTCTGACACCCCCTACTGCCATCCTGTTCCTGGCGGTTCGCCCACCAGGAACAGGATGGCGGTAGGGGGTGCCACGGGGCCCCTGGGGGCCCCACTGTGTATTTCAGTGTCTGCAATGCAGACACTGAAATACGCGACGGGTGCAAACTGCACCCGTCGCACATACCCACTCCGTGGGGAGGGGTTTCCCGCTGGGCTGGCGGGCGGCCTTCTGGCAGTCGCCCGCCAGCCCAGCGGGAAAGCCTGAATGGCCTCTGCGGTCTTTCGACCGCGGAGCGGCCATATGGCGGTTCCCGCGAGGCGGGCGGCGGTCGGAATCAGGCCCTTTGTTTGCTTTTAAAAGACCGAAGACACTTGATATCACTTTTTTGAGTGATATTTCTACATTTACTTATTGCATCTTTGATCGTTTTGACCTGCATTTAACCAGATAAATATTATGTATTTTTCTAAACACTGTGTGGTGTATTTTTTGGTGCTATATGGTAGTATGGTATGATTTATTGCACAAATACTTTACACATTGCCTTCTAAGTTAAGCCTGACTGCTCAGTGCCAAGCTACCAAAGGGTGGGCACAGGATAATTTGGATTGTGTGTGACTTACCCTAACTAGAGTGAGGGTCCTTGCTTGGACAGGGGTTAACCTGACTGCCAACCAAAGACCCCATTTCTTACAGAGACAAAGTAAACACTATTTTTGTTAGAGCAGGGTTCCATCTAGTGACATTGAAAAATACAGTGTTTGATGGACCATCTTTTAACAATGTCCGCCAACATGTTTGGGATGCACTTCGGTAGACGTATCCAGATAGACAAGATATTGGAGCCCTTATGGCAGAAAGTATAAAGCCGACTGAGGATATTGCAGAATTCATTACTTGAATGAAAGAACGATGGGTGCAGAAAGTAGGATGTAACTGGGAAAACACGTGTGGAAATGCAATTTTGATTTATAATGTATTAAAGCGAGGCCTTCCCACGGATATACAAGCAAGCTTAGATGGAGTGGTGGGAAGAGTGGCTAAACTATGACCTGAAATACTGGCCTATAGAATATATTATTTTAAGTGCAAACAAGAAAAGGACAAGGAAAGGACAGAACAGGCAGAAAGGGCCACAGCTAAGTTGGTGCAACAAAAACCTAAGAAACCAAGTACAGAAGGAGCACTTGTGACTGCGCCACCAACAACTGTTGCAACGCCAGTGCAGGTACAGGCGCCAGGAGGACAGTCAATAAGTGATACGAGGAAGGGGCAGAGAAGCTTTTCAGGAGGGCAAGGGTCGACACAAGGAAAAAGACATAGGGCAGGACAACAATGTGATTAATACGGTAAGATGGGCCATTTTGCAAGAGAATGCAGAGGCAGGAAAAACAATGAGAGAGCACAAGGTTGGACTACCCTGCAGGGGCAGGTGAGGCCACAAAAGGTGCAATTGGCTCCTCAGTAGCAAGCAATACAGGGGACCCCGCAGGGCCCTCAAGTCAAGTAGGTAGCACCACAGGGGCTGATGTTGCAAGGCGGGCCCCAGGGTGTCAGCAACACTATGGGAGGACAAGCACAGGTTTAGGTGGGAGGGGTAACAGTGCAAGGAGGCAACCCCTTTTATGTAACACCCCAAACATCAGGGGGGCGTGCCAACTCACAATTATACCCAATGACAGTGCCCGCAGATGGCCACTATGTGTCCAATACTATCGGTAACGCACAGGTCAGATAAGGAACCCACTGTGATGGTAGCCAAAGAAGGGCACCCCTATAGGTTTTTAATCAACATTGGGGCCACCAAATCGTATATAAAGGAAGGAACTCAATGGACACACAAGTGTTTTTTGGGGCTGTGAGGAGGGTTCCATTCACCAAATCAGTGAGTATGATTGCGGGAGATACACAAATTGAAGGGCCACTATTATATTCCGCAGAGTCACCAGTCAATCTTCTTGGGAGAGACCTAATGAGCAAATTGAACATGACCATCTCTTTCCTGGAGGATGGGTCAATGGTATGTTACACACCAGATGTCACACCGGGCAGAATACTTTCCCTCATAGCTCATGAGGAGCTGGGACAGCAGGTCAGAGCAGTTCCTGTCAACACAGAGGCTTTTTTGCGATGCATATATGCCTTGATAACGCACACACCAGCGCTTCGAGGGAAAACAGTGCAATTACCAAAGGAGCTGCTGTTCAGACCTTACGAGCTGGTGGATCCCATAGTAGAACCTGAGATGATATTGGAAATATCCACCCTTGAAATAAGATCAACATACACTGTGCTAATGGCAGTTCACAGGAGACAGGAAATGTGGGCATCAATAGTGTTCACAAATCCCAGGGTTAAATTAAGAGATTTATCAGCTGAAGAAGTATTTGATGATTGCCCACAAATTGAGACAGTTGTATTTGAGACGTACCTTGCCATTAGAGTGCAGTTGCAATACAGGACAGGGTCCAGACACACACAAGACAGAACAATAATAGAAAAAGACTCGTACTGGAAGTGTTGTGGACAAAGGGGCCATATGATGTGGGACTGATCAAAGGGGCTGAGCCTGTGAAAATTACATTGAAACCTAGAGCAACATTGCCCAGGATACGCCAGTACCCCTTGTCCAAAGAGGCAGAAGAAGGCATCCTACCTGCAATCCAAGTGTTACTTGAGCAGGGAGTAATATATGAGAGGTCTACACCGTGCAATACGCTGATTTTTCCGATACGCAAGACCAAGGGGGGAACCTGGAGGATGATTTAGGATTTGTGCTCCCTAAACAATGTAGTAATACCAGAATTTCCAGTGGTTCCCGACCCATCAGTCATACTGACAAACATTCCCAAAGATGCCACTTATTTTTCCGTGGTCAATTTGAAAAATTTGTTTTTCAGCATTCCATTGCATTTTGACAGTCAATATCTGACTGGATTTACATTGAAAGAGACACAATACTGCTACAGAAGACTCCCACAAGGCTTCTGTGAGTCCCCAAGCATTTTTAACAGGACAGTGAAAAAGGATATAGCAAACACAAAATACAGGAGTACTCTTTTACAATACGTGGATGATATCATGGTTTGTAGCACTATTGAAGACGTATGTAGAGATGACACAATCGGTCTCTTCTGCATGCTTGCAGAAAAAGGTTACAAAGTGGACAAAAATAAATTGCAATACGTGCAGATAGAGACCACTATTTGGGACAGATAATATCGAAAGATGGGAGGAGGGTGACACCGAACAGAGGAACATGCCTAAGCCCACAACCACAAAGCAAATGCAGATGTTTTTAGGACTCTGCAATTATGTGGGGCAGTGGGTATTCGATTACGCCACTCTGACCGCACCATTTCTAACTGCCTTAAAGGAGTCCCACACAAATGCAAACAAAATCGACTGGACTGATGAAAAGGAGACAGGCTTCCTGGAGCTAAAGAGAGCAATCACGAAATGCTCCAGTGTAAGGTACACCTGAGTATAATAAAACATTCTACCTGTTCTGTCACTGTGATGGAATGACAATGACAGCGGTACTAACTCAAAAGACATCCACGGGACACAAACCAATTGCCTACCACAGTGGGCTTCTAGATCCCGTCATGAAAGAGCATTATCCATGTGAGCAAGCACTGGCTACTGCTGCTTTTGCAGTCCAAAACAGCACCACCATAGTGATGGCATCACCTTTAACTCTATATGTAGAGCATTTAGTATTAACCATCTTGCAAAAAAGCAAGAGCACCCTTACAACTCAAAGGGTATCTGGATATGAAGTAATACTTTCAATGCCATCATTGCAGGTGGTTTGATGTCACACAGTTAATCCAGCAATGTTCTTTGCTCACCCAGTTTCTGACGATGAACAAGTACATGACTGTGTCACTTACAAACCAGAAGAAGAGTGTAAGGTGGGAGAAGACCCCATCCCAGGGAGCATGTTGCTCTTTGTTGATGGGTCCTCTTTCATAGCTCAGGAGACTGGGATTAGACACTCTGGAGCAGCAGTTGTAAGAGCTGAACAGCAGGGATCATCTGACACCTTACAGATGGTAAGTCAAATACCACTCCCTTCCCATTTCTCAGCACATGCTGCAGAATTAGTGGCCATCATTGAAGCGTTGCAGCAAGCCAAAGGACTAGAGGTTACAATTTTTCAGATTCAGCATATGTCACCACCACTGTGCATTCTAGCATTCACAGGTGGGAAAGGAGGGGATTTCTTAAATCTGATGGATCTCCTGAAATGCATAAAGATGTATTGGCACAATTGATAAAGGCCTTAACTCTACCATCTAAAGTAGCAGTTATAAAATGTGCAGCACACACCAATCAGCAAGACCTTGTCTCCAGGGGTAATGCCTTTGCAGACTGGGCAGCAAAAAAGAAGCAGCTAAAACATCTCCAAATTATAGTGAACAAGATAAACATACATTAGGGATGATGACAAGCAGACAACAGAATGACCATGGGTACATAATGATGCTAAATCAGCAGCCGATTTTCTGATAAGAGAGGTGATACCTAGGAGGGAATCGTAGAAGCGATCCGCTCCGATAATGGCACACACTTCGTTAACACAATGTTTCAGCACATCTGCACCTCTCTAGGAATAAAACATAAATTGTCATCTGTTTATCACCCCCTAAGTAATGGTATAGTGGAATTCCTTAATGGCCTTTTAAAAAACAAATCAGTAAACTATGTGCTACACTACAGAAAAACTGGCTATATTGCCTTCCACAAGCTTTATATGCCCTCAGAAATCAACCAGAAAGTGATCATCACTTGACCCCTCACCACATAGTGATAAGGCGTCCTATGCCGACTACCTTAACAATAGCCAAAGACAGATGCTCAAAAGACAGCTGATGTTTTAGGACAGGAGATGAATTGTTATTTATTCCAGTTATTGAAGTCTTCCAAGTTCTTCTCTAAACAGGTGTTACGACAGGAGAAGTGCACCACTGCAGCCCACAGACCAGTCCAATTTCCCTAGGCCAACAAGTGTACATCTGCAATTTTGTACGATGACGGAGGGAAAGCAAGTTTGAGGGCCCCTACTTAGTTAATCAGAGCACACCCACAGCAGTGAAAGTGGAGGGCAGGAAGCCAAGGATACATCTGCCAGGCGTCTGATAGGCCCCTTCTTCATGTCACACATCGCCGTCTTCAAAGGAACTTTTAGAGGAGGGCAAAGAGAAAGACGAAGGACAATGTCCCCTTTAAAAATGCCAGCAGAGTTCCTATTCAACACTGCTAGCGGACATTTATGTATTTCAATTTTGTTCTTCTGTTCATGTCTTGTTATTTTAGCATTTGCATTGCAATGGTATTCTAGCCCATGGATGGTAATATGTCAGTATACTAAGCACTTGCAGAGAGAAGTATATAAGTATGAAAATGTATCCCGTAATATCCATGTTAGTTCATTAGATAATATGTAGTACCAGCATATGACAGAGATAGGCATGTAGACTACTAAGTCATGTTTTGTTTGTTCCCTGATTCCATATGCTAGTGACACAGACAGGCTGCAATCGTCAAAGAGGTACCCCCTCATATTACTCAATGTTTATTACAACTGTATCTTTGTAGAATGCCAGCCCGGATGCAACTCTTACAGACAAAGCAGGGAACGTTCTTAGTAAACACAACACAATATGAGGAGGAGTTATCCTAGAATATTAGAGCATGAATTCTTGGGAATATCACGACCTACACTTTTCTGTAAGAACTACTCAGCCACACCTATGGCCAATAATTGTCAAGAGAGGCCATATTTTCAAGTAAATGGATCAGTATACGTCCATGGTCAGTGGCACCATGGCGCAACATTTGGATGTAGAGCTCTCTCCTTATGGATAGGGAATCAGAGTGATAATAGCATGCAACAAAAATGTCAGGCTATATGGGACGAAAATATATCTTGATTAACATGGGTAGAAACACCATCCATTCTTCGAGCAGGTAGAACACCAATTGTTTTTTCTTTATGTTTCAGGGGGAACGGAAGGGTCCCGGCTTGGAGGAACATCACCTGCATCACCACAAGGTATAATGCTGACATGCAATGGGGCACCTCCAGTCTGATGGACTATTGGCAGTGCGGAGAATGGCTGTACATGCGACTTCCTCCCAGACGGAGAGGTCTCTGTTCTTTGGTTACTGTGCACACCCCCTCCTTGGTGATTCCAGGGATGGAGATTTCAAAATTACATGACCATCCCATGAGCCGTCCAACTACCTTGCTACACCATTATCGGAAGAAGAGCTCTGTAGATTATTTAGGCACAACAACCTGGAAAAACATTCTGCAAGAGCACAGGTTCTTCAGTGATGCCCTGTTGTTCTTCAGAAGCATCTTCCTATTCGTCCAGGCAGAGGCGACTGCCCGCTGGCTGCAAACAACCTGATGGGAACTGATGAAGACCATTAACGCGACTGAAGATGATTTCAATGCAGTCAAAGAAGAAATGTGGGCTGTGAGGGTGATGCTTATGCAGCATAGGTATGTGCTAGACTTGATGACGGCCATGGAGGGTGGGATTTGTGCCAAAATCGAAACTGCCTGCTGTACGTATGTGCCAGCGAACGATGGTGACAACGGAACAATAATGGAGGCCATACAGACTCTACATAACCTGTGGAAGAAGATGGCGGGCGAAGGGGGTGCCCCCGACAAATGGTTTTCAGGGAGGTTTTGGATGGATGCCATCCTGGTTGTCAGGACTGTTTAGAGGATTATTCACGATCCTTGTGGTGATACTCTTGATGTACTGTATCTTCCAGGTAGTGGTAGGATTGTGTAAGAGGGTAAGCAGAAGTTGCCAGACGTTGAGTGGGATGTTAACTATTAGAGCGGTCAGGAGAGTGCAGGAGGATGGGGACAACATATACAGACTAATGAATGTATGTAGCAGGGCAGGCGAGGAAGTAGTTGAAAGTTCGACTAAAGGGGGGAATGTTACTGAAAATATGGAAAAAGGAGAACTTTTGCTACTGCATGAATTAGGAGGAAAATGTACTGAATCGTACATGGTTGGAGAAGAGTACAGGCCTAAAATGCTCATGATGTAAAAATTGAGAGCCAAGGATTGAGAAAATGCTGGGGGTGCAAGGACAGGGGCAAGCAGAAACATTTATTCATAATGCAGCTGGAAGTAGAAGGCCATAACACAAAAGCTTGAGCCATAACCTGATAACATGCTCACAGGGAGGAAGTATATTCTGATCCACGTTCATCATGGTGGATTTGTAAAGGGCACACGAGAAGCTTTGATGCTTGAAGAACAGCAGCTGTGCAAGGGACGATAGACAAAAATGTTTCCAAGCGTGGACCTAGCGTAGGAAGGACATACTGATAGGCTTCAGAATGTGAGATCAGAAGCGCAATGATTATTAGTAAATGTATCCATGACAGATTTGTAACGTTCGCGTTCCTGTAAATGCATAATTAGATGCTTTCCCAAGGAGAAATATTGCTTTGTGCTAAAATAAGTAGAGATAACAATGTACCAAAGGGAAGCGCGAACATCCAGGGGGACCGCGGCAGCCAGCAACAAGGGCAGGAGCCCTTTAAATACAGCCAACTGCGCTCCCGCCCAGCGGGAACATCCAGGGGGACCGCAGCAGCCAGCAACAAGGGCAGGAGCCCTTTAAATACAGCCGACTCGCTCCCGCCCAGCGGGAAGCGCGAACATCCAGGGGGACCGCGGCAGCCAGCAACAAGGGCAGGAGCCCTTCAATACAGCCAACTGCGCTCCCGCCCAGCCGGAAGCGCGAACATCCAGGGGGACCGCGGCAGCCAGCAACAATGACAGGAGCCCTTTAAATACAGCCAAGGCGCTCCCGCCCAGCGGGAAGCGCGAACATCCAGGGGGACCGCGGCAGCCAGCAACAAGGGCAGGAGCCCTTCAATACAGCCAACTGCGCTCCCGCCCAGCGGGAAGAGCGAACATCCAGGGGACCGCAGCAGTCAGCAACAAGGGCAGGAGCCCTTTAAATACAGCCAACGCGCTCCAGCCCGTCTTCGTCCGGATGAGGCTGGGCTGGGCCTACTCTCTTTTATCCACTGTTTAAACATACCAAGTAAGTCTTAATTTATATAACTTACCGGTATCTCATAACTTTACAGTCTCCATGGGGAAAAGGAAAGCTGCCGATTCTCTAGACCCTCTGTCAGACCGTAAAAAGCAGAGGAAGCGCATTGTTAAACTGGCCACTAAGCCTAAAAAACCCTTCGAGGAGATAGATTTGCTGTTTGAAGAGGTTGAGGCGATATTAAACTGTTCACCCAATCATAATGGTACCTCCTTGGGAAAAATGCCCTAGTCCCCCCTGGGAAGATAGAAGACTATTTTAAGAAAAGGACAAAGAATCAAGGTTTGGACCCAGGTTTGACCAATAATGGAACAACTTTACCAACAACGCACCTGCTACCTACCCCTCCCTCAAATGATATAATAAATACGACAAAGGTATTGGTGCACAGGTGCGGATCTCCCCATGCAGAAACAGAGGGGAACATCCTTAACCCTCTTATATCACCAAGTCCTGTGGTCAAACTGATCTCGAACATACCCTGTAGAAACCGGTTTGAGGCCCTAGCTGAGGATAATGAAACTCCCAGAGTTCTTGATATAACTACAGATGACATTAACAATGAGGCAATTTCTTGCACCCTAAAATCAGTACCCGTCTCCCTCTCAACGCATCCTGCCACTGAGCCTAGTAATGCCCTTATACTCCAGAGAATAGAAGAAGTTAGGTCCCTGGTCTTACAACTGGCCAAATGCTTCCGGGAGAGCTTAGACAATGGAGGCAAGTGCAACTTCAGGGATGAAAGGGCGAATATAGGCCACACAATGCCTGACCCAATACCATCAATCCGGCTTGCACAGGGGGGCCAGGCTACTGATTATCAAAAGGAGAAGATACATCGGGCTGGCTCAGATGGGAACGTAATACGCTCTGAACCCAACATTACACAGGCAAACCAGCATAGTAAAAGACCACTAGATGAGGGGGATACTATAAGAAATCATAGTGCTATTAACACACTCCCCCCCAGGGTCCTCAAACTATCTGCCATTAAAGAGCTGCAAACAGATTGATAATCCCCCACTCAGGAGGTCTTAACCCATACCTAATGCCATTGACCTACTCGCTCCCAAATCCTCTTCAGGTTGCTTTAGTGCCCCTTCCTACCAGAGGTCTCCTCACGATCCAGTTATATTGCTAAAATCTCAATGCCTCAAACCTGGAATAAATACTCTCTTTTTAAAACAAGTCCCAAAATTGCCACCAGGACACAGCGAGGACCATGAGTTATATGTTCGGATATTTGTAACACCAAGCGGTGGTGTCCTTCAGGGTCAATCTACGACGTAATTTCAATTGAGTTTTATGATAGATCCCTGGTAGAAAATCTTATTCTGTTCAATGACCGAACTCTCCATCTTATGGGAAAAAGAAGGGGACACATCACCTTAGAGACAACACTGGAGATGGAAGGTCAGCCACAAAATTCTGGTTACTTATGTAATAATGTAACTAGTAATCAGTCCAGGCATGTTGACTCTATCCAGTCTAATCGAGTATGACTGGCAATAGTCCAGGGATCAACACTTGGGACTAGTTTAGCGGAACCCAGTCGGAGGATTTCTGATGGACTTACTGACATAGAGTTGATCCCTGAAAGGCCCAACCTATAGCTACTAAGCCCGGTCTTTGTGGAAAAAGGCATATCAATTATGTCATGGAATTTAGCTGGCCTTCGGAGGAAATTAGACGATATTGACTGGTGCTCGTACATCAATACCCAAGACATATGTCTTTTTCAAGAAACATGGGCCGAAGAGCCGATTACCCTAGATGGGTTTCTTTCCTTTAATGTGGCTGCTTAACCCTCCTCAAAACTGACGGGTCGAGCCAAAGGAGGACTTCTGATGTTAATAAATAAAACTGTACAGTGCACATATAAGATTTTAAAATTCGATAGTCCAGATCTGATGGGGCTACAAATTACGTTTCAACAGAATTTTACCATAATTTTTGTTAATGTTTATGCTCGTTCTGTTTCGCGAGGGGTTGAGTCCCAAGTTCTAAAACAGCTTCTTGATTTTTTAGACACCTTACAATCAACCTCCTACCTAATAATAGCCGGGGATGTAAATTGCACCTTTGAACCCTCTGTGATACTAACTGGTCTCACAGAGGATGAAGATCAAACATGGGGGATTGCACAGCTGACTAGCGACAATAATTGTATTAACTCTCGTGTAGCTATCCAACTGGCATCCCTTTGTCTGAAGCATGGTCTCAGGGCATGTAATGGCCGCATGCCCTCTGACCTGGATACTGCACCCACTTTTAAACGTGGATCAATTACAAGCGTAATAGATTATTTTCTAGTAGATGTGAGACTGTGGCCCTTTCTGAATGACATGAAGGTGGATGCTAGAACCGAAAGCGACCATTATCCTCTGCTACTCTCTATGTCAGGTGATGTTTTTGGTAGGACCTTGAACAAACAAACTACCTTGGTCCCGGTTCCTACCATGAACATCACATCTACGAAGGTCAGGTGGCCAAAGGTCTAGTCAAACCCTTATCTGCTACGCGAAATCTATCAGGCTTTTATAGATATTTTTGCTCCATATAATAACTATGATTCCAATGACATCCCCTTCTTATCCATACATGAGAACATGATCACAAGATTACAACGTATATTCTATAGGAAGGTTGGGGCAAGACCCCAAGGAGCTACTCATAGCTCATGGTTTGGCGAGTCCTGCCATACAGCCAAGAAAGGACTAAAAAATGCCCTCTTGGAAGGAACCCATGGGGAATTACAAATAGCCAGACGTACTTACAAAGAATCCATTACCCGAGCAAAACAAATCTGGGAAGACACAACCTGGCAGGAATTGTTGAATGCTACCCAATCCAATAACAATAAATTATTTTGGGAACTGTTAGGTAAGCGAGAGAAAGAGGGCAGGACTGGTTTGAGAAGCCACATACAGCCAGAAAAATGGGTTGAGCATTTTTCTGGCTTATATAAAAAAATGGAGACCCCCATAATTCTAGTTACAGGGGAAGTAGGCCAAGACTTTCACTCCACTTTTGATGAGCATCATGGACCAGCCCCCCTTGTAGGGGGCGCAGAGGATAATAAGAGCCATATCTGCTTTACTATTAAAGAAACAGCCAATGCTTTTAGTTCATTAAAACTGGGGAAAGCTCCAGGCCCAGACAAAATTCCGGGGGATCTTTATTCGTCGGAACCAATAGTCTGGACTTGGTATATTAATACACTCTCCAATAAAATTGCCGAAGGGGGGCAGATTCCCATGACATGGAAGGGTGCAGAAATTATCCCCTTTCATAAAAAGGGTAATGTAAACCTCCCGACAAACTATAGACCAATCAGCTTAATTGATAACATCCAAAAAATATTTGCCAAGCAACTCTTAGGTAGATTAACTCATTGGGCCAAAGATCAGAACATTCTTTCCCCCCTTCAAGCTGGATTTCGACCAAGGACCAGTACAGTAGACCAGGTCTTTAGACTGGCCATTCTGTACTGGAAATATACAGCCCTGGCTAAACAACCATTATACATCGCCTTTGTTGATCTGAGATCAGCATTTGATCTAGTCCCGAGAGAAAAATTGTGGGAGGTGCTACGAAAAATAGGGACTCCAGTCAATTTAATCCAACTTTTGAAGCGGTTGCACGAGGACACATATGCACAGGTGAGATGGGGGAACCTAGGGGAACTAACAGACAAAATCCCCATAAATAGGGGTGTTCGCCAGGGTTGTGTGTTGGCACCATTTTTACTCTCTATTTTTATTAATGAGGTTGTACAGGTTTTAATGACGTGCCAGAATGATGCCCCCACCCTATGTGCTTAAAAAATACCAATCCTTCTTTTCGCTGACGACTCTCTTCTGATTTCCAAATCTCCCATGGGCCTCCAAACCCTTATTAATAGATTTAACTCCTTTTGTCGAGATTACGGCCTAGAGCTGAACCATAAAAAGACCAAATTAATGGAGTTCCGCTCAGGAGCGCGGAAGAAATGTACCATCCATTTAGAAGGAAACCTCTTGGATAAGGTTATTTGGGTGTAAGGCTTTCCGATAATTTGAACTGGGCAGAACAGATCAATAAAAGTGTGGGTCGCCTGCAACATGGTGCAGCATCAATCCTGCATTTCTATAGGGGTACGACAGCAAAAACTGTCTCCCCGGCAATTAAGATCTACATTGCTAGAGCACAGGGTGCCGCCGCTTACGGAGCAGAGGTTTGGGGTTTTTCTGACTGTAACAGGCTCACTATCAGTGAGTACGATTTTGCGAGGTCCTTGTGTGCCTGTCCTCCTAGTACTCCATTGATACCACTGTTTTTAGACCTGGGTTTGAGACGCATAGCCGATCTAATCATTTTAAGACCTTTATTATATTGGATACGACTATGGACTAATCCTGAATTAGATGTTTACAAGACCTCACTCCACGACCTGTTAAAGTGCCCAAACTCAACCTCTATTCCTTGGATTAAACATGTATCCAGTTGGTTCAACAAACTTGGCCTAAGCCACTTCTGGGAGGTACCCCTCAAACTAGAAAAGGCTCACTCCATTGTGCTGAAACGTACATATTGGTCTTATGTATGTAACGATTATATTACCTACAGAACTTGTGGCACTTTAACAAACCGCTTCATAGATTTTAAATGGTACCCACAATTTGAACCATACTTAGACAATATTCCTGACATCCTCGGCAAAAGTTTATATGCCAGATTCCGTTTCGGGTCATTGCCGTTGAAAGCATTGATGTGCAGGTGGGGTGCAAAAACAGATACAAGTACATGCCCCGTTTGCAGTGCAAAATCAGAAACGGTTGAACACTTCATGTTTTTTGCCCTGCTTACTCCCTTCCTAGATCTAAGTGGATCCGCCACATTTGCTGCGAAATGGGGATAAGAGATTGTGCCTCTGCTTTGAGGATTTTAAAAAGCCACCATTCTACGGTTTTAATAATTGCTGTTAGTAAATATTTACTAGTAGCATGGCGAATACGTAATTCCATTGTAAGGACCGTGTTTTAATCCAGAGCCCCGCTTTTTACTTTTTTACCTTTCTTATAAGAATTGTAGGAGGGGGGTTGAAACCATATGTGTATTATATGTTCTGAGAATTTTAATTGGATTATGCTCTTAGGAACCATGTTAAATTTTATTATGTTTTATTATCATTATTACTACTATTATTGGTTTTATTTTTTTATTCTTACTATTATTGTATATTCGCTTTGATGATCGATTGATCGAATAAACCATGTGTGTACTACTAAAAAAAAAAAAAAAATGTACCAAGTAAGCGCTTACATTAATATGCATGACAAGTAATAAGACACATCCAAGGTATTTTGAGACTATAAAAGATATTGTTTGTGATGATGAAGTTGAGTGCGATATCATTCGCTGAGCTGAGCTGCCCTACCAGCCGTGATACATAAAAGCACATATTATTTTGCCAAACAGAGTTGCGTCGTTTTTTCATTTCCTGATTTACAACATAAAGAAGAGTACTTTAATGCACACTTGAACTGAGTATCATGCATAGGAAAATGTACATGATGCATTTTAGTAACCTGGCGCTAGAGGAGGTTGGTGCCTCCTACTGATACTGACCCTGGCCCTCACAGGGTCCAGGCAGCTCCCTTCCCTCATCTTGCTTTAGTATGATTAGGTTCAGAGACAGATCACCCCACACTCTTTTGTTATCCCACTGTTTTTTTTAACTCTTTTTACTGGTTCTCACTCGATTGTCTTTTAGCACTTCTTGGGTAGCCATCTGGCTCTTCTAATACTTGCACACCCCTCTCTAGGCTGAGTGTAGTTTCTCTCAGCTTCCTCAACAGCTGAGTCTGTATGATGTGGAAGCCGTTAGAGATGGTTGCTCGGGTGAGTGCTTGATCTTCTCACAGCTGTTACGGTGGGTCCTTGGTGCTGTCCCACTTGAATAGGGTCCAGATTAGTGCATAGGTGCTTGGACATGTTTGAGCCAGTGAAGTGTCGCACAAGCCATGCTTCAGTCACATGAGGTCTCAGGTCACACACCAGCTCTGGGTCATGTTGCAACAGGATGAAGGTGCAACACCTCCCGCCATGTCTTATTTTCACACTTCAGGAGTATCTCTGGTTATGCTTCAACTTCACGTATTTGTCTCAGTGGCTTAGGTCAGACAGCAGCTTCACTTTTTCCACTAGAAATTACACTGGAGAGTTTGTGCCCTATCAACACCAGGCAAGCAGATCGCTCTCCACAGTACTCATCTTCTGCAGATTCACTGTACCAGGACATGCTGCAAAAGGCTGGCCTCACCAAGGGGTCCCTTTCACCTTGAACATCAAAGCATATCATCCCAGATTTCACCCCACTATCTATTTAATTACAGTACTTCGGGAAGATCTATCAGCTGCTTCTCTCAGCAAAAGTCCTAGTTGAATTTCCGAAGAAGTCTTGCCTTCTCTTTCCCCACTTCAGTGTCTCTAGGGCTCCTCTGTCCAGCTTTAGGAAAGTCAACAATGCACTTTCACTTTCTGGAAAAATTGCACAGGGTGAACATAGGCTGCACGGAAGTATATCGCATGGCTGAGCATCACCTTCACAATTCAATTTACAAATGTAGAAGTGCTGCAGCGGTTCACAGTCACTGCCATCATTAGTTGGCTGACAGGTCACACTGAACGCTTTTGGTAGGCAGGGAAACATATTTTAGTACTGACATACATTCTATTAAGGGTGTAGTCTGGGTCTCCTCAAATGAACCATTCAAAATAATTACCCCGTACCAATAACTTGAGCAAGCATTTGCAATACAATAGGTATCGCATTTGCTTGAGTTAGAGCTATTGAAGTTATAAATGAATAACTGGACTTTTTTGCCACATAAATTGGTCAACCCGGCTGCATACTTTGCTCCTTTCTGCCACATATATGCTTATAATGTTAGTACTAGGTTAGCACATAAAAGTGGAGGTTCACACGAGTGGCCCAGACATCACAAGCCACCTAACATATTACAGGACATGCTGTTTGAGGTCTTTTCATGTCAAAACTGAAGAGCGTATTTAAAAGGGGGTTGTGCCACTGGAGCGTCACTTCCTTTGACGCGTTGGGTGCTCAAGCCTCTCAACCATATCTATGATGCAACCAAAGCCACTTTGTGTGGCTTTGCATGGCCTCATAGATGTGGAGTTAGACAAAGCAGCGCAAGTCACTGCGTTGCCTTACTCTGCTCCAGGGAGGCATTCCCTGGGGGTTGCAGTGGGTTTTTCCATGCAACACCCACTGATTTTGATGCTGCCCCAGATTTACTTAATCATGTAAACCTGGGGCAGTGCCAAAACTTTACGCATTCTCCCAGATCAGGTATAACAAGAAGAAATATTTTTATTTCTCTGAGGTTTTTCCTCTTTCCACTCTAGCTGCATTCTGGAACAGACATAGAAGGAGAAACACACCTCTCTGGTTTGTTTTTGTGCAGAAAGGTGTCCCTTCCTGCACAATAACAATCCTGCATGCAATGCAGACACCGTTGCACTATGGTGCAATGGTTTCTGCATTGGCACTAGGCAGCAAGTTGTGCGACATTGCTGCGGGAAAGGACAGGAATTACCCATATTTCATAAAAACGTGCATTCCTGTCCTTTCACATTGGCGTTGGGAAGCGCTGCAAGAAGACTTGCGGTGCTGTCCTACGCCAATTCCAATTATATATATGGCCCTGATTTCTTAAGTCACAACATGGTTGTAATAAGAAAGTTATTGGAGAGTGTATACAGAGATGTTACTATCTCCTCTGTTATGCCATGTTACATTTCATTATGCCAAGTCATTCTATGTCATATTATATGACGTTAGTGATGTTTCATAGCGCTTCTGACAACTCATCATCTTTTGATCCTGAGGTTACTATCCCAGACCACTGCCTGATTCAGCTTGTGATGATGTATTGCTGGCCCACGTTGTCTTGTTTTCAGTTGATGCCTGCTATGTAAGTTAATAGTTAATAATTATAGGGGTCCAAAGTGTAAAGGGGAAATGAGAAGCAAACATTTACTTGTGAAGTGTGGAAAGGACTTTATTGAGTGCCATAAAAACTAATTCACATCTGTCAACAAGAGATTTATGAGTAATAGTGGCATGCCCACTGCCAGTCAATGACACAGGCTTCGATTCTGCCATCATTGCCCCAATCAGGATGGAGGGACAGAGGTTGCAGGCATGGCTTATTCACTTATACAAAAAGTATACACGGCACGAAGCTGTCTGGCATCATCAAGAGGTGAAAGTGCGTGCTATGTTTCATTTTCTTTTCAGTTACGCCTGATGCTATACAGTCGTACCCCCATATACCTCTATGATTGGGTTTACCACATACATGCACTCAGTGATGGTGCTCCCATAATGATCATATAACATATTGTCAAACGATGTATTACTTTTTACATGGTGTTTATCGTTCATATTTAGTTTTTAAAAATCTGAAAGAAAAAAAACTGTGTCAACAGGAAAGCTGGCGGGGAATGGACCACACAGTGAATGGTGGGGAGGAATGGGTCAAGGCAGAGTTGAGCCTGTCCCAGAGGTGCCTGTGTTATCTTCACCTTGTTCCTGCAGTGGTGAGGCTGCAGCCAGACAGTGATCCTGCTCGCAGCCTCTGTTCCTGCAGTTTTAAACAGGGTCCGATGTCTCCGGAACTGGAATTATCAAGTATAGAGTTTGCAGGTCTTAAAACTCTGGGCCCAAAGCCTCTGAAATGTTTGGGGTGAAGTATACAAAAAAGTAATGAACGCCTGAATTAATCTTAGCCACTGGTAATTATTTGGGTCACATTCCAGCCCATCGTTATTTTGCACACCATGTGCCAGATTTACAAGGTCCTAGCACCACTTAGTGCTACATTAGCATCATTTTTTTTTACACTAATGTGGCGTTAAGGAGGCCATTCTCCTTCGCCATGTTTACAAAGTGGCCCAATGCTTGCATTGCACCCCTTGTGCTACATTATACCTGCACTAGGCGTAATGTGTGTCCAGACTGGACTGTGCTGTGTATCCTGCCTGTGAAGTTTCTCCAAGGGCTTGGAGTAGTGCTTGACTCCTGTTAGAAGTCTCATGGATATCAAAGACACCAGCTTCATCTTCCAACATCACTGGGAACTGTGTTTTTTGTGCTGAAACAGAAGAAAAACGACTGTGATGCCACCAACGACATCGCTGACTGCACTGTGACCTCACTATGTCATACAGAGCCGTGCCCCACATTGCACTGCAACCCTGGTCTCACTGACGCTGCCACCTGACGCCGTCACTAGCCGCTGCTTGCACGTGACCTGTGGGGCCCGCACTCAGCACTGCCTTGCTCACACCACAGCCTTGGAATCCCCGATGGCACGGCTCCATGCTGACACCGATGCCACTTCCTGCACTGTCGCCTGTGGACACTCCTTGTGAGGTATATGAAGCATCATTTTGTCCCGCACCGCAGCCCCGGTCCACCAACGCCAGTGCCATCGTCTTGAACATCGTCAACAAACGACCTGTTTTCACCGCGACCTGTGGGTGCCGCACAGAACCTGCCCTGCGCCGCACTGCCCCCTTGGGCCTACCGACGATCATGCTTCAGCAACGCCGCCACCTGCACGTGACCTGAAGACACCGCACGTCACACCACCATGCGTCACGCTGCAGCTCTGATCTCACCAACGCCACAGGATACCATCACCACACTGCTGCATGCACCGTGACCTGTGGGCACCACCGTTGCATTGTCCCGCTTTGCACTGCAGTCCCTACGCCATCCACGTGAGCGCTCCTGACTTTGTCATCAGCCCGGAGTTCGGTCTGCAATGTGTGTGACTTTAAGGGCCCGGTGACCCCTGCACCGTCCTCTGGAACCGACACCTGCGACACCAATGATGCTGCACTCCAGACTTCATTGCGAGGATCACAATGCTCTGCATTTTCAAAGAACTGATTTGCAGTCTTCTCGACACCGTAGCTGGCCTGCGACACTGCAGCCAGCCTGAACTGTTGGATTTGTTGTTCATGACGCTGTGATAGCCCCAGACGTAGCTATCAACTTCAAGGAACTGTATTTTTAAGTTAATTCTTGCAAAGTTCATACCTTTATTACTGTATGTTTGATTTTTCTCATTTTGGTGTTGTTTTACACAGGTAAATATTGGCTATTTATCTAAATCTGGGTGGTGCCCTTTTGTAGTGTTTTCACTGTATTACTGTGTGTTATGTGCACCTGCTTTACAGATTGCTACCAAGGGGGTGAGAAGGGTTTATCTGAGCTGGTTATCTCCTTTATCCTGACTAGAGTGAGGATCCCTACTTGGACAGGGTGAAAACTGACTGCCAACTAGAGACCCCACTTTTTAACAGCAACTTATTTAATCTTCCGGCATTCAGGAGCCAATTTCAGTTTAGCCACATTTGAAAGACATGTTACAAACTTAATGAGACATTCAAGAGGATGTCCTATGCTGAAAATGTTCTCTCAAATGCTCATCAGTGTGAGTGCGGCTGCCATCAGGAATCAGCCCGATTGTAAGCTATCAGTTTTTGGTGATCCACACACCTGATAATTATAGCAGATCTCGTGCAGTTGCATCTACATGCACTACATTTCTCAACCTTGCCACTGACAATTAGAATGCACAGGAACTAATATTGATAGTATAAATAATATTAACATTGAATTGTGATTTGAAGTCTAGGCCAATAGTAGTGACAAACTTGGAGGTGCTATGCAAAATATTTCTCCACCCCAATTTTTGTTGTCATCTCCGGGAAAAAGCTTAATAAGGTGGAAAAATTGAAAAAATCTTTTTTCAGGTATGTGAGGGCGTGTGGTACCAGTTTAAGTGCAGAAAGAAGAGCCTCTCTTTTGCTACACAATTGGGGTTAGAAGGGTAAGATGTTTATAATCATTTACCTGATCTACAAGATGGGGCAAGTGATGGACTGAATGAATTTGAGATCTGTGTTAAGACGTTGGATGCCCATTACTTACCAAAAGTGTCATCTATATTAGAATATTTATATTTTGGAAAGGGCATGCAAGGGAAAGAAGAAATGGTTGAAGAATACATACCAGTGGTAAGAAAACTTGCATCCACATCAAGTTTGGGCATTCCCTGGATGAATGCTTACAAGATCAATTCATGTTGAGATGTAATAATGATTTTGTCAGAGAGGAGTTGTGGATGCGGGATGACCCTTCACTCAGTGAAATGATAAATTTAGCTAAGAGATTAGAACATAGTTTGGAGTGTGTGGAGGAAATTACGAAACATGTCTCATGGTTGGAATAATGTGGTTTCACTGATAATTAAAACAGAGATGCCTGATAAGGGGATAAAGATGTGAAATCAGAACAAGAACAAACAATTTAAAATTAAATGTTTAAGTTATGGAGCCGTGGGTCACATGGTGAATGACAAGACATGTCTTGCTTGGAAAGTGACTTGCAAGAACTGTTTAAAGAAGAAACACATGAGCAAGTGCTGCAGAAGTAAGAATGGACAAGGAAAGGTCAATGAAATATTGAAGGAAAGTACAGAAGAAGATGAGTGTGTAGAAGAGGAAGAATTTCTGTTACAAGTAAGCAACAAATGTAGGGAACGTCCACATGATGTTGTGAAAGTAAAGGGACATGATGTCAGAATGTTTGTTTAATTCAGGGGCAAAATTGACTATAATTTCAAAGGATGTTTTCCTAAAAGGAATAAATCATAAGGAGTGCTTGTGTAAACCTGACGTAAGAGTCACAAGGTTATGGTGATGAGCCTATAAGATTGATAGGGTTTTTACAAGGGATGTTAGAATATTCAGGAAGAAAGACAGTATGTAAAATGTATGTTGCAGCAAAGGGTGAAGCAGTAATAAGTTGGTTTAATCAGCATGATCTAGGTGTAATCTTAATTCCCAATTCAGATCCCCTGTTTCGGTTTAGAGACAATTTGAATGTCAAAGCAGTGGGAGTTGCAAAGAAAGAATTTAAACAGTTGATTGTGAAGGATGTGAAGGGGGTAGAGGAGATGAAGTTTTGTGAGGAATTTCCGGAGGCGTTTGAAGAGTCTCTAGGATGTTTGAAGGGATATGTACACAAAATAAAAATGAAGAAAGGAGTTAAACTTGTGGTGAGTAAAGTGAGAAAGGTTCTGTTTGAGATTAGGGAAGCAGTGGCAAAAGAGTTGCATACATTAGAAAGACGTGGTGTAATTGAGAAAGTGGAATTAGTGGAATGGGAATCTCACATTGTGATCGCAAGGAAACAATGGAGTTATCCACTCATGCATGAACCTTAGAAGTCTAAATAAGGCTGTAATTGTGGATAGGTTTCCAATACTGAGTGTGCATGATTTGGTATGTGTTGGACTTTTGCTTATGCAGGGTCATCCCCAGACTTTTTTGCCTCCTGCCTCCTATTTTTTTCTGACATGTTGCTGTTGGCTTTTCAACTCTGAGCACTTTACCACTGCTAACCAGTGCTAAAGTGCATATGCTCTCCTGTTTAAATTGTATGTAAGTGGTTCATCCATGATTGGCATACTTGAATTACTAGTAAGTCCCTAGTAATGTGCACTAGAGGTGCCAGGGCCTGTAAATCAAATGCTACTAGTGGGCCTGCAGCACTGGTTGTGCCACCCACATAAGTAGCTCTGTAATCATGTCTCAGACCTGCCCCTGCAGTGTCTGTATGTGTATTTTTACACTGTAAATTCGACTTGGCAAGTGTACCCACTTGCCAGGCCTAAAACCTTCCCTTTCCTTACATGTAAGGCACCCCTAAGGTAGGCCCTAGGTAGCCCCAAGGGCAGGGTGCAGTGTATGGATAAGGTAGGACATATAGTAATGTGGTTTATATGTCCTGACAGTGAAATACTGCCAATTTCGTTTTCACTGTTGCAAGGTCTGTCTCTCTCTCATAGGATAATATGGGGGCTACCTTTAAATATGATTAAAGTGTAGATTCCCCTAGAGAGTAGATGGACATGTGGAGTTTGGGATCCCTGAACTCACAATTTAAAAATACATCTTTTAGTAAAGTTGATTTTAAGATTGTGCGTTTGGAAATGCCACTTTTAGAAAGTGAGCATTTTCTTGCTTAAACCATTCTGTGACTCTGCCTGGGTTGTGGATTCCCTGTCTGGGTCAGTTTGACAGTTGGGTTGTTTTTCACCTCACACCAGACAGTGACACAAAGGGAGCTGGGGTGTGATCTGCATTTCCTGATTAGCCATCTCTGCTAGGAGGGAGGGGTGGAGTGGTCACTCTCATCTGAAAGGACTGTGCCTGCCTCTGACAATGCTGTCTCCAGCCCCCTGGTGTGTGTCTGAGGCCTTGCCTGGGCAAGGCAGGATTTCACAAGAAGGTGTGAGTCCCCTTTGAAGGAAGGTGACTTCAAAGACTAAAATGGGTATAAGAAGGGCACCCAAACTTACAAACTTTAGAAACACTTCTGGAATCAAGAGGAACCTCTGCCTGGAGAAGAGCTGATCGCTGAGGAACAAGTGCTGCCCTGCCTGTGACTGTGCTTTGTGGAGCTTTCCTGCAGTGCTGCTTCTGCCTGAGTAAGAGGGCAAAGACTGGACTTTGTGTGCCTTCCATCTTGAAGAAGAAATCTCCAAGGGCTTGATGTAGAGCTTGCCTCCTGTTGTTGAAGTCTCAGGGATAGCAAAGACTTCTTCCTGCCAGCACCTGGAGTCTCTGGAGAGACCCCTACTCTGCTCTGTGGTGCCCTTCCAGTTCCTGGGACCCTGAAAGGAGAGGCTGGCAGCCTAAGGACAAAAATACACGCACCGAGCACCGTGCGGAGAAAAGATCGACGCGAATCCGATCGCGGCTGAGAAAACGACGCGACGCCGGCTCCGCAGCTGAGAAACGACGCCGCAGGAAACGCGACCGGAGAATCGACGCCCGGAGCAGGAGAAACGACGCGCAGCATCGCTGACGAAGGCTGAGAGATCGCAACCAGCGCCGCGGGACTTTCGGACCGTCGCGTGGCTGGCTTTTTCGACGCGCCTCGCCGTGCCGAGCTGTTTTCGACGCATACGCCCGTGCAGGGTTATTTTCGACGCACACCGCCCGTGCGGGGTTATTTTTGCCGCAAACCAGGTACATTTTCACGCTAGCAGCGCTAGTGTGTTGTTACAACTACCTAAAGACTCTTTTTATTTTAAACCTTTAAAAAATCATAACTTGACTTGTGTATGTTGGATTTTTGTCGTTTTGGTCTTGTTTTGTCTAGATAAATATTTCCTATTTTTCTAAACTGGTGTTGTGTCATTTTGTAGTGTTTTCATTAAGTTACTGTGTGTGTTGGTACAAATACTTTACACCCAGCACTCTGAGGTTAAGCCTACTGCTCTGCCAAGCTACCAAGGGGGTAAGCAGGGGTTAGCTGAGGGTGATTCTCTTTTATCCTAACTAGAGTGAGGGTCCTTGCTTGAACAGGGGGTAACCTGACTGTCAACCAAAGACCCCATTTCTAACATTGGTGACCAGCGGTCGGGATTTGGACTTGTATTTGTACTTGACATACAGTAATTAAGTGTACACTACTGTTTTGATCTCAGACCACTACGTGACCACATACTACTTGTCTTGTGATTCTGCTTTTTGTTCTCTGATGTCCTCCTGGAAGTATTGATAATATTTTTGGACTTTGGTTTTTGGTTGTGAAGCCTTTGCAGAATGGAAGTCAATTTCTGGCACCTATTTATGTATAAAAAGTGGCAGCTTAAAGCATTTTGCATGGAAAGGGGACTGGCTGTGAACAGGAAATCCAGAAGGGAGGATCTTGAGTCAGCCCTGTTTCAGTATGAATTGAAACGTTGTCAGGCAACACCACCAAATGAGTCTGAGGAGGATGACTACTCCGAAGAGGAGGAAACAGAAAGAGATGAGTGGCTCCTAGCTCGAATCCGGAGTCTGGAAGAGCTAGATGCAGAGCTTGAGAGGGCTGAGGAGGAGAGAGCCTTAGTCCTGGAAAAAGAAAGGATTGCAGCTCAAGAGCTGAGCTGTGAAGAGCTGAAGCTGGAGGCCATGAGGGCTGAGTCCAGTTCAGATGGTGGCAGCAAAAATCTTGTATCCAGTACTGCTGAAGAAGTGCACATGCCCAGAGATGTGGTGCCCTACTTGAAGGAGGGAGTTAACACACGCCAGGAGGTTCAGGGGTATGAGGTAGCTCCAGTGATGCACAGGGTCCCTGAGGTGGATTGGGGAACTGGCATGGGGAGTCATATTCCTACTGGTGGGAGGGACACTCTACTGACTCTAGGTGAGAGTGACAGGGAGAGGGGTTCCCCCCAAGTAGAAGTCCTGGTTATGGAGTGTGAAAACATCCCAGAAGAGTGTGGGTTGAGTGTCAGGGACAGTCAGGTACTGTCTCACCAGTCTCAGGAGGGTGATGTGGGGTGCTTTGTCAAAGCAGAGTCACTGGATGGTTGGGTGAAGGGTACTTTGGTTAATTCATGTGAGGGGCTGAGTGATGTAATTGCTGGAGAGCATATGTCTAGTCCTTATTTTCCAGAGCTATGCCAACACCAGGTGGAGTGTGAGTTCTCTGACCCCAGGGAGCTTACAATGGAGGCAGACTTCTGGGTGAGTACCAGAGAGTCTGAAGAGGCATTTGGGGGTGCTCCTGAGAGGAGTGGTCTAGGTAGTTCCCAACCAGGTGAGGTAGGGAAGGATTGTAGTGTCCCAGGTAGGTCCCAGTGTAGTGGGATGGGTGAGGGACCCCATGTCCAGTCTCAGAGGAGAGGGAATGGGGATGGGTTGAGGCCCAAGGTGCCCGAGATCCGGTCCCAGGTCCTGGAGGGTTCCCTGCGGGAACCCCAGGAGGGGAGCCTAGCCTGTACCATAGGGCCATCTGTTGAGGGAGACCCCACAGTGTCAGGAGAACTTGGGGGGGCGGCTGTAGCCAGCGTCCCACCAGTTCTGGTGTCTGGCAGTACCACTCCTAGTGAGGGGTTGCAGAAGTCCAGACAGAGGGCTGAGAGGGGGTTGCGGACCCCAGTGGAGAACCTGGAGGGTTAGGGGTCAGCTCTGAGTGCAGAGCCCCCCAGGAATGACCTTGGTGAGACCATTTCTGGGCTGGGGGGAATCCAGACTCTGTCAGATGGGCAGAGGTCAGGAGACCTGCGCCAGCCAGACTCTTGTATGGCCCTTGGGGAAAGTGTTTCCCTTGTGGGGGGTAGGTGTGCCCCCCAGGAAGTCCTGGTGCGCCAGGCAATGATTCAACCGCAGGATGGTGACTCTGGGTTGGATGATCAGGTTCAGGGGGTAAACTCTGACCTGATGGGGAGTACGTGTGCTCCCAAGGAAGTCCTGGTGCGCCAGGCAATGGTTCAACCGCAGGGTGGTGACTCTGGGTTGAATGATCAGGTTCAGGGGGTAAACTCTGACCTGATGGGGGGTAAATGTGCTCCCCAGGAAGTCCTGGTGTGCCAGGCAGTGGTTCAACCGCAGGGTGGTGACCCTGGGTTGGATGACCAGGTTCAGAGGGTAAACTCTGACCTGGTAGGGGGTAGGTATGCCCCCCAGGAAGTCCTGGGTTGCCAGGCAGTGATCCAGTCTGTGGGTACAGACCCTGGATTGGGAGGCCAGGTTAAGGGTGTCCCCCCTGACCTGGAGGAAGGGGCTACTGCTAACAGTGCCCCTACCATGTTGTCTTCTGGGGGGGCCGCTCCTAGTTGGGTGGTTCAGGACCCCAGAAGAGAGGGCAGGGGGAGGGAAGCCTCACCCCTGGCCCTGGTCCAACCTGAAGGTACAGACCCCAGGTTGGAGGATAAGTTGCAGGTTAACATCCCTGCACTGATGGAAGAATTGTGCAGGACTGCTTCTACAAGCACCCTGACAGTTTTGGACTCTGGGGGTGCCGCTTCTGCAGGGAGGGTACAGAGCCCCAGAGGGGAGGACCAGGGTCAGGTTAACATCCCTGACCTGGTGGAAGAGAGAGTGGTCAAAGGGTGCCAGGCACCTGGGGCTACCACCCCCCACTCTCCACAGTCACAGTGGTTAGAGAGGCCTGAGGTCGGGCTCTCATCCCTGACAGTTGTCTGGGGCCACTGTGGCTTGCTGTCCTGGTGGACAGAGTTGCCCCTGGGGGGGGGAGGACGAGAGTCACACCCCGGGGGTGGAGTGGGCAACACCACTGTGTTGGCCCTGGTGGTACTATCTGCCCATTGCAATACATCTGTGAGCCAAGTAAAGTTAGGTGTTGCACAGATGGTGTCTGTAGATGAGGAGAAGGGTTCCCCATGGGTTAGCTTAGTGGGCCCTGAGAGTATGGACAGAGGGATCCAACTGGAGTCAGGAAGGCGTAGAACTGGAACATGCCCCTGCTGTTGTGGGCCTGGGTCCCTGTTCTATCGCCCCAATCAGGGAAGTACATCAAGGTATTGATTGTTCTCCCCTGGCTTTAGGCTGGTAGGGGGTCGTGTTGGACTTTTGCTTATGCAGGGTCATCCCCAGACTTTTTTGCCTCCTGCCTCCTATTTTTTTCTGACATGTTGCTGTTGGCTTTTCAACTCTGAGCACTTTACCACTGCTAACCAGTGCTAAAGTGCATATGCTCTCCTGTTTAAATTGTATGTAAGTGGTTCATCCATGATTGGCATATTTGAATTACTAGTAAGTCCCTAGTAATGTGCACTAGAGGTGCCAGGGCCTGTAAATCAAATGCTACTAGTGGGCCTGCAGCACTGGTTGTGCCACCCACATAAGTAGCTCTGTAATCATGTCTCAGACCTGCCCCTGCAGTGTCTGTATGTGTATTTTTACACTGTAAATTCGACTTGGCAAGTGTACCCACTTGCCAGGCCTAAAACCTTCCCTTTCCTTACATGTAAGGCACCCCTAAGGTAGGCCCTAGGTAGCCCCAAGGGCAGGGTGCAGTGTATGGATAAGGTAGGACATATAGTAATGTGGTTTATATGTCCTGACAGTGAAATACTGCCAATTTCGTTTTCACTGTTGCAAGGTCTGTCTCTCTCTCATAGGATAATATGGGGGCTACCTTTAAATATGATTAAAGTGTAGATTCCCCTAGAGAGTAGATGGACATGTGGAGTTTGGGATCCCTGAACTCACAATTTAAAAATACATCTTTTAGTAAAGTTGATTTTAAGATTGTGCGTTTGGAAATGCCACTTTTAGAAAGTGAGCATTTTCTTGCTTAAACCATTCTGTGACTCTGCCTGGGTTGTGGATTCCCTGTCTGGGTCAGTTTGACAGTTGGGTTGTTTTTCACCTCACACCAGACAGTGACACAAAGGGAGCTGGGGTGTGATCTGCATTTCCTGATTAGCCATCTCTGCTAGGAGGGAGGGGTGGAGTGGTCACTCTCATCTGAAAGGACTGTGCCTGCCTCTGACAATGCTGTCTCCAGCCCCCTGGTGTGTGTCTGAGGCCTTGCCTGGGCAAGGCAGGATTTCACAAGAAGGTGTGAGTCCCCTTTGAAGGAAGGTGACTTCAAAGACTAAAATGGGTATAAGAAGGGCACCCAAACTTACAAACTTTAGAAACACTTCTGGAATCAAGAGGAACCTCTGCCTGGAGAAGAGCTGATCGCTGAGGAACAAGTGCTGCCCTGCCTGTGACTGTGCTTTGTGGAGCTTTCCTGCAGTGCTGCTTCTGCCTGAGTAAGAGGGCAAAGACTGGACTTTGTGTGCCTTCCATCTTGAAGAAGAAATCTCCAAGGGCTTGATGTAGAGCTTGCCTCCTGTTGTTGAAGTCTCAGGGATAGCAAAGACTTCTTCCTGCCAGCACCTGGAGTCTCTGGAGAGACCCCTACTCTGCTCTGTGGTGCCCTTCCAGTTCCTGGGACCCTGAAAGGAGAGGCTGGCAGCCTAAGGACAAAAATACACGCACCGAGCACCGTGCGGAGAAAAGATCGACGCGAATCCGATCGCGGCTGAGAAAACGACGCGACGCCGGCTCCGCAGCTGAGAAACGACGCCGCAGGAAACGCGACCGGAGAATCGACGCCCGGAGCAGGAGAAACGACGCGCAGCATCGCTGACGAAGGCTGAGAGATCGCAACCAGCGCCGCGGGACTTTCGGACCGTCGCGTGGCTGGCTTTTTCGACGCGCCTCGCCGTGCCGAGCTGTTTTCGACGCATACGCCCGTGCAGGGTTATTTTCGACGCACACCGCCCGTGCGGGGTTATTTTTGCCGCAAACCAGGTACATTTTCACGCTAGCAGCGCTAGTGTGTTGTTACAACTACCTAAAGACTCTTTTTATTTTAAACCTTTAAAAAATCATAACTTGACTTGTGTATGTTGGATTTTTGTCGTTTTGGTCTTGTTTTGTCTAGATAAATATTTCCTATTTTTCTAAACTGGTGTTGTGTCATTTTGTAGTGTTTTCATTAAGTTACTGTGTGTGTTGGTACAAATACTTTACACCCAGCACTCTGAGGTTAAGCCTACTGCTCTGCCAAGCTACCAAGGGGGTAAGCAGGGGTTAGCTGAGGGTGATTCTCTTTTATCCTAACTAGAGTGAGGGTCCTTGCTTGAACAGGGGGTAACCTGACTGTCAACCAAAGACCCCATTTCTAACAGTATGTATGTTAGATGATGCAAAATGGCTTTCTATGTTAGATCATGTTTGGGGGGACCATCAGTTTAAGCTACATGAAGAATCTATGGACTTTACGGCATTTGTAATGGTCAATGATACTTATTGGTTCAGAAGGATGCCTTTTGAACTGGTGTCAGCATAATCAGTTTCTCAAAGGGTCATGGAAAGTGTACTGGGGGTCTAACTGGAGTCAAGGTGTATCAGGATGATATCTTAATTTATGGAAGCACTCTTGAAGAACATGATGACAGAGTACATCCAGTACTGAAAAGGTTGAGTGAAAAAGGATTAGGATGAAAAAGGGAGAAATGTACATTTCATAAGAACGAGTTGGATTTTCTTGGACATACGTTGACATTAGATGGTCTAAAACCTAAGGAAGAATTTGTTCGAAGCATAGTAAGAATGCCTCCACCTGAAAATAAGGATGAGTTAGCTTCATTTTTAGGGCTTGTGGAATTTTATAGTAAATTTGTGGAGAATTTTGCCGAAAAGACTTTCAACCTTTGGGGATTGCTGAAAAAGACATTGGTGTATAAATAGAACAGAACATGTGAACAGGAATTTCTTAATTAGAAAGGAGAATTGAAAAGTGTGCATAATCTGAAAAGGTATTGTTTTGGTCAAGAAAATATTGTTTGTACAGATGCAAGGGTAAAGTAATTAGTGGATACATATGTTCAGAGGCACAATGGTGTAGAAAAGACTGTAATTTTTGTTTCATAATCGTTATGGATTGCAGAAAGAAGGTATTCTCTGATAGAACGTGAGGCGTTAGCCATTTATTTGGCAGTGAAAAAAAACTGAAATGCTTTCTATGGGGAAAAAGGTTTATCATAAGAACAGACCATAACCCATTGAAGGAAGTTTTTATGAAAAAATCTGTTGATAATGTATCTGGAAGGATAGCAGAATGGGTTGTAGCATTACAGGAATTTGAATTCACAGTAGAATACATTCCTGGGAAGAGCAATATTGTCTCTGACTGTTTATCAAGGTTGGTTGATGTGGAAGAGGATGAAGATGAAGAGAACTTCATGGAAGAAGAGAAAGTATGTGCTATACATGATGGAATTGTGAGTATGGAGGAGTGGAGAAAGGGAATGCAAGATGACTAAGTGTTGCAAGAAGTTATGTGCAAGATGGAGAGTGGTCGGGGGAAATATACTGTTGAGCATGAAGGAAAGAGCATATTGGAATGTTAAGGAGGAGTTATCATGTATTGAGGATATTATATGCAGGAGTACCAGAATGGTTCTCCCCGAAGTAGTTAGGAAAAGATTACCAAGTGTTGCACATGAAGGATACTAAGGGATTTCGATTTTGAGATGCAAAGAACTACGGTGGAATATTGGTGGCCAGCGATGGACAAAGAGATGGAGAGAATAGTAAGAAACTACATTGAGTGTAGCATTAGTGATAAAATATGCAAAACTAGAGAACAGCCATTGAACAAAGGTTGCCCAAGAGATTGTGGAGTGATGTGTCAATGGACATTTTGGAACCACTGTAAGGGGGTGTGTGTAGAAGATTCATCATGGTGTTGGTAGAATAATATTCCAGGTCGCTGGAAATGAAAGTAGTGAATGAAATAACATCAAAGAAAGTGATGGCATTTTTAACACAGATTTTCTCAATGGAAGGGCTACCTGATTCAATGTTAACTGATAACAGTGTGCAATTTGTTTCTAAAGAGATTGAGCAGTGTTAGAGCAACAGGGGTATAGTTCACAAAAAATCAGCTTTACATCATCAAGAAACAAATGGTACTGTAGAAAGGATGATATGAACAATATAGGAAGCTATTCAGCTGGCAAAAACTTCAGGTAAAGATTGGTTTCGTGAATTGAATAAATGGGTGGAAGTGTACAAGGTAACACTGCATGCCACCATGGGGAAAACACCATTTGAATTGCTCAGAGGAAGGTGTGCTAACTCTACTTTGTCACCTATGTGGAGAAAGAGATTTAATGTAACACATGAGGGAAAATTTGATGAGAACTGGAAGGAGGGAGTGTTTCGGAAAGTGATGGAAAGAAAGAAACATGTGGAGAAAAAAAGGCAGTGAAACCTGTGATAGTGATGGTGGGAAACATTGTGAGGATAAGATGCCCTGTCACTCATAGTTTGAATTAGAAATTTAGCAAATCTATGAGAGTGATGAAGGTTTTTAACAATGCTATAAAAACTGAGGATGGGCATATTTGGAATATGAACAGAGTTGTGAAACTCTCACTGGGAATAGAGAGAGGAAAGAGCGAATGAGTGAAGGAATAAGAGTGTAAAGTGCAAGAACAACAGGAAAATGTTAAACAGAAAAGAAAAACTTAGCATAAGGAGGTGGAGAGAAAAGCGTTAAGGAATGGTGCACCTTTGAGAGTCACCAAGAGGAATCAAAGACTTACAAGGAAATTGGATGACTTTGTAATATAATAGGTTTTCATACACATGTAAAATATGTTCAAGGCACATTTGGAGATCTTGTCATGTATTTAGTTGTAAATTAATACGTGATCTTAGTTAATAGTTTATACTGCTTGTTAAATGTCTTTTAAGGGTAGAATTTAATGTTCAATGTGTGAAAAGGAGTGATGTGTGGCATCTTGGAGTGTGGAATCTACAGTGGAGATGGTTCCACTGTAATTAAGGAATGTGTGTGGAATTTTGGGGGACAGTTGGAGTGAGGACTCAGTGGCAGGAAGAGATGTTGCTATGGATAGAGCCTGTATTCAAGATGAAACATATTCTTATTCTCCTGAAGGCCTCATTTTGCTTGGATTATTGGACACCACCACACAGTTCCTCTTAGGACATTGCACTGAAGTATACAAATAAGTGATGGGTGGATTGCTTGAGTTAACATTAGCCACTGGTAATTACTTGGGCCACATCCCAGTTCATCGTTAACCTGCACTCCTTGCTAACTCAGGCCTATATTTATACTTTTTTGCACCGTATTTGCTTCACTTTTTGACGCAAAAGCGGCGCAAACTTGCAAAATACTATTATATTTTGTAAATTTGCTCTGCTTTTGCGTTAAAAAGTGACACAAATGCGGTGCAAAAAAAGCATAAATATGGGCCTCAGTTTGGGCCCAGCCATATGCAAACCAGTTTTAACTTTGTTCCTACTGGGACAATCCTGCCTACACTGCCAAGCCAGATCCTGCTTGAGCTGGAACACAGCCACCCCAAGACCAGTTTCACCCTGATTGGGGCTTCTCATTCAGGTGTAGCTAGGTTCCAGTGGCAAAGTGAGCATGGGATTCACATATGGGCCTACTTATCACACTTAGGGCATCTCACTGAAGTATACAAAGAAGTGATGGGTTGAATGATTGAACTATTTGCCATCCAGTGGGATATGGCACACTGTCTCAAGGGGACAGGGTAGTGGGGGTAGGCATCATGGGAGGGAATCAGTGGGCCAGGAAAGTGAGGCTACTGGTGCCTTGATCAGCCAGGCCACCATTGACTGAGTCTTCAGAGCAATAGATGAGCCCCAGATGTGATGGGCCAGGTCATAACTGAGCTCTGGAAGATCAAGGAGGTGCAGAGGGAGCTCATATTGGATGTACGCAACCACAATGACAAAATGAGCTCCCTTACTTTTGACATCTATCACCACATGTGCAGGGCTTTTCCAGTACCATCTGCCCCTGTCTGTGGTCCTGCTCCTCCCACCCCAGTCTCTCCACCTGTGCCCCTACTCTTTCCCAGAGAGGACCTTCATCCAGACCACCAGGAGAAGTTGGCAAGACCTCCACCACCATCTCCAAAAGACGCAGATCATAATCTCCTCTAGTGTGTGTCTACCATTTAATCTGTTGACTGTTTCAGAGACACAATTACCTTTTTGAGGAAAGTTGTATTTTGTACTTTAAATTCTAAACTGTTTTTGCCTGTACCATAAGACTTACATCCACCATGATAGACTTTTTTTCAGTTAATTTTCTCAATGTTTGAAACACCTTTCTGTTCCGTTGTATTATGCAAACAAAAGATATGCACACAAACTAGAAGACTGCTGTTGCATTTAATGTGGAATTTAATTTGCCATGTCTGTCTTTCACCATCTTTTTGCCAAATATTTTGAACATTTATTTGCAAAGGAAAATTGGAAATGACAATGAGGTAATGTGTTACCCATTTCATTCAACAAATCAAAATCAAAATGTATTGGTAGCATACATATGTAGAAAACAAGTCTTACATTAAATCAGAGCTGAGTTTCACAAACCATGCATAACCACAATAGTCTATGCCATTTCGAGGTAAACACTTCACGATCTTGATACCATGGAAGAAAGGGAATATTGCATGGGATCAAATTAAAGAGGCAAACTTTCACTGATGCGTGACCTTAGCTGGAGCCATACATCCTGCCTTTACAATAGGAATCCTACATCAATAACACCAATAGTCTATATCATGGCAATATCTGGTGCAATGTCACAACCACCATTCAGTTGTGTGCTAAAAAAGTGCCATCAACTATAAGGAGACACATCAAAAGCTACCGTCACTGAAAACAAATGAAAGATTTAGCCAATGTGAAGGAAGAACAGTATGCTATGGCTTGTCATACACATGTGGTTTGAGCAAGTTGAGTGCCACATATTGTCTTTATGGAAATATCACACACAAAACAGACCTGTTACAATCTACTGAGCTTCCATTCAATAGCAGTGCAAGTTGTCCCTGTACAAGATTTGTCCATCCCAATTGGGTGTCTGTCCCAGGATCAACACATGCTCACTTTCCACTTTCCAACACAACATATCACTGCAAATGTCACAACTTTGAAATGTCCAAATGAAGATGACATGATGAAGGACCCTAAAACAAAATAACAAGGGATAATTAATTATTACAGGTATTAAATTTGACTCAACTAACAAGTGAGGGAAGCACATATACTTAGCATAAGCAAAGTCGATCTATGGCAATAAACACAGTAGTCAATGTAGGAAAACTCTGATCCAGTAACACCTTTGCCTTGGACTTTCCTAAACTGACCATTCCTACCAAATTTCCATTGCAGACTGATATTTTCCATGTGTCCAGGGGCGTAGCTTGGTCAGTAAGACTGGGAGTGTGTGAGCTTCACGATTTTCTAACAATATAATGTTAAAATATATTATACCACAAGGACGGTGCATAAAAGGGGCTTAAGGGGAAGTGAAAAGGGAGAGGAATGTGAATTGGTAGGGGTACTAAGAGCGAAATTACAATAGTTTTGAAAATAAAGAATATTTTTGAATACTTTCAAAACTGATGATGGAGAGAGTGTGTATACATTTCTGTCTATATGTATGCAAAGAGTCCTGGGGAAATCCAACAGATACCTCACCAAACCCCATTGAAAGGACCTGTAGCCCACTATTTATCATAAAATACGTTTTGGGGAGGTTGTAACACCACATATACCCCTTCTCAATCTACACCCCTGCCTGTGTCACAAGTTGTTCTGACTTTGTAGGTTACAATATATAAAAGTAAACTTACACTCAGATGAAGAATTGGTCAATGACATCTTCATTTAGGCCAATTCCTTCTTCTTCACCATTCTTCTCCACTGTCAACTTCATTGGGCATTTCAACATCCTCACCCGGTGGCTCTTCACAGTCTCCATCTTCTGTGATTATTGGCATGTTTCGTTGCAGGGCGATGTTGTGGAGCATGCAGTAGGCAACCATGATTTGGTGCACCATATCAGGTGAGTAAAGGAAGGCTCCACTGGTCTTGTCCAGGCACCTAAACCTGGTTTTCAGGAGCCCAAAAGCCTGCTCCACTGACCTCTGTGTTCTTTGATGGGCCTTATTGAAGCAGACTTCCACTGGAGTTGTTGGATTCCTCACGGTGCCAACAACCATGGTTGGTTAGGATATGATGAGCCTCCTACATGGAAGCAGCATATCAGTAGATTAGTGTCATACCAAGTCATTGTACCTTTCTAATCTAGGATTCAAACAAATGATCCTCATGTCATGTTGTACTTACCAATAAGCCAAGCCCTCTCACGTCCATGGTGTGACATTTAGTGCTGTTCCATAGTACAAATGAATCATGTGCTGACCCAGGAAAGAAAGGCACTTGAAAGGCAAAATTTGGCTAAGCAGACAACTTGCACATTGATGGAAAGGAAGTTTTTCTGATTGCAGTAGACCTGTTTCCTTGCGTATAGTGGCACCAAGATAATATGTGTGCCATCTATTGTTCCAACCACATGTGGTAGCTCACCCAAAGCATAACATTCTCCAATCACAGTGTCCAAATTCTGTAGTTGTGGGAACTGGGTGTAGCTGTTGATTTGTCCCAGGTTTGCAGAAAGGACTTCTTGTAGCACACCACTGAAAGTTGGTTGGGACATGCCTCCAGATACTGCCACAGTGTATTGAAAAGAACCAGTGGCCACAAAATTAGGTACTGCCATGAGTTTCACTACTGGTGTTATTGTTGTTGTGTTTCTATTGTGAGGTAGGAGATCAGGCTCCTGCGGGTGAAACAAATCCAGGATAGTTTACCACTTATTTAGCCAAACCTTTTTAATAACATCTTTTTCCTCCATGGTGGCAAGGTCTGGAAATAGCCTGAAGACCTGAAGCCATCATCTCCTATCCATGTGTGGGGTCAAATGTTTGCATGTATGGAAAAGAAAATACTGCCTTAACTGGTCACATCATACCCTGATAATCAACACATATCTGATATCTTGGTCACATTACGAATCTCATTGGGTCAAATATGTACATGCAATGTTTTCAAGTTATTTTTACTTAAGAAAACACTTTTTTCCTGTCTATTTTTTACTTATGTGCAAATAACACATTTGAAATGTATTTGTACATCATTTTTTTTTTTTTTTTACTACATACCGTCCAGTGAATATTACTTCCCCTGCGGCACCATCAATGTCAAACACAGTCACGGTTCAATTTTAATGTGTCATATCTTGCCAAAAACAGTATAGTTCATATCTGACATTTGTATTCACTAGCCTCCATTTTGAGTGCTAAGGCTGCACTAACAATTGAAAAATACACAGCTTTCCACTCTAAAATGGCGGATGCCTGACCTTGTCGTCAGGACATTGGCTCGCTGATGGCCGTTGGCAGAAATTGACCACGTATCAAGTGGAACAATCCCCAATGGACCATGCTATGAGCTAACGTGTGTGCTGGCTATGTACAAAAGCCAATGGCTGTGTTTGTCTCTGTCACAAATCACATCCGCTGTATACTTGTAACACTGCTGACAACAAGACCTCTTCATTTTTTGCTGCTGTTACTGACCTCTGGGAGCCAGGATGCTGAGCAAAGCAGGTGACAGGGCCCCTTCCTTCAGCATGGATGAGCTGGACCTCCTTGCCAGCGAGGTCCTGCCCCCATACATCCAGCTATATGGGATGGGCACCCAGAGGAGCAGGTACATGTCTGATTGGGAAATGTTTGACTAAGTAATGGGTTCCTTTTTTGTCCACAAGCTAATTTATTCCTTTTTGTTCATGGATGAAGTGCTGTGCTTGGAGTGTAGTGAACTGAATGATTTAGCTGGGACAGAATGCTGTTTACCAATGTTTAAAATGCCTGTACTTGGAAATGAAATGTCACCTGAAAGGAGAAGTAGAAATATCTGTCCATGTAACTCACAGTTCCAGATTTCATCAGACAAACTGCAGGGCCCTTACCATCCATGGGCAGTAGACAGTGTCCGAGTAGTATAAGTGAAAAGATACAGCCCATGTCAAATAGGTTATGGAGTTGTCTCATGCTGTCCTGCCAAGTGGGATTACAGCCTACATTGTGGAAGTGGGATTATCTGTATGGTTTAAACATATCATGATGCCATATATAGGGAAAGTGATTTCCTGTGCTGTAAGTTCAAATGACACAGTCTCTCAACCATCTAGACTAGTATGTCCCATTCCTACACACATTTGTTCATACATCCCCCAAAGCAATGCTCTTGCCGGCACATAGCTGCCCTTCCATTTTGCCCTTAGACACAGTATGTGATGCAAACCATGGGTTCAGACTCTTAGAAGTGTAGGGATGAAGCCAATGCAGCTGTGTGTGGGGATATGTGCAAATAATGTACAGGCTGTTTAGCCATTAGTAGCTCACAATGATTGTGACTAACCAGTGTTAGTGGATCGCCCAACAGGAAAGGTTGCATAGTCCTGGCTTAGATGACATTTGTTGCCTGAATTGGTAACATGAGGAGCTAAAAAGTGTTGAGGGTTCTCAGCAGATCTCTGCAGATCAGTATTTGGAGCCTTAAGCCAATGTTTAGTGAAAGCATGTGAGCAATGCCACAAAATTGTGTCAGCACTACAGACAAACAAAATCACTCAAACCTTCTTTTCTTGTTATTTTATTTCATCCATACAGGTAAATGCCCATTAAAAGTGGGACATCTGGAAGACCATTGCTAAGAAGGTGCGGACCCTAGGGTTCCATAAGAAGCATAGCCTGCATTGCTGGAAGAGGTGGGTGGACCACCAAAGCTGTGCACGTGAGTCAGAGGAAGGCCATCTCGGCCAGTGCTACCCAATAATCCAAGCGGGTGCGCCACACCCTGACCCCTCTAATGGCCTGCATCCTTGCGGTGGCCTACCCAGAGCTTGATGGGTAGTTGAGAGACAAACAGCAGCATCAAATGGGTAAGTTATAGTCTAAAGCTATTTTTGTTATTTAACCTTTTTTATTTCCAGCAATGTTGTATAGCTTCAACATGACAGTTGACACAAATCCAACGCACGTGAGGATTTCTTGAGATGTAAGTAAATCAAACGGTGTCTGATGCTGTGCTTGGTGTTTTGTTTTGTGCTGAAGGTTGCCACTAGATTCCTCATTACAAGCCAAGTACAGTTATGAGCAGACACATGGCTGCATGCGAAAAAAGAGGTACCTGCATTTTCTCTATGTCATGAGGGACAGTTGGACCAAGCATGTCCAATCTGAGGACTGGGTCAGGTGTGATTGTCCATCAAAAATGTGAGTAGGTAACGTAGACCATATTACTAGTGATATGGCAAACTGCACAAATTATGATGCAGTTGATGCCTCAGACTTGAAATTGGTAAGTTGGTGCAATGACAATATGATAATAAGCATCAAAAGGACTGAAAAGACATGTCCAATGGCATCATTCCTTCTCTGAAATATGTTTTCACAGCACAATTCCAGTCAGTTCATGTGATTAGTAGCATATTAGTGCGCAGACTTAGTCCTTCACAAATGTGTATGTAAGCCGGTCTGTGTCGAACAACATGAATTAGTATGCCAAACTGTATTGACTGCAAAAGACAGGATGGATCCACATTGGTGAGAGAGTTACACATACCCCAAACAACATTTTGGTGTCCTTAGTTTTGTTCAGATGAGAAATCAATGATGGAGAGAAATGTGATACTTAAAGGGACATTTGCAGATGGAAGATTACATCACATAGATGTTGTAGAATCCTTTATTGAGAAGTCAATATTTGGCCCAATACATGACTCTTTTGGAAATGTGAATATATTTTTTGCTCTGTATTGCAGTGGTTGCAAAATGTCTCAAGGCCTTTGGGTTTGCTGTCAAAGCCTGCATGGAGAGAACTACAAGGGGGTAAGAGACAAAGGTATGCATGATATATGAGCTAGCACTGGGAATTTCTAGACTTTGAGCAAATGTTGTGTGATCAAAGTTCCCATTAAGTTGTGTTTACACAGTTACACTCCGACTGTAGTATCTATCTTTTCAGCATCATCTGAGCAAGGCGAAGGTGACAGTGGCTATGTCAGGGGGGAGGAAGCTGGCCACTGTGGCTTGAGTGTGGACACCACAGACACCAATGGACCCAGTGGCCGAGAGGGTGAGAGGACTGGTACGGAGGCCACCAGTGTCTCAACATCTTCGGAGGCGTCCACTGAAAACCAGTCCCTAGTGGTGGCTGATCCTGGAGCAACTGTTGCACCTGCGCTGTTGTCCGCCACCCAACTTCTGATATCCACCCTCCCTCTTACTCCCCTCTCCAGTTGGCCGTAGCTGCCCTCCTAAAAGGGCTGGTGGCACCTTCGCTGCAGGCACCTCTAACCCTGCCCCGAAGTCCCAGGTTGTGCTCAATAAGTAGGCTGTAGGTCTTTTGCAAACAATTGCTGTAGGTCAGACTGCACTACTGAATGGCACCCAGCGACTGAGTGGTCAGAACATCCAGGTACTGGCTTACCTGGATGGCATTCACAGTGCCCTGTCTGGCATACAGTGGTCATTCAAGGGTCTGGTCTCCTCATTGTCCGAAGACTGCCACCCAACCTAACCTCATGCCCAAACTCCAACACTTCCCCAAATTCCTCTTCCCAGCTCTATCCAGAGCACACCTTCACCTGCACCCACTCTGACCCAACAAGAAACACAGACAAACACATGGAGACCACACACCCCACCACAACCACTAGAATACCCACAGACATCACACCCACCACAAGACAAACCCCCACACTCACCACACTCACCACCAGCAGTTCTGCAGACATCACATCCACCACGATACAGACATCTGCACTCACCACCAGTACACCTGAAGAAACCACACCCACCACTACACAAACACCCACACAGACCTTCAGCACACCCACAGTCACCACACCTACCACAATACACACATGCACCAGCACACTCACAGACATCACAACCAAAAACACCACCTCCACAACACACACACACATACTGAACTCAAATGCCCACACTTACCCACACAGCAGCCACTCAGTAGAAAACACAAGGCAAAACATACACCACATACACCCGACCCTCAGGCACCCTCAGCATCAGACACTTGCACTAGTTTGTAAACCCTTACACTAAGTTATACCTGCATCAGGTGCAATGTATGCAAGTGAGGCATTCTCCCACAAGGAGGTCCTTAGAAATGGTGCAGTGAAATCTACAAGATTTTGCTGTGTCATTTTAGCATCATTTTTTAATGCCTGCTCAGGGCAGCCATTAAAGGGACACTATGCTTTCTTCTACGAGCCTTCCCGCGCTTTGCTGGACTAGCATAAAAAGTTTTGACGCTAGTCCAGCAAAGCGCCACAACTGTGTCAGAATTTCTGATGCAGCTGTGCTAATGAATGCCATAGTGCAATGTATTGTAAATAAAGTGCTACCATGGTGGTGTTAGGGGGATGCAGGGTGACGCAAGAAAACTGGTGCATGTGAGCAATGCACCAGTTTCTTGTAAATGAGGCCCATAGTTTGTAATTTTAAGTTATTTATATATATTTTTATTTAATTGTTAATAGTAATTTATAATGCTGTAATGGGTTGTTTGTAGGGGGATAGGATAGGAAGTTAATTAGGTAATAACTAACTTAATACTTTTATAATAACAATTTATAATTTTTAATTAATTATGTGATTGATATTAATAATGTAAATTATGTATTACTGATTCATTTTGTCTATATTTTTGGTCCAGGTTGCTAAGTTTGTGGGAGTAAAGGATGGGAAGTAATTAAGCAATACTTAATTACAATTAACTGTTAATTAATAATTTAAACTATTATTAATTATGCAAATTGTGCAATACTTATATACTTTACTTATATTTTCTGTGTGGGTTAGTGGGTTAGAAAGAGATTATTTTTTATTACAAATTATATTAAAAAAATATATATAATTAAACAAACAATAGTAACACAATTAATATATGAATTAAAACACACTAAAATAATTGAAAAACGATAATATTTACAACTATTTCTCTGAAAACAATATTAAAAACAACATTTTTAAAACAATATTATTTACCAAAAAAAGTGATATTCTTGACAGTGAGATTTTTGCATTACAATATTTTTGCATCATGATATTTTATCTCCAATATTTACAACTCAATGTATTGTCCAAACATCCTAATGCTGGAGCAGGCTCAAGTTGGAAATCTTCTTTTCAATGGAAGGTTTCAACATAGCATTATAGCCGCCTGTCGAGGACTACACCAGTTTCTAAAGGCTCTGAACGCGAGTTATACTCCAGAGTGCAGGCCGAGGCATATCACAAGGGTGAGAGTATTTAACGACCATATATCCCAAGGCAGAAGGGATACAATGCTTCTAGAACACTCCACTCACTGTGGATGGAATGTTCTAGATTTAACGGGTAGAAACAAAAAGACTGTTATCGGCCCTCTGAATCTCCATTGTCTTTAACAGGCCAATGCTCTATTATGGTGTTTATAAGTGAAAGAAGCCTGTTTCTGAAGCTGTGACATATTTGTTTCTTTCAACATTAGATAAACTGCTTCACGACAATTTAGATATTGAAAAATAAATACCTAAGTGCCACGTAGGCCTTGCATGGGAAAAACACACACTCGGCTTTATTTTAGAGACTTGCTTATGTGTATAATACTTGCATAAATATTTTCTGTAAAAAAGTTTAAAACTCTTTATAGTGGTGTGTGCAGGTGATATGAGTTCGGAGCCCACCCTAGGAATAAATCTGATATTGCGCTGCCCAAAATTAATAAAAAAGGTTTCGAGAAATACATCCTATTCCTGTAATGCACAGCAAAGGGGCCTGCATACAAAAATGCCTCCAGAGAGATGTATAGTGTTGCTATTATAGTCTGACTGCTCTCCGGCAGGCATCATAAGCTGCTTCCATCCAAACAGGATTGATGCTTCCCATCAATCTTTTTTTTTTTTTTTTTAAAGTTTCAAAAGTTTTATTAAGAATATATAAGGCGGTACATACAGCATATAAACAAACTGTTTAGCTTTCAAAACATTGTTTTTGTTCGTTTACCACAATTATTTCCATTGTAAGCATATATACATGTACTGTCAGGTAAGTAAAAATTCCCAGTTGCATAGTTGAGTTGTGTACCCTTATTTTGAAGAAGAGTGGAAAACAGGTGGGGGGGGTGGTAAGGGGAGGGGGAGCGAGGATAGGGTTGTGTAGGAGGGGTTGGTCTTGGTATAGGGGAGAGACAAAATAGTCATATGAAATGGGGAGGGGGAGAGAAGGGAAAGAAAGAGGGAGAAAGAGGAAGGGTAATCGCGGGGGAGTGTAGAATGAAGAGACTCGAGGTAGGCAGGGGGTCTTTGTATCCTGAGACTAGCTTGTTCAGGCCTAAGAGTAGATCGTTCTGTACTTCTCCGTCTGTAGCAAGTTATTATCTAGGGGTAGATAATATGTATGATAGATATGGTAAGGTCGGTTAGAGAGTGTCTACGTCTTATATGAGTTGATTTCTCAGTCCTTGTTTGTGTTAGGAAGCGACTTGTATTACTATGTTGGGTAGTTCAGGGTCTCGGGCATGTGACAAAATTAGAGGCCTGTGGATTGATAGAGAGAGAGAAAAAAGAGAGAGAGAAGAGAGGATAGCGTAGCTAGGGAGAGAGAGAGGGGGCAGTAGGAGATTAAATGTGTTTCCGGAGTCTAGGATTCTCAGAGGGTGATTGGTAATTAATATTCCCTAATCATTGATCATTGAACATTGATCATCCGTTGGTCATCCACCAGCCGCTTCATGGTCTCTTCAAGAATGGGCGCCAGACCTCCTCAAATTGTTCTGCTTGGTCCTGTAGGTTATAAATCACTCGTTCATGGGTAGCCGTTTGATACATAGCCGTCATCCATTCCATGGGTGTGGGGGCAATGCTAGATCTCCAGTGCCGGAGTATGCATATTTTGGCCGTGGCTAGTGCCGTGTGGATTAATCGTTTATGTGCCCGCGATAGGGAGGGATACGGGCGAATGTCATGTAGAATGATAAATGCTGGTGGGGTCGGTTTTGGTATCTGTATGAAGTCCGATAAGGCGAGGCGTACCGCGTCCCATAGTGACTGTACCGTGGGGCAGTGGCATAAAATATGAAGTTGGTCGCAATATGGCTCTGTGCATCTCCAACAGTTCGCGTGAGGTATCAGCCCTGCCCTGAAGAGTTTAACGGGGGTCCAGTACCATCCCTGAAGGATTTTAAATAGGCAAAATTTCAGGCGTGCTTCACGTACGCCCCTGTCGAGGGCTTCTAGTATGTCTGGCCATTCTTCGTCCGTGTAGGTTATCTCTAGTATGTCCTGCCACTTTAAGCGTAGTCGTTCAAGTAAAGGCTGAGAGTAAAGGTGGTTAGTTAATTCGGCATAGAGGCCAGCCAAGACGCCTTTTTGTCGGCCCCATTTCTGAAGATAGGTGACGATGGGTGAGGTTTTGAGCAGCCACGGGGGGGGTTCCTAATGTTCTCCGCATACAGTGTTTGAGCTGTAGATATCGCCACTCCTGGTTACTTTGGATACCGAATTCTTCCTGGAGGGAGGCGAATGTGCGGAAGCTATCTCCATCTATTATGTGAGATATATTGTGGATACCTGCCTCGGACCATTGGGGCCATCTGAGAATAGTCCCTCCTATTTTAATGCTTTTATTCCCTGCTATGGGAGCCTGAGTATGCAGGGAGGGGTGTACTCCTAGTAGTCGATGGGCTCTGCACCACGCTGTGTTTGTAGCCTTGAGGATGGTGTTAGTTAAGGGAACGTGGGCGGCGTATGTTCCTCCCATCTCCGTATACTGTCCATATAGGAGTTTCTCTGTGATCACCCATTGCGGTGGATCGGCTATATCCGGAAGCGTATATATTAGCTGTGAGAGTTGTAGGGCCAGAGAGTATTGTTCTACCGAGGGTAGTCCTAATCCTCTGTAGAGCCGTCGTGCCAGTATTATTGCAGGTTTCAGTCTTGGGCGTGAGGAGCCCCAGACGAAGGCCCTTATGGATGCGTCTATTAATCGGAGTGAGGAAAGAGGTATCTGTAGGGGAAGCATGCCTAACACGTATGTGAAGCGTGGTAAGGTGACCATTCTGACCGCCTGTGTCCTGCCCGACATGGACAGGCCTAGTAGGGACCATTTGGCAAAGTCTTGTTTCATTTTAGATATAAGGGGGTCTATGTTGTCCCTGACCATATGTTCTAGACCTCTGTTAATAAACGTTCCTAAATATTTAAGGCGGGTCGGGGTCCATTTGAATTGAAGGCCATGTATCGCTGCCCTCGTCGTTATGCGGGATAATGGGAGTGCCTCACTTTTATCCCAGTTTACCCGATATCCGGATAGGGATGCAAAGTCTTCTATAGTGGAAAGTAGTGCTGGGAGCGAGGTTTCTAGATCCGACATTGTTAACAGAATGTCGTCTGCGTAGAGATATATTTTGGATATGCCCCCGGTGATATGGATCCCTTTTATTTGGTGAGAATTTCTTATGGTGGCAGCTAGGGGTTCCATGGCCAATAAAAATAGAAGTGGCGACAAGGGGCATCCCTGGCGTGTGCCCCTTCCGATAGGGAATGGGTCTGACATGATGCCCCCACAGTTAACCTGTGCTGTGGGGTGGTCATATAATAAACGTACTTTAGAGATAAATTGTTCCCCCAGGCCAAAATGCTTCATGGTTGTGAATAGGTAGGGCCACTCAATGCGGTCGAATGCTTTCTCCGCGTCTAGGGACAGGGCTAGGGCTTCGTCAGGTAATTGTATGGATTCTAACAGTGTATGGCAAAGAGTTCGCATATGATTTCTGGAGGTACGGCCTGGTACAAATCCTACTTGGGTATTGTGAATCAATGATGGTATCACCTTGCGGAGCCGCGCTGCTAGAACACTGGCTAGGAGTTTGACATCCCCATTCAAAAGGGAGATAGGACGGTAACTGCCGCAAAGAAGGGGGTCTCTCCCTGGCTTAGGCAAGATGACAATCGTGGCTTTATTGGATAGAGCGCCCAGGGAGCCTTCTTGACATGCTTCCGTCAGTGCTTCATGTACTGCGGTTATTGCCTCCTCCCCAGCCCATTTATAGAATTCCGCAGGGAATCCGTCCTCTCCTGGTGATTTATGGTAGGGGAGGCTTGTTATAACTTGGGTTATCTCTTCTTTGCTTATGTTACCGTCCAAGAGGGCCCTGCCTGCCTCAGACAGACGGGGTAGATTGGCCGCGGCAAGGAATGTCTCCATTTGTGTTTGATCTGTCGTTGTTTCAGGAGTGTACAAATGTCGGTAGTACTTGGCGAACTCGTTTACAATGTCTTGTGGGCGAGTTAGCACTGCTCCTGAAGAAGATGTTATGGCCGCAATGGCAGAGGCTGCCTCTCTTTGTCGGATCTGCGCCGCTAGGAGGCGACCTGCTTTTTCCCCTTGTTCGTAATGGCGGCCTCGCAATTTTTGCAGTGCGTATTCCGCCTGAGATGTATAGAGTTCATTGTGTGCCATGCGGGCCTGTTCTAAGGCGTGTCGCAGCCTAGGGGATGGTTGGGCGGTATATTGTTTAGTGAGGTCCTGTATCGTCGTCTCTAAGGTGGTTTGGCGGGCTATTCTGTCTTTGTTGGCCAGTGCTGCATCTCGCATCATATTCCCTATTAGGGTTGCTTTTGCTGCCGGCCATAGGATCCTTTTTGAGGATACAGTGCCTGAATTCTCGGCCATGTATGTGGTTACATGAGCTTTTAATTGTTCCTTCCCTTGTGGAGAGCGATATCTGTGTACAGCCAGTCGCCATGGTTTACGACCAGAGAAGGAGAGTCCCACCTGGATCCGGATTAGTATTGGGGAGTGATCTGAGAGCCCGCTGTCTAGGATACAGGTGTCTTGTATATGAGGGATTACAGTGTGTGATACTAAGAAATAATCCAGACGCAATTGGGTGCCATGGACGGTGGATAAGAAAGTATATTCCTTATCTTTCGGGTGTTGTATTCTCCAGCAGTCCACCAGACCGACGTCAGTGGTCAGGTCTGTCAGAAGCGCTCTGTCGTGATTGTTACATACATCGACAGGGCCTGTCCTATCCATTATGGCGTCTTGGACGAGATTCCAGTCTTCCCCAATTATGTATCGAGTAGTTCCGATTTCTGTCAGGAGGCGATTTAGCTGTAGAAGGAATGGGCGTTTTGGGCCGGTTGGTGCGTAAACGGATCCCACGCATAAAACAGTGTCCCCTAGTTTTAATTTAGCAAATATATACCTTCCTTCCGTATCATTCCAGGTTTTAATGATAGTGACCGGGAGGGATTTACGCACTAGTATCGCCACTCCACATTTACTTCCAGATTCCTGACTTGTTGGATGGCAGCTGAAGGCAACCCTCCCTACCCAATCCCGTTTAAGTTTACTGGATTCCAGAGTGTCAAGGTGAGTCTCTTGAATCAGAGCTATATCTGTTTTTTTGGATTGAAGATAGGACAGTATCTTTTTCCGCTTAACATAGCTCGTCATGCCGTGTACATTCCAAGAGAGTATGCGTAATGGTCGCGTCGCTTGAGGGTGGGGCTTCGACATATTGGATAATTGTGAGTAAGTAAGCACCCTCGATCCGGGGTTGGTGTTGGTGGGGGGGGGGGAGGGTGGGAGATATTGACTTAGTAGTTAGAGTGGGAGTTGTGTTTCGATATGATACGGTGTTTTATTTTATTTTATTTTATACGGGGGTTAGTAGCTGGTGGAGGCCAAGGGAATCCTCTGGAGAAGAAAGAGAAGAGAGAGGAGAGGGTGAAGGAAGAGAGGTAATGTAAGTAGGACGAGAGCCAGATGGAGGGGAAATATGAGGGAAAAAGAAGGCAAGGAGAAATGAGAGGGAGAAGAAAAGAGGGAGAAGGGGGGGAAGGGATGGATGCGTGTGCTGAAGTTGAGATTGAGAGTATAGCAAGAGAGCGTGCAATTTGGGGGAAGAAGTGGAGAAGGGTAGGGATGAGGGAGGTTAGGAGTCCAACCTCCTTCGTTCGTTAGGTCTGTAAACGGCGGGACCGATTTCTCTCGGAGCTCTCGTGCCGTCGGGCGGTCTCGATCGGGGGGGGCGAACGGGGGAAACAGCAGACAGCCAGTCATCGATATGTCGGTGATAAGGAGGGGTGGGGGGGCACACAGCATTGCTTATGTTTATGTATCGGGAAGTGGGTCTGTTCATCGGTGGTTAGTGGCTAGTGTATTAGTTATATAACTAAAGTGTATATTGGCAGAAGTAATGATCGGTTAATAACTATAGTACCTGAGCGGCGCTGGAGAGGAGGGAGGGGGTGTCGGGTGTTGATGGGGTATGGTGTTTAGGATGTTGTGCCTAGTACTTGATGTTGTATGGTATCGTAGGGTGTTTAGGAGTTCATAAGATAGGGTCGTAAATTAAAGTAGGGACTGGGCAGACAGAAAGACCGAGACCGGCTGGCGAGGGGAGGGGGGGGGCAGGGCAGAGGAGGGGGGGAGAGAGCTCAAACAGAGTATTATAGTTCTCGCGTATGCATGGGTACATAAAGATACCAATATACAGTATAATATAATACTTCCTGAGCATTTCTTTTCAACTATAACACTGCCTCATCTCGTCTCGCCTTACAACTGTTCAATGACATATTAGGTTGATCAACATAACCTCTCCTGGCATCTTATCACATTATCATGTTAGGAGCCATTATGCCAAACGTCTCTCTATTAATCGTAGGATAGGTAATGAGTGTAGCTGAGCCCCGGGTTACGCGAGGATAGTGCGTATCTCATGCTATTACTAGCTCCTTGCCGTGTATTATTACATCATAATACTGACCTACTAAGGTCTTACTTGGTATGTGCCACCATCATAGTCGTTCTGTTGTTGATGATAATTTAAGATAGTAATAATGATTAGGATGGGGGTAGGTACGAACATCTGGGGAAAAGAATAGCTAATAGTTTATAATTTACATTGTGATGTTATAATGTGGTGTGGAGTGGCAGTGTAGAATGTCATAATATTTCGCTTTGTTATGCGGTATTATGTTGTATTATGTCCTCGTGTTCTATTTTTTTTTTTTTTTTTTTCCCAGTTTCTTATTGTAGAATAAGGTAAAGTCAAGTAGTGGGAGCTTTGATATGTTTCAGGTTATATCGTATTGTGTGTCCCTGTATTGGAATTAATTTATCTTTGCGTGGTCTAGTCCCATCCCTTGGGGTGATAATGGGGGCTAAACGGTTCTAATGTCGGCGCTGGTCGAGTGTGGTGTGTATTAGGAAAGTTTCACATACTTTGTTGTTTACTACCATGAGATACTTTGTAGTGTGTGGAATGTAAGGTAAGTTCCATGATAGTTAATTAGTGTTTATTTTTTGTTATCTGTTTAATGCCCCTGTTACCTTGTTACCTTGTTATAGGGTTATAGGGTCGGGACCAGGCCCTTATTCAACATACAGTGAGTTGGTGGGGTCTGATCCCTGTTCTAGTAATCATCATCTGTTGTGTACTGAGGGCAAATAACGATTTACTGGTAGTTTCCATTATAGGGTCTCGGCTCTAGTCATAAAGAGCATAGATTTTTCATGTATCTGGTTTTAACATTGATACTAGCAGTCTTAGACAATTACAATAGTAATACACATATGATCTGGAAAGGTACTCATCCTTCCGCGGAGTCTATAGTTGTTATTTTCGACTCTCTGGCGATAGTCCCATAAGTCGTCTTGTCGCGTTACCTTCTCAAGAAGACCCAGTTGTAGGCTTTAAAGGGGAGCGGGATTTGTCTCTTTCCGATAATTGGGTGTGGGTTACTACTGCGTGTAAAATCTGACCCCTGTCATCATATGATCTAGTTAGTCTCTCCATGTCTCTACCTCTATGACTGGCTCCGGTGTCGTGTAGAGCCGTCTTCACCTTTTCTATTCCCGAGTGGGGGGTTTCGGCCCTATCACTGCCTCCTACAATGTCATGCTCACTGTCTGTGTTGTAAGAGTCCATAGGCTGGGATTGGAAAGAGTCAAGGAAGAGTCTCAATTCGTCGGGGTTATAAAAGTCCTTGGATACTCCATTTTTTGTAACCCACATTCTTGCAGGGTCAAAGAGACCGTATTTCATCTCTAGTTTGCGAAGCCGGGGTCGTAGGGCTAGGAAAGCCTTTCTACGTTCGTTGGTTTCCTTGGAGTAATCGGCGGTTATTCGGATCTCGTGCTGGTCTATTCGGAAAGGGCCGTGGTTGCGTGCTACTTGGAGTATTTGTCGGGTTTGATTATGCCGCAGCAAGCATGCGATGATTGAGGAGTTGTCAGAGCGTTTTGGGCCTATCCTGTGTGCCCGTTGGAATTCTAGCGGCGGGTCAAAGTCCAATGAAATCATTTTTGGAAGAGTGGAGGTCAGAAAAGTCTGCATATCCGAGCCTTCTTCGTTTTCCGGGATCCCAAGTATGCGGATATTGTCTCTCCGGCTCCTGTCCTCCATGTCCGTTAGTTTGCTCCTGAGGTAGATGAAGTCTTGTTCTCGCACCTGAGACGTGTTGATCTGCGTCTCTAGTGATCCCATGCGTTGTTCTAGCCCTGTCACTCTAGATTGAAAGCCGGCAATGTCAGATCGCATGGATTTGGTTTCTAGTGTCAATGAAGTTATAGAGGCGTCCATCCCCTCTATGCGGCGGCTGACGGTGGTGATCTCTTGTAGTATCCTGTCCATAGTCGTGGATTGATCTTTATCAGGCATCGTGGTGGACTCGTTTAAAGGTGGCGATGTTTGAGGGTTTATCTTCGTGGGGGTTAGGCGTTTGTGTTGTAGCGCTTCTGAGAATAATAGTTGTCGTGCAGGCTTGCTGACAGGTTTATGGTTCGGTTTGTTGCCGGGCATCGCCTCAATTGTCTACAGAGTCTGACCACGTGGGGCCCGAGATTCCCTCCGTAGATTCCGATAAGGATATAGATGTTCGGTGGCTTACACTGGTGTCAGTCCACTCCCTTCTCCTGTATCTCTGTTCTCTTGGCTCCCTCTGGCTCTCCTCATCTCCGGTGCCCCCCCAGTCGCTCACCCCTCTCGTCCCCTCGCCTCCACGTGCCTCCCGTCGTGCCCCTCTGCCCTCCTCAGTATTAGGTGTCTGGAGGGGGGGGAGAAAGTTTATTATCTCAGCGGGAGGGTTTTTGTTGTCCCTCTGTGATGGAAAAGAGGGGAGAAGTCGTGCCTCTGCCTCCGGCGATGCCGTTCTTATTTTGAAGAGATTCGATCCTACCTCTCTTTGGGTTTCTCTCCCGGCTGTCGAAGGGGCCGCACCCCTTTGCTGCGTCTTCCCGTCTCCCTGTGGGGGGGGGGGAGGTCCACGGGTGTTTGTTGGCGTTGTAGGGAGATGGATGCGGGTCGTCACGGCTCCCGCAGTCCCTGCGGCCTGTTCAGCTTGCTCCTTGCCGCTACGGGCACGCCGTCCGCGGTCTTCCGAAGACGCGACTCCACCCCTTTCTCCAGGCCTTATCGGCCTGGGGCGAGTCGCGAGTTTCCTGCCTTGCGTCCCGCTCCTACGGGGTCCCCGGACATGGTTCCGTGTCGCCGCTGTTGTAGGGGTGGAGGGGCACCGAACCCGGTGTGTTGTCCGGCTGTCTTCTCGCCCCCGTCGCCCCTCCGGGACCGCCTCGGCGCGGAGCTCTCGCTCTAAGCGGCCATCTTGTTTCGTGGCCCGGCCACGCCCCCGCTTCTCATCAATCTTTAATTTCCTGCCCTATCAGAACTAAAGAAAAGCTTCTGTATTTCATTCCAATCAAGAACAATTTGTTGTTCAGCTCATCTGCTTCAGAAACCATTGGCCTGAACGAAATCTTTGTGAAGGAGGAATCACGCCTACACTCCTTGCACACACAAAAGCCTCCAGACAGAATGGCGTCCTTTGACAACCCGATCAGGAAGTTTGTAATCTGCAGTAATTCAGGTACATGCGCAGCACACACCGTAATTTATGTTAAATTCATAAGAAATGATGTTTTGGGGTGAATACGTACACTTTGACTTGAAATGGCTGTTATTTTAGCATGCAGCAGAGCCAAAGACAACACTACATTACAACGTGCTTTATTAAGAAGAATTCTCTTTGGAGAGAGCGCCTCATATTTCACTGAAGCCTTACAGGGCCCGACAGAGCAGGTTAATGATTTCTTGATTCTTGTGATTCATTACATCTCCAGTGGGATATAACTGCTTAGCCTACGTTTCCATGGGAAGAACAGCATAACAGAGGAATCCTGCCAGCACATTACAGGAGTCCCAGGGAGGACAATGAAGCAGCAGATAAGCGAAGGTGACAATACATGCGAACAAGAAGTGCAATGCAAAGGGTCTCGCATTTTCTCGAGTTAGAGCTATTAGCGTTGTAAACTCCTAACCAGACTTTTCTTGCGCATAAACTGAAAATTAAAAGTCAAACAGTTTTACATAAGCAAGACAATTCACAGCAACATGGCCGCCTTGAGCACCAGCGTGAAGAGACACACAAAAGGAAAAAGAAGTTTGCTCACAGTAAAACTTATCTGCAAAAGTGCAATTAGCCATGTAACAGGAGCGATGGCCAAGGCGGTAACAAATCCTCCCCAAGGAGGGACAAAAATAAACCATTTACCAATGTCATCAAAGGATTTTTGAAGGGCAAGCCCACAAAGCAGTGGTAGTGATGGGCGCGAGGTGGGCGTTGTTAAAAGTCCAGATACATACCAACAAGTCGGAAAGGCAGCGCTGCTATGCTGAACCTAAAAATGGCAACATTCCTTCATGTGCTTTAAAGCAAAGGTGGTCTCATAGACCCTTCTTTATGGTCGTCAAGCAGTTGCCCCTGCTCGAAAATGTTGGTCACTGGTTCCTTCGACAGTATGGGTGAGTTTAAAGCCCCCAGACATCATGATGTTGCCTAAATCACTAAAGTATTCTGTTTTATTTCTTGCTTACTTTTTCGTTTTTTTCAGCAGACTAGAAATACATCCTACATCAGATATTCACTTTTATCATACTGTATACAAGATGAAATAACAAAAATTGCAAGCAGGTGGAAGATAGAAGGTAAACATAAAAAGAATAATCTTTAGGATATTACTTTGTGAGGAAACTTGGATCTCTGTTTTAAAAATAAAGAAATACACAATATCATGAGCACATGAACTAAATACTACCCAAATATCGAAAATATAATCTCAACAAACAAAACATCTTTGACTATAAATAAAAAAACACTATAACTAAATTCCACTATGCTACTAATTTAAAATGGTGTAAATTGCTAAAGTACACATTAACACGTTTAAAAATATTTTTTAGAAAATAGAGTACAAACCACAAATAAAATAAATCAAAGTAACATTAAACTAAATGAAGAAAAAATAACATTAAAACAACATTAAATAAAATGTTAAATTAAACCAACCAATAAACAATAATTTTATGTAACTTTTTAAATATAACTTCAAATATTAGCACATTATATAAAGGACAGAAAAACATACACCAATATTATGCAAAAACACAAACACTTCTCTAAAAAGACAATATAGCGAATTCCATACAGAATAAAATACTATACCATACATTCCTGACTACACTATAGGAAAACTCACAGGTATCCCAAACTTGAAAAATGTCATAGACATACCAGAAAAGCCCCAACCAAAATCCCTGCTGCCCGACAACATCCCAGAACAGAACTCATCCAATAATTAAACTATAACACAAACCAAAATCTACGACAACACTAACAATGACAGAATAATAATTTATGGTACAGAAAACAACCTCCTAAAATTAACACAAATCAACCTGTGGATGATGAACACCATGCTCAAATCATGCCTTCTCCGATTCACATAAATATACACAATCCGCTGTGAATACTACAACACAAATATACCTTTAGAGTCCGCACTTTCACCTAACAAAGTGCATTATACCATGTCCTACTACCACAAATAAAACCCCAAACTAAGAACTACCCAAAAATTCTAATCATTGACTTTGAAGAGTAATGATTAGTTCTATTTTTAAAATATACTCACATACAGCTACACCTGACTGTTTAACCAGAGTATATGGAGACACCTCTAAAATTTTTACTAAATGTTGAACACTCAACAAATGACCAATTTGCCCATAAATTAAAAACATTAATCATCCTAGGATGCATCCCAGTAACTGAAGCAGGAAACCACTACAACCTCCTAATAGAACCACCCTATAATCAATACATGAAGACAAATAAAGTCTTCCAATTAACACATTTTATGAAAGTTTGTGTTGGCAGACTTCACTGTTCCAGTCAAAGAGGCCATCCAAATGATCATATACCATGATGGAATGGATATGACAGTACCATCCCCTAACAATGCAATGGAACAGTGGCACAATACCTTCCAAGTTCCAAAGGCACACTTGGCTGTAACCACCCTATATATTACAATTCCTAGAAATATTTTAAAAACAACAAAGCTATCAATAACTTAAAATAAAAGCTAAACCCAGCTAAAACTTCAGATCAACCAGAGAAATTAATAAAATACTACATTACAAAGTACAAACATTTGCTAACAGCCAAGGCCTATCATACAATGCAAAGCAAGAACAGTCCTCTAAAAAATCGAAATAATCCTAAATATTTCAACTACAATATATGGCAACTTTAAAACCTAAAAAAAACAAAAATGTACCAAACTAACTTATTTATACCTATTATTTTTTACTAATCAGTCTCAAATTAAAATTTTATTAAGGACAAAATCCAGTAACCTGAAAAGTGAAAATTAGTAAAATAAATATTCATTTCTAAATTAACAAAGAGTGAACCAAAAATTCCATCTCCTAAAATACGTCTAAAACCAATCAGCATGTAAGAAATAAAATAAATAATATGTAAGAAACTATTATAAGAAAAAAATTAAAAGAAATAAACAGATCCCCTGAACAAATTAAAAAAATATATAACTTATAGTTTAGATGGTGATGTCCATGATTTCGAAGCAAATGACAAAAAATACATCCCCCATAACAAACAAACTAATTAAAAAATGCAAACATTCAAAGTATATCCATATACATATATCCACATGAATTTGTTTTAGTCTTTGGAAACCATCCAGCAACCCCAAAATAAAGTTTTAAAAAACTACTCTAAGAAAAACAAAAAATAAAGAAAATTAAATGTAGTGTTAGTTAACATATAAGCAATTTAATTTCCTTTAGAAATAAAAATGAATCCAAAAACATGGAAACAAACGTCAAACACTGGTAAAAGCACAAAATGCTCAACCACACAACACAAGTAATCCCTTAAACCTAATTAACTGTACAATAAATTACATAAAATACACTTTAAGAAAACTTAAAACAAGCATAATACATTAAGGTCTTCCACATTACATACAGAGCAAAAACTACAACCTAACATCAAACCACTAAACCACAACAAAACACTAATCTATACTGCCGTAAACACATCCATTTAACCCCTTCACTGCCAGGCTTTTTCCCCCTCAGGTGCCAAGCCTTTTTTTTTGCTGTTTGGGGCAGTTTGCGCTTAGGACCTCATAACGTTTTGTCCACATAAGCTACCCATGCCAAATTTGCATCCTGTTTTTCCAACATCCTAGGGATTCTAGCGGTACCCGGACTTTGTGGGTTCCCCTGAAGGAGACCAAGAAATTAGCCAAAATACAGCAAACATTTCATTTTTTTTAAAGCAAAATGGGAAAAAAGGGCTGCAGAAGAAGGCTTGTGTATTTTTCCCTGAAGATGGCATCAACAAAGGGTTTGCAGCTTCCCAGCTTTCAGGAACAGGCAGACTTGAATCATAAAACACAGTTTTAGCATTTTACTGGGACATACCCCATTTTTTGTGCTTCCAGCCTCCTTCCAGTTAGTGACAGAAATGGGTGTGAAACCAATGCTGGATCCCCGAAACCTAAACATTTCTGAAAAGTAGACAAAATGATGAATTCATAAAGGGGTCATTTGTGTAGATCCTACAAGGGTTTACTACAGAAAATAACATATGAAATCAAAAAAATATTGAAATTGAGGTTAAAAACTGCAATTTTTCTCCACGTTTTAAACTTTTTGTCAGATTTTTTAAAGCAATATACCGTTACGTCTGCTGGGCTCTTCTGGTTGCGGGGATATATAGGGCTTATAGGTTCATCAAGAACCCTAGGCACCCAATAAATGAGCTGCACCTTGCAATGGGTTTTCAATCTATACTGGGTATAGAGCAATTCAATTGCTGAAATATAAAGAGTGAAAAATAGGTACAAAGATAACCTTTGTATTTCCAAAATGGGCACAAGATAAGGTAATGAGAAGCAGTGGTTATTTGCACATCTCTGAATTCTGGGCTGCCCATAATGGTATGTGAATTACGGAGGATTTCTCAAATAGATGTCTTTTTTACACACTGTTTTAGGGAAACCTACCAAACCTGCGCATTTTTTAAAACTAGATACCTCGGGGAATCCAAGATTCAGTGAAACTTTTTCCTCACATTTTGGTGACACAAAGTTCTGGAATCTGAGAGTAGCCACAAATTTCCTTCCACCTAGCATTCCCCCAAGTCTCCCAATAAAAATGTGGGTAGACCTAGTGCCCGCGACATGAAACACATCACGTTTTCCCAAAGAAAACAAACTTGTTTTTTGGAAAGTGCCTAGCTGTGGATTTTGGCATCTAGCTCAGCTGGCACCTACGGAAATCTAACAAACATGCATATTTTTGAAAACTAGACGCCCAGGGGAATCCAGGATGGGGTGACTTGTGGGGCTCCGACCAAGTTCTGTTATCCAGAATCCCTTTTAAACCTCAAAATGTGGCAAAAAACAACTTTTTCCTCATATTTCAGTGACAGAAAGTTCTAGAATCTGAGAGGAGCCACGAATTTCCTTCCACCCAGCGTTCCCCCACGTCTCCAAATAAAAATGGTACCTCACTTGTGTGGGTAGGCCTAGCACCCGTGACAGGAAATGCCCCAAAACACAATGTAGACACATCACATTTTCCCAAAGAAACAGAGCTGTTTTTTGCAAAGTGCCTAGCTGTGGATTTTGGCCTGTAGCTCAGGCGGCACCTAGAGAAATATACCAAACCAGTGCATTTTTGAAAACTAGACACCTAGGGGAATCCAAGATGGGGTGGCTTGTGGGGCTCTCATCAGGTTCTGTTACCCAGAATCCTTTGCAAACCTCAAAAGTTTGCCAAAAAAACACTTTTTTGTCACATTTCAGTGACAGAATGTTCTGGAATCTGAGAGGATCCACAAATTTCCTTCCACCCTGCATTTCCAAAGTCTCCAGATAAAAATGGTACCTCACTTGTGTGGTTAGGCCTAGTGCACGTGAAAGGAAATACCCCAAAACACTATCTGGACACATCAAAATGATCAAATACAAAACTACCTGTTTTTGTGGGGGTTGGGGGTCACCTGCGTTTTTGGTCCTGGGCTCAGCAGCCATCTAGGGCAAGCTACCAAACCCAGACATTTCTGAAAACTAGACACCCAAGGGATTCAAGGGAAGTGTGACTTGCGTGGATCCCCCAATTTTTTCTTACCTCAAATTTAGCTGAAAATAAATCACATTTTCCCCACATTTCTGTGTGGGAGCACCGCACTGGGACACATTTCCTACTACCCAATGTTCCCCTCAGTCTCCCGGTAAAAATGACACCTCACTTGTGTAGGTGGGCCAAGTGAATGTGACAGGGAAGAGCCAAAAACATGTCATAATCGAGGGGGAACCAAAGCGGGTCCAAAAGGGCAGTTTGGTAAAAAAAAGAAATTTAGGCTTACAAGTGCAGCAGAATTTTTATCTGTACAGATGAGACAATGCTGGGTGGTAGGAATTTTGTGGATTCCTGCAGATTCCGGAAGGTTCCATAACAAAAATGTGGGGAAAATGTGTTATTTCCTGCAAAGTTGGAGGTTTGCAGGGCATTGTGAGTAAGAAAATGGTGTGGGATGCATGTGGAGCACACCACCCTGAAATCACCCAGATGTTTAGTTTTCAGATGTACCTATGTCTCATGGATTTTTCTACATGGCAGTGTCCCAAAGTCCAAAGAATGCAGCCCTCACCATTCTAAGTGGGACGATTTTGAGAGTTAGCCAAGCTCTCATGGCCCAAATGTAAAACCAAAACCCAAAATAATCCAATGTCCTCTGGCTTACCGTGGGATAAGATGTTTTAGTGTGCGGGGGTAGAGCTGAAAGACTGTTACACCCTTCAGTTGGGGTGCGGTCATAACCAGGCCCATACTGGTTGGTAGCCACCACCCAACTATTTATTGTTTTTTTTTAATTCCCTGGCATCTTGTAGATTTTCTACACCCCCAGGGAGTGGATCTGGGGTAATCAGGGGTAATTGCCCCGTCTGCCCACTGGTGGGCAGAACAACTTTGGCCCCATTTATTTGGGGTGGAGGTATGGCCATACCCCCACCCTCTTATTTTGAAAAACAATCTTCCCTGGTGGGCTTTCTGCCCCCTTTGGGGGCAGGTGGACCTTACAAAAATAAGCCGATCAGTTAATATGGGTACATTTACTATCCCCACTGTAACACAGGCACCATTGAGGAAATTGCTGAATATTGAAGGGATTAGATTTACTATTCCCACTCCATTCCAAACTATACTGGGGAAAGTGTTGGGTCATTGAAGGGGTTTAATTTAATATTCCTACTCCAGTCTAAGCTACACCGGGGAAAGTGCTGGTCATTATAGTGGTGAGATTTATTATTTCTACTCAAATCTATGCTACACTGGGGGAAGTGTTGGACTTTATTGAGGCTGTATTTGCTATTCCCACTCAAATACAACCATGTTGAAAATGCAGCAAAAATAAATAGGAAAACTGTGTCATAAAATAAATATTAAAAAAAGTAAAATAAATGATAATTACGTTTTTACCTGTGTAATAAATTAATTATACAATTTGACTTACCTTATCCAATTTAATTTAACCTCTTTTACTCCTGTCTAATCCCATTCCCTTTAGTAATAAGTTTGCCTCTTTTGCCATATAAGTGTAGGGAAATCTTACACTTTGTAGTATATGTTGATGTAATACAAAATGTGCTACAAAGTGCAGTTTGAGAATCAGGCCCAAAATATTGCTAGCATATCTTTGCCAAATTTTAAAAAAAAAAAAATTGTAAAGAAATCGCTTAATAAACATTAAGGGGGTCATTCTGACCCTGGCGGTCTTGGACCGCCAGGGCAAGAATGACGGAAGCACCGCCAACAGGCTGGCGGTGCTTCATTTCCCATTCTGACCGCGGCGGTAAAGCCGCGGTCGCAACGCCGGGGTCGCACCGCCGGGGTCGGCGGTGTCCCGCCGATTTTTCCCCGGCGGTGATAATCCGCCAGGGCAGCTGGGGATTATGACCCCCTTACCGCCAGCCTGTTTCTGGCGGTTTACACCGCCAGGAAGAGGCTGGCGGTAAGGGGTGTCCTGGGGCCCCTGGAGGCCCCTGCACTGCCCATGCCACTGGCATGGGCAGTGCAGGGGCCCCCTAACAGGGCCCCGGCCTGCTTTTCACTGTCTGCATGGCAGACAGTGAAAAGCGCGAGGGGTGCAACTGCACCCGTCGCACGACCGCAACACCGCCGGCTCCATTAGGAGCCGGCTCCTGTGTTGCGGCCTCATTCCCGCTGGCCCGCTGGCCCAGCAGGAATGTTGTAATGGGGGCAGCGTTGTTTTGGCCGCAGGGCGGCCGCTTGGCGGTTCCTGCCTGGCGGGCGGCTAACGCCGCCCGCCAAGGTTGGAATCACCACCTAAATATTAAAATGTAGTTACTTATTACTGTCAAAACATATTCTTAATAAATATAACAAAAAGTAATAAAATTAACACGCTAAAAATACATAAAAAACAACTTTAACTTTCCACTTTAGAAAATATTTTTAAACAATTTAAAAAACTATCCACTCCATATCCCTACAAAATCAATAGCCTGCACCTCAATATTGAAACACTTCATCCCCAGCAATTATTAGCCATTCAGTAATTAAGCTGAAAAATGTTAAAGCATGAAACAGGCTGTCATTACGATATCAGCGACATTGCTGCCAGGACTTTCAATATGGTGTGGGTGAGGCGGCCATCAAGGTGGGGGACTCACTCCCCTCGTATTACAAAGTTCCCAGTCAGCCCAGTGGAAACAGTGTGGCGGCATTGGCCTCGGCTCCCTTATGAAGCCAATGCCAATGTTGTAGGCAACATATAAATCAATAATGTCTATATAAAGAACCTATGACCTATATATTGTCCTTTAACAGTGCCTGGTTTTATGATGAGGGCACCTCCAGTGCCAGTAAAAGATCAAAAGGGGCTCCCAGCGCCCCACTGCGCAACAATGGGGGCCCTCTGGTGATTTGGGGGAAGAGGTGGGCAACCCGTACCTCCTCTGGATTTCTGATGTGCCCCTCCTGGGGCCTGCGATCTCTGGGGGTCCCCCTGGGCCTCAACCGGTCCTCACAAGGGGGGCCAAAGTCAGCCAAAGAAGAAGGGAATGAAGAAGAGTGGTGCCTCTGGTTTGTAACGGGCCCCTGCTGGAGCACCTGATTAATAGGGCCCCCCTGGGCCTCCACTGGCCCTTCCACCCGGGGGGCCACAATAATGCCCAAGGAAAATCAGCCTGGCTGTGCGAGGAGCCTCCGATGAGGCTTCCTCCCTGCCTGCTCTTCACTGGAGCCTCATGCTCCTATGGCAGCGACCGTGGGAGGAGGGGTTCTTCCCTACCTCCTCTGCGTCCTGCTGTCCGGGTGGCCCTGGGATCCAAGAGAGACCTCCGATGAGGTCTTCCTCCCTCCTGGGGCTGTCACAGAGCACTCGCCTGCACCCCATCTGGTGCGCTAGTGTTCCTGCCCAGGACCAGTATGCCTACGTCTGGGCCTACTGGTGCCCCAGGGGCGCTCCTCTGAGCGAACCTCGCCCCGGGGGCACCGATATGAGCACGCTTGCTCCAAGTTCCTTTCTTAAGGGTTTCCTCGTGCCCCGGGGGCACAGAAGCAGCACATCTCTGATGCGCTTGGATAATTCAAGAGCCCGGGTTGCGGCGGTGAAACGGGCCACAGCGACATGCTTTTCAAAGCGCTAGGGCCCTCCCATGAGCCCTGTTTGCGGCAGTGATTTCTTCCACGGCGGCAAGGCGCTCTCCTGGCGCCAATAATTTTAATAGCGCTCCTCGAGGTGCTATTGCTCTACAACCCAAGGTGCTCTCAGGGTGCCTTGTGACCCGCAAATCATGCGCTCTCCAGGCGCCATGTGATGGAGAAGCACTCCTCATGTGCTTTGGCAGTTGCAGAGATCAGGGGCCACGGCTCCCCGCCCCTGGGGGACAACAGTCAGAGGAAAAGGAGAACAGGGGGTAGGGCCCAGCAGCAGGCCAGTGCAAGGGGGATGCAGGCAGGTGGCAGTCTCTCCTAGTGACCCTGCAGGTCACAGGTCAGCACAGCAGCAGCAGTCCATGGCGGTTCCTGGTGAGTTCCTCCAGCACTCTGTGTCCAGTTTCAAATAAGTTCCAAAGTGTCTCCAAATTGTGTGGAAAATTCCCCTGTACTTATGCTCAGTTTTTACAGTGTGTTACAAAGGAAGGGGAAAGGAGGTTCCAACCAGTTACAACTGGTTCTGGGAGTGCCCCCTTCTCTCGTCCAGCACAGGCTTCAAACACCATCTAAACGACCCAATTGTGTGCAGGGAGGACACAGCCTTTACAAATGCAGGTGTGTCCCGCCTCTCCCTTCTCTCAGCCCAGGAAGACTATTCAGTATGCAGATGCACCTCTGTGACACCTCCACCCTCCCTGTGTACAGGCTGTCTGAAAAGTATGCACAAAGCCCAACTGACACTCTGCCCAGACTTGGATTAGAGTCAAACTGTAAAACACCAGAGTCATAAGCATATAGAAATGCTCACTTTCTAGAAGTGGCATTTCTGTAATATTAATACAAAATACACCCACACCAGTAAGCAGCATTTCTTACCACCTTTACAACCATACCAAACATGCCTACGCTACCCCTCATAAATGAGACAATACCCTAATGCAATCCTATGAGAAGGCAGCACTCACAGCAGTGAGACACCAAGTTAGGCTGTTTGTCACTACTAGGGCAGGCCACACAACCTGGCACATGTCCTGCCTTCCACATACTAGCACCCTGCCCAGAGGGCTAGCTAGGGCCTACCCTAGGGGTGACTTACATGTAGTAAAAGGGGAGTTCTGGGCCTGGCAAGTAAATTTAGATGCCAGGTCCCTGTGGCAGAAAACTGTGCACAAAGGCCCCTGCGCTAGCAGGCCTGAGACAGGTTTGAAAGGCTACTTCAGTGGGCGGCGCAAGCAGCGGTGCAGCCCACTAGTAGCATTTAATTTAGACGCCCTGGGTTTAGAGATAAATTAAATATGCCAATGAGGTATAAGCCAATCATACCAACTTTAGATGGGAGAGCACCTGCACTTTAGCACTGTTCAGCAGTGATAAAGTGCTCAGAGTCCTAGAGCCAACAGCGAGAGGTCAGAAAAAATAGGAGGAATTAGGCAAAAAGTCAGGGGATGAACCTGCCACAAGGGCCAGGTCCAACAATCACCATTAGAAATCAAGGTAAGTTTGCACAGTGAGGCAGTCTATTTGCATGCAAGAAAACACACATCTATTGAAATCGCAATATACATGGTAATCTAATACATGTTACACAGCTAGATTGTTCAATATGGTCACCCAAGAGTCAGGAAGTGGGAGGTCTCATGGAATGAGAAGTTTGCTTTGGAGGCTTGGACCGAAGGCTCCAATGTGAACAAGCATTTGCAAAGCAAGAGGTCTCGTGTTTACTCGAGTTAAAGCTATTGGCCTTGTAAACTGATAACCAGACTTTCTTCCCACATAAACTGAAAAGTAAAACAGCTCCACATATGCGAGCCAATGGCCTCCATGAGGGAAAAGCAATAAGACACAAAAGGAAACTGAAGTTCGCTCACAGTGAAACGTATCAGCAAAAGTGCAATTATCCATGTGACCGGCAAAAGTGCAAATATCCATGTAACAGGGTCAATGTTATGCAAAACGTTTGAATACTGCCCAGCGAGATCACGCTGCCTACAAAATAAAAAGAAAAAATAGTGCAGAAAACATACAGAGAACATGGAGCCTTGTATGTTTTCAGTGGGCCGATGCGCTCGAGGCGGGCTAAACACCAGAAAAGGCGTGACGTATGCATGCCTTCCACTAATTAAATGAAGCTAATTTTAAAAGGCAAGTCGATGAACCAACCAAACTGATGGGCTTGACATGGATGTGGTTAAAAGCCCACAGAGAGGTTACACGAGGGACGGAGTGCTTTGCGCTGGACCCTAAAAATGGTAAGGTATCCCCACACATCTCTTTCATTGAGAACTTCTATGCATTAGTGGGATCCTCTAATTGAGTAGTCAGAGTTAACTCAAATTAGTTTCAACAGGTTCATGCAACACCAGGCTAAGGGCCTCATTATGAGTATGGCAGTACAAGGACTGCCACACTTGCAGTGATGGTCGGACCACCGCACTCCAAGCAGTCTTACAGCTACATTACAACCCTGGCGGACGGACCTGCTAGGGGACTTCTGCCACCACCAGGATCACCATTCCCAATGGGCTGACGGGGTGTGAGTTGTACTCAGCCATGGCAGCGCTATCCAAGCTCCAGCTTGCTGATTAGAACTCGGCTTTCCACTAGCCTTTCCATGGCAGTCACCCCACCATGGAAAGGTGTGCGGAAACCCAGTGTAGACCCCCACCCCACCCAGCACCATCAGAAAGTGCACTGTCGGCTTTGCAGACAATGTGCCTTTCAATGGTGCTGGTTTGCTATGATATTAGCCTTGGCTCCCTTAAGGGAGGTGAAAGCAATACTATTTCACTGTTCTCGCTGGTCAGCGCAGTCGAAATGTTGTAATACTATGTTTCTGTTGGTCAGCCTTGCGGGGACATTGTAATACGGTTCGGGAGGACGCCTGAGTTTGGCGATCGGATCGTCATCATCATACCTCATTGAGGGCAGTCTCAACGACTTTACCGGACTCTGCATTGCAGCCTCTCAGCTCCTTGGAACCAACACATCGTCTCTACTGTGCACCACATCTCCAATGTCAGACTTCGCATCGCAAGCCCCATCAACAGGACCGTTAACAATGATGCAAGCCCTCGCATTGATATCTCCCCTCATTTAGAGCCAGTGCATCACTTTGACTGTGAAACTCATCCTTGAAACAGATCCCCACAAACCCTACAAACCAGGACTTAAGGTACTTGGTTCAGCAGGCCCAACTGGGTCCCTGTAGCTGGCCCAGGCTGGCTGGCCTAATCTTATAACTTTGTCCCGAACTGGCATGACCGGAAACCCACAGTTTGGCAGTGTTTACACTATCATTTTATAGTTACATATCTCCAGTTCTTCTGATTGGATTTTTTGTCATTGTGGTCTTGTTTCATTTTTTGTTTTTTTTTGTATTTTTCTAACTTGGTATTGGATCCTTTTTTGTGTGATGTTTTGACACATTCCCTCTAAGTTAAGCCTGACTGCTTTGTGCCAAGCTACCAGAGGGTAGAGCACAGGTTAATTTGGGGTTGGATTGTGCCTCCCCCAGTAAGTATTGTGGTTGCTGCTTCACCAGGACTCACACACCAGTCAATCAACAAACCAATTTCTTACACTGGTGATCAGTTGTATTTGTGCAGCGCCATATAGTGATTTGATGTACACTACCATGCCATATCTGAGACCAATATAAGATGTAAGTTCCCCCTGGCCTTTCTAATTTTTCTAAATTCTCTATCTAATGTTTGTGCCTGAACCAACCTCTACAAGTATGGAGTTTACGCGGGCTAACATGCTGTCCTACACTGTAACCCAGCTCAGGGGATTATGCAAAGTGAGATGACATCCATCAAAGGAAAACACCAGGAAGGTGGAGCTGAGGGCCTGGGTCAAAGTACACCATTCACTGACTATAGCTGCCTAAGTAGAAGGGAAGGTGGAAAGGCAGGTTAAGGTCTAGATATCAGTCCTGAGAGACAGCAGTCTGTTTAGGGAGAGAACATACCTCCTATGTTGGAATGCCCTACCAGAGCAGGAAGCAGTGTGCCTTCCTAAGCCCTGTCCCCAGAGGTGCTGGTGAACAGGAAAGAGTTCAGGCTATAGAAGGCTATGCGTAGGATAGAGGAGATGAATCTGGTCATGTAGGTGAACAGAAAAAGTCTGAGAGTGCCTTGGAGGAGAGAAAAATCTTGCTGGCTCACATGCTGAGCCTGAAGGACCACCAGGCCGGACAGGCAGGGTCCAGCAGTCATGATGGGAGCATACTTGCAGTGCCATTGGAGACAAAAGGATCCATATTCCTATAGGTCTGGTTACTGACTTTGTTTTTGGGGATGACAATATTGCTTTACAGATGCACAGGATTCCTGAGGAGGATTGGGGGGCTAGTATGTAGAAGGATTTCCCTAGCATATGGAGTGGCACCCTACTGGCCCTAAAGAAGTGGGACAGGATGACATATCCCCTCATGAAGGAAGCCCTTGCTAGGACAAATGGCCTTGCATCAGAGAAGTATAGGCAGACATTCTGGGACAGTCAGAAACTGGCCCCTCATACCTGGGTGGGTTGCGCAAATTATTTTTCCAAGGCATTGGATGACTGGGTGAAGGGCAGTGAAGTGAAGGATTATCGGAGACTGTGCAATTTGTTTGCAAGGGAGCACATGTTCTGTGTTTTTTTGTAGATGTGTTCCAATACCTGATTGATAGTAAGCTCACTGTCTTCAGTCAGCATCAGGGTCCACAAGAAAGTATCTGGGGGGTCACCACAAGGGATGAAAGGGTTTAAAACAGAAGACAAAGAGGGTAGAGACAAAAATAAAACTAAGGAGCTCTCGAAAAGGCCCCCAGAATAGTTTCATGATTCAGGACTTCCAGTGTGAAGAAAAAAAGTTCTAATGATAATAATAAATCCTCAGGGATAACACCGTCAAGTGCCATTGAGTGCCAACTGGAAGGACACTTCAAGAGGGATTCCAAGTGCCCTAAGCGGTCACAGCCCCCCACTGATGGACAATCACTGGAGCTGGCTAGTGTGGTGCTTGGGGAGGAGATTGGCCCAGTTAGTGGGGGCAGCACAGGGGTTGCCCTAGTGTCCCTGGGTGACAGAGAGAGGGTGCAGAGAACTCAAATACCTTACAATACTAAGAAATACAAGCAGAGGGTTATCCTCAATGGGAGCTTGGAGGCTCTGAGTGCCTCAGAGCAAGCATGACTACTGTCAGATTTCATCTGGTGACCTCAGAGCAGGCAGACTCTAATGCATTCAACCACATTGGTGCATCTAACAACCATGAGAGTCACTACCCAGTGCCTCTGGCTCCCTTTCAATGGGTGGTCTCAGGATCCTTCAGGGTAGCTGTGAGTCCAACCATGCATGTGGGTTGTCTACTTGGCAATGACCTAGAGCACACCATTTGGAAGAAGGTGGAGCTTGGGTTGCACTTGGAGATGTTAAGGTTGCCTGAGTGGGTGTGCCTGACTACACAATCCATGGCTACCTGACAGGTTAGTCAGGAGGACTTAAGGCCTGGAACAATGCCCCAGGTACCGGCCAAAAAGAAGAACAGCAAGGGGTGCAGGAAATCCCCTCCTGAAAGCAAGCAGCTAGCAACACCTCTGGTGATCACCTGATCTACTGGGAGAATGGTCATCTGTATAGCAAACCTAAGGTTCCTGAGCCTGGTGCAACACATGTGTTGTTACTTCCCCAGTGCAACAGGGCCTTCCCACTGGTGCTGGTGTATGATATACCAATGGCAGGTCATCTAGGATAGGACAATACCATTGACAGACTTGTCACGCACTTTTATTGGACCCAGATGTGTAGTGCCTCTGATGCGTTCTGCAGGTCATATCCTTCCGGCCACACCAGTGGCAAGTCGGGTGGTAAGCACAAGACTCCCTTGGAGCCTTTTCCTGTCAGTAGCACCCCCTTTGGAAGGGCAGGTATCAATATTGTTGGGAACCTGGGTGCCAAGACAGCCATGGACAGCAGGTTTAATATGGTCTTGGTGGATCATGACATCCAGCACCTGGAGGGAATCCTTCTGAGGATGGTGACTGTGCCTTCAGTCACAAGGGCACTGATAGGGATATTTCCCCAGGAGGCGGCATCAGAGCATGGGGCCAAGTTCATATTAGCATACATCAGCATACATGAAGGCCATGTGGAAGCAGTATGAGGTAACCTACAAGTCCTCCACTCCTTATCATCCCTAAACCAAAGGGCTTATGAAGAGGTTCAACAAGACCACAAAGGTATGATGATAGGCCTGTTGGACTATTTGGGGAGGAAGTGGGACGTCCTGTTGCCATGCCTGTTGTTTGTATACCAACAGATGACTCTGAAGGGGGTTGGCTTCAGCCCCTTTGAGCTTTGGTATGGGTACCCACTGCCCAGTCTAGTGCAGGAGAGGTGGAATAAAATCTCCTAGGTGAAGTGCTTCTGGAAACAAGCAAAGGGAAGTCAAGAAGCCATCCAAGAGGTCATGAAACAGTGGGACAGTGAAAAATACACACTGGTTGAGTTTCTGCCTGGCCAAGTTGTGTGGCTGATGGAGCCTATTGAGCCCCAGGCCCTTCAAGACCATTGGCTCTGGCCGTATAAGGTAAAAGAGCATAAGAGTGAGGTCACTTATCTCGTGGACCTCAGAACCCTTCAGGAGTTTTGCAAGTCAATCGCCTCAAGACCCACTTTAAGAGGCCTGAGTTAACTATGCTCCTAGACATCGATGATGGAGTGGAAGAGGAGAATGAATGTCTCCCTGATCCCCTTTCTTCCAAGGAGTAGGATGGGTCAGTGGAGGGTGTCAGCCTCTCCCCATATACTGACCCTAGAACAACATTGAGATTGCTACCAGCTGTTAGGATAGTGTTCCTCTTTATTCTCCCTTTCCCCAGGACTCACTACGGGGTGTACCCATGATATTTACACCAGGGACAGCAAACCTGTGAAAATTACAATTTACAGGTTGCTTGATAAGGTGAGATCCAGCATCAAGGAGGACATTATTGAGCCCTTGAACAGCCCTTGTCTATCCCAGTGGTGTTGGCCCCCAAGGCTGTCCCTCCAAGTGTCGTTCCAGAACTTAGGCTCTGTGTGGACACCTAGGTCTCAATGTAGTCACCAAGACTGATGAACACCCCATCCCTCAAGATGACAAGCTCATAGATCGACTTGGAGTTATCAAGTTCCTCAACATGTTTGATTTAACATCTGGGTACTGGCAGATTGCTTTGACCATAGGGGCTAAAGAGTGGTCTGCATTATCTACTCCAGAAAATCACTTTCAGTTCATCGTGATGCCTTTTGGGTTGAGGAACGCCCCTGCCACCTTTCAGAGGTTGGTCAACTTGGGACTTGCGGGCCCCCTACTGAGACAACATTGCAGTCTTCAGCTCCAGCTGGGAGGGTCATTTGTGCCGCCTCAGGAAGCTGTTTCCGGCTATGTAGAGAGCTGGCCTGACTATCAAGGTCAGTAGGTGCCAGATAGAACAGGATTTAGTGGTCTACTTGGGGCACTAAGTGGGTGATGGCAAGGTGCAGCCCCTCCTGGCCAAGATTGATACCATTATGGCTTGGGAAACCCCAAAGACCCAGACTGAGGTGAGAGCCTTATTAGTCCTCACTAGCAACTACAGAAGATTTGTCAAGGGTGACGGAGCTGACTTGCAAGAAGCAGCACATGCAGGTGATCTGGACAGAGACCTGCCAGAACGCTTTTGACACCCTGATGGAGGCCATGTCACAGCACACCTGCTCAAGGCCCATGACTCTTCCAAGGAGTTCATTGTACAGACAAATGCCTCAGAGCATGGCATAGGGGCTGTCCTGTCACAGCTAAATGAAGAGGGCCTGGATTAACCTGTAGCCTTCATCCGTAGAAAGTTACTTCTATGAGAACTGAAGTGTAAGAGAGTGGGAAGCCTTTGCTGTGGTATCAACACTGATGAAGCTAAGACCATACCTGTAAGGGCTAACATCTGGGTTAAAACCAATCAAAGACCCCTCAGATGGCTAGTGCATTGACATCTATGGGCTGATATATCCATAAATTATGTTGAACATGCACTTTACTTTAGGAAAAAAACTGTGTGCCAACATCATTCAGCACAAATTCTTTGAAATTTCTTCAAAAATGTCTATGCTTTTGAAGTGTGATTTTCTCTTACCAGAAGGAAGGTAATTGACCAACACTGTTGTGTAGAGAATTCCCTTTTGTGAGTGCTGACAGCTGTTGGATTTGAATGCATGGCACAAACCATGATATGAATCTCCCATTTGTGTGATATTACCACATTGTCAGGAGAAGCGCTGTGAATGGTGAGTGATGCTGTAATACAATTTTCCTATTGGAGAAAGTTTGTCTTATATATGCTCCTTATTACCACAGCCATGGAAATTACTTCTGAGCCTGTGCTATGGCATTGTGGGAAATGTTAAATAGGTTGAATCTTGCTTAGGGTCTTAAGGTACCTAATGGCATCCTCAGTGTCTGAATAACACTTTGATAAAAGCTCATTCCAAGGGTCATTGCAGCAGGCAGACATCTTCCCTTCATACATTTCTTTAGGCAGATAATGGGGCTGTGAACAGTGCATGGTCTGGTGTCACAGGACAGCTAGTATTGCCAGTATGTAACCTGTGGAAATTGCCCAGTGCCAGGCCATTGGCCCAAGGGGCATTCCCCATTGATAACAGTTGCCACTACCATCTGTGAGGTTGGCGCTGGTCATTTAGGAAAGGGCAGTTAGGTGCCCATAGGACAAACACACTCAAAATGAAGGTTCAGTATGACTACCTGATCAATCCCCCCCAAAGTAGCATCAGGCCCGATCCAAGTGCAACTCCTGTCAACTGGTCATGTCCATAGACTCATTAACCATCAAGCATGGTCACATACATAATGATGTACACAGCAGTAATCTCATACCCATGCTGGCCATACCTGGGTTTACCCCTTTGTCTGTGTCACATTAGCTGCAATGCCACCATGCAGCATCTCAGGTATCATAGTGCAAGGAGGACTGCATTGAGGGGGAGGACATATGTGTTTAGGAAGGTGGACACACCTACACAAACATCAACACGAGGAATTAGCAATGGTAACAATAGCATTGTGTCCTGGCAATGCCATGCATGGGTGGTGCTAGGTCTCAGCACCGCATGGGTGTATGTGAAACATGAAAGACTGGGACAGGGGCATATTGCCATGTGTGGTGCTGTGGCATCAACAAAGCAACACTGTGGTATTGTACTCTTATTGATGTACCTAGTTACTTGTTGTTAAGCACTGTACACGTACTTGTTTGTATTGGAAGCTCTATGTGTTGTGAACAAGACCGTTCTAAGAATATGGAACATAGAATGTGAAAGAGCCCAACAAGGTTCCTAACTGGGGCAGTTGGAGTGGAAGGTCTTGTTGACAGGATGAGGCTTCTTTACACAGGACTTATACATAATAAAATAGATCAAATATACAAGAAATGGAATCTTGATTACTTCATTTTGGCGACGAGGACTTAAAAGACTCACGTATCTGAAGCCTCAACTGGATGCTGCCTCTTTCCCTGATTACGTGAAACAGGTCGCTCACGATCCGGCACAACATTTGGAACAGAGGAAGACAATCGCATCTCTAAAATCGCCGGTGAGTGATCAGCCAGGATAATAGTTATAACTATTTTTGGCTTAATACTGCGAAGAAACTGAAATTGTGCTCGCACACCAAGCGCGAGGCATAGACACGTCTCCACCAAGCGCGAGGCATAGACACGTCTCCACCAAGCGCGAGGCGTAGACGTGTCTCAAAGACAACGGAAAGCTGCGTGGGCGTCCGTCTGCATGCTCGCGTCTCCAGGACAACGGATGGTGACTCTTCAAGGCAACCAGGAAGTGTATCGAGACGCTGCTTAAAGTGGCACGCACACAGTCTTGAGCGCGCATTGTGTTCGCAGAAACAACGCGTTTCCAAGGCATTGAGAGTACGCGTCTCCAAAGCATTGAGAGTACGCGTCTCCAAGGCATTGAGAGTACGCGTGTAGACGCTACAGAGACACGCTTGCTGCACTTAAAGAACGGTTAAAACGGAAATAATTTTAGAGGGTGGAGAGATATTATTTCAACATCAAATTTCACCCTTCATTGTAAAATCTTGATTTGATCCAACGGATACCACAAAATTAATTATATATATCAGAAATTGTTTAACTTTTTGGATACGGATACGGGAATATTGCTGTTTTCTATTCAAATTCATACTAGAATAACTTCAACATGCAAAATGTACCAGCAGCACCTTTTTTTCTTGATATCTCCGGGGGAGCCTCCTATCAAATGGCAGAAGTGGAAAAAAGTGTTCACGAACTACGCTAAAGTCTGTGGCACGTCTCTTAGTGCTGAGAGGAAGACTTCCTTACTAATGCATTGTTTAGGCACAGAGGGGCAAGACATTTTTGAAAACCTGCCAGAGTTATCAGACAGTGACTCCACTGGAATCAATGAATATGAGATTTGTATCAAAAAACTTGATTTGCATTATTTACCAAAGATATGCACAGTATTAGAACGTTATCAATTTGGAAAGAGGTTACAACGACAAGATGAAACAATTGAACAATACATCACGGCACTACGTGGTCTGGCCACTAACTGTTCTTTTGGGTCTTCTTATGAAGAGCGACTAAGAGATCAATTCATGTTGGGTTGTTCTTTAGAAAAGGCCAGAGAAAACATGTGGCAAAAAGACAATCCATCCTTGGATGAAGTGCTTACCATGGCTAAAGCCTGTGAACACTCTAAAAATTGTGTTCAAATTTTGAAAAATCAGAATACGACCATGTTTAATAGTGATGTGGAAGAAAGGGGGTCAGTAAAGACTGTATACGATACTAAGACAGAATTCAAACATGTTAGAGAGAAGAATGATGGTAAAGGGGTAAAAGCATTTAAGGGTAAATGTTTTAGGTGTGACAATGTAGGTCATATGGCCAATAACAAGCAATGTCCTGCTTGGAGGGTAGTGTGCAAAAAATGTGGCAAGAAGGGACACTTATCAAAGTGTTGCAAGTCAAAAATGGGTAGTAAGGAAGTTAGTGAGGTGGATTATCAAGATACCACAGATGAAATAGATTTGGTGAATGAAATAGATATTTTGCAGATGGGGTGTACATTGAATGGTCCTCTTGAGACTATTTTAGTGAATGATGAAAGAGTAAAAGTTTTGTTTGATTCTGGTGCTAAAATAACCTTAGTCCCTAAGAGCTTTTATGATCAACACCTAAAAAACAAACTAAGCTTACAAAAACCGGACATTTCTCCCAAAGGTTACGGGGGGGGTGCCAATCAAACTACTTGGGTACTTTTGGGATACAATTGAATTTAAAGGACGTGTAATACCAGCAAAAGTGTATGTATCATTGAAAGGAGATTCCTTGATAAGCTGGTTTCACCAACGTGACTTACGGGTTTATCTTGACCCGAATGAGGACCCATCTGTCCTTCTTAAAGATTCCCTCAGTATTGACCAAGTCGAAGGACAAGGGAAAACATGGATAGAAAAATTCCCTGGTGTTTTTAGGAAACAAATTGGCTGTATGAATAATTATCAACTTAAGATTAGTTTGAAACCTAGTACTCAACCCAAAGTAGCAAAATTAAGGTCAGTCCCTTTCACTGTTAGACACAAAATGAAAGAAGAGATAGATAGGTTACTCCCTAATGGTATCATTCAAGAAGTTGATGCTTCTGAATGGGTGGCCCCAGTAGTCATGACAAAAAAGGCTAATGGAGAGGTAAGACTTTGTGTGGATCTCAGAGAATTAAATAAAGCTGTGGTTGTGGATCATCATCCTCTTCCCAACATTAATGAAATGCTGTGCTCTCTTAATGGAGCTAAGCACTTTTCTACTCTTGATCTTTCTTCTGCATATCATCAAATAGAACTACATCCTTCTTCTCAAGATCTTACAACTTTCATCACCCCTTTTGGTACCTTCAAGTATCTCAGGATGCCTTTCGGCCTAATCTCAGCGGCATCTGTATTTCAAAGAGCACTTGAAAAGGTATTGAGAGGGGTGGAAGGTGTTAAGATCTATCAGGATGATATTTTGGTATTTGGCAATGACTTAAGTAAACACGATAAGTATTTAGAAACAGTTTTACATCGTTTGGAGAATTCAGGTCTAACTCTGAAATTTGAAAAATGCAAATTTAACACCTCTACTATTGAATATTTGGGACATGAGATCTCGGGAAAAGGGATTCATCCAAAATCGGCTTTAGTTAACACGATCATAAATATGCCAACTCCAGAAAACAAAGAGGAACTTATAAAGTTTCTTGGTATGGCTGAGTTTTATAATAAATTTGTATCAAAATTTGCTGAGAGAACAAGAAACATGAGATGTTTATTGAAGAAGGGTAGTGAGTTCTCCTGGAATGACCAATGTTCAAATGAGTTTCATGAGATTAAACGGTTATTGCACTGTGCAGTTGATTTAGGGAGATATGATCCAAATGATGAAATTAAATTGATGTGCGATGCCAGCTCCAAAGGCATTGGTGCGGTGTTGATGCAAAGGGCTGAGGGTGTTGATAGGACAATTTTATTTTTATCTAGAAGTTTGAAAGGAGCAGAACTCAATTATTCTGTTATTGAAAAAGAAGCACTGAGTGTTTATTGGGCAATAAGAAAATTGAGGAAATTTTTGTGGGGCTGTAACTTTGAAGTCATCACGGATCATAAGCCTCTAAAGGAAGTTTTCAAGAACAAGGGAATCGATTTAGTCTCACACCGCATCCGCAAATGGGTTGTGGCCCTACAAGAGTTTGACTATACAGTTGTTTACATACCAGGAGTACTCAACATACAAGCTGATTGTCTCTCTAGACTATGTAAGCCCTATTTCTCTGAGGAAACTGAGTGTGAGCATGATACTGTTGATGATGAAGACTTGTTCAGTGATGACTTTGACCAGGATATCAGAGTTTGTTTAGTAACAAATGCTGTTATCCATGAATCAGAATGGAGAAAAGAACTACAGAAAGATACCACCTTACAAAAAGTGATGGAATGTACTAGAAATGGGTGGGGTGTTAAAGGCAGTTATGGGGAAAACTTGATGCCTTTCTGGCAGGTAAAGGATGAGTTAGTGATTGTGGATGATCTTTTAGTCAGAGGTAGTAAGTTGATTCCTCCCATTTCTTTGAGGGAAAAATTATTGACACATGCTCATTCTAGTCATATGGGTATTTCAAAAACTAAAGAAAGGCTTAGATGCACATACTGGTGGCCTGCAATGGACACTATGGTAGAGAGAGAGGTAAGGGAATGTCGCTTTTGTGTTCAGTCAGACAAAGTCTTAAAATGTAGAACACAACCCATGGTGATAAGGGAGGATGCCTTAGGACCTTGGATGGATATAGCCTTAGATATTTTGGGGCCAGTGAGGTTGGGCTCAGTAGACAGGTATGTACTAGTTTCCATTGATATGTATTCAAGATGGCCAGAGATAAAGATAGTAAGTTCAGTGGAATCTAAGGATGTAATTGCCTTTTTAGAGGAACTTTTTGAGAGGGAACGGTTTCCCTCTTCCGTTCTTACAGACAATGGGGTTCAATTTGTGTCAAAAACCACGGAATCCTTTCTAAAAGATAGAGGGATTAAACATAAAAGGGCAGCTTTATATCATCCTGAATCCAATGGGGTAGTGGAACGCTTCATTAAGGTACTCAAAGAAAGTATACAACTGGCACAAAGACAAGGTAGTAAATGGGAGAGCGAAATAAAGAAGAAAGTACGGGAATATCGCTTGACTCCACACTCATCCACAGGGGTGACACCCTTTCGCTTATTTAAGGGAAGGTTACCTTGTCATGAGGTAGCTCCTCGTTGGGTACAAGAGAAACGTTTGGGTATGGATCCTCTTTGCGGGGATGTGAGGGGATGGAGGAAGAAAGAACAAGAGAAAAAGAATTTAAGGAAAAAATGGTATGATGTGCACAAAAGTGTAAAAGAAACTAGAATAAGTGTTGGAGATTGGATAAAGATAAAATCTCCTAGAAGGGAGAAAACAGATACCAAATTCATAGGTCCATTTAAGGTTTTGAAACTTTTTAAAAATGCAATAAAGACGAATGATCATAAGATATGGAATTTAAACAGAGTGGCAAAATGTGGTATCAGTAGACTAGAGGAGTTTCATAAATCTGTCACTCCGGAGGCAAGTACTCCGGAAGTAATTGATGGGAGGTCTCATGTTGATGCAACAAAAAAGGTGGGTTTCAGACCTGTGAGATCAACACGGAGACCAGAGAAACTAAGGGACTATGTATAATTTTATTTGTTTTATAGTCTCCAATGGTACTATGTTTTTAGTCTGTAATGTAAGGGAGGTGATGTGGTATTGTACTCTTATTGATGTACCTAGTTACTTGTTGTTAAGCACTGTACACGTACTTGTTTGTATTGGAAGCTCTATGTGTTGTGAACAAGACCGTTCTAAGAATATGGAACATAGAATGTGAAAGAGCCCAACAAGGTTCCTAACTGGGGCAGTTGGAGTGGAAGGTCTTGTTGACAGGATGAGGCTTCTTTACACAGGACTTATACATAATAAAATAGATCAAATATACAAGAAATGGAATCTTGATTACTTCAAACACCCATTGCAAGGCCTCACCATGCAAATGGAAGCATAGGGAAGGTTGATGAGAACAAGAAGGTGCCAAGTCACAAATAGGACATAACTCACACCTAGAAGATTTGATGCAGACAATTGCGCAAACTGCCCTTCCCTACATGTGACATGCAGGTGGGATATAGGGCTGGGAGACTGCAAACATTGAGTACAGAAACAATGTATGGAAAACAAGATGACAAGGAGCCACCAATAGGAAGTCAGTGATGTCACATATCAACTGCATATACACAGACACACTATTTTTACAATATCTCTTTGCAGAGGATGATGGCTCTCCTGCGGATCTGCCTGTCCTGGACTACCCTGGTGACCTGCATGAAAAGCTGACAACCATCAGCCAGGAGACCCTCCAAGATGTCCTGGGAACCCTCCAGACACCACCTCCAGTCGCACGGAGGAGCATTCATGTAGCAGCCACCCCACATGCCCCACCCACCACCCCAATAGTATGACCTGCCAGCTCCAACACAGCTGAGAACTCCGAGGACTCAGGGACCACCTTTGAGAGGACAGTAGTGGGAGTCAAGCGGGAGCTGGCCAAGGAGGTGCAGGTGGGGATGCAAAGAGTGGCAGCCAGCCTTGAGGGTATGCGCACGTGCATCATAATGGCCACTGAACACACAACAGCCAAACAAGACACACAATCCCCACTGCATGGATTCCAGCAGTGTCTGAGGGACCTAACCACTGTCATGAGAGAGTTCACACATCACCTGCCCTCCCAATCTCGCTGCAGCATGCATGACAACAAGCTGGACTCCATGCATCAGGAACTGGCCTCCCTCAGAGCAGACATGGCTGCCTACAACAGGGATGTTGCTGCCATACTAAAAAATCAGCAGCTCCTCCTTGCTGCAGTGATGCCATATGTAGTTCCACAGATGGCAGCTGCCAGGAATTTGGTGTCCACTTCTCCAACCAATGAAGTGTGTGGTGCCCCCTCTACCCCACCACAACCACCATCAAGGGCAGAGGAAACAACACACACGTCACAGGATGAAGATGTTGAACAGATCATCTTCACCCATAGGAGTTCCCGGTAGCACCAGCCCATGCCACATGGGCAGTGATTCCCCTTTGTCCTGTGCTTGACATCATGCCAGTGTTGCTACCGTTGGTGACATGCACTCTTCACCGACACACTGTTAACCTTTCCACTATGGACTGCAATTGTCTTTCTCCACTCCATTGGCAATTCATGTTCCCCTGCAATAAACTACACTTTACAGAAGCATGTCCAATGACATGTCACTCAACCCTGGACTTGTGTTGTGTCACAATTGATTGGATTTCACTAAGGGGGTCACAGACCTGAACAATGTAAATATTGCACTACAACACCAGTAAATAAACACCACCTACACAACCAGCATGTCACTGTGTAATGTGACACATTTACTATGCTGTAGAATTTTGATGCGTGTAACATGTCTATAGTCACAGAGTGTCAGTACAAGAGTGCAGAAATATGGGGGCACATACCTACGCCCAGGGTACCTACATGATGAACGTCAATGCTGGACTAATTCCCTATGAGCAAGTCATGTTAAACACATGTATCCCTCACCCACTACATACAGCAGGAATGGCTGTGAAACAGTGCTCTGGCAATAACATCAGCTAGGAGTACCAGTGGAACACATTGGTGTGAAACAGATATACTTAACCTCATCTGAAATTACAACTGCTCAGTTTAGAAGTGTTGACATGAAATGCAGGCTGTAGTCAGACATCCCACAGTGCCCAACATTCCGACGGACCCAAACAATGATAGCTTAAAAACCACACCTACCTGTCCAATACATGGGAAAAATAGTCACCTTGAGTGGTGGGTACAATGGATGGCAGATGCATTAACAAGTCGATGAGTTGTAGCTGTCAATGTGACAGCTCAGTTGCAAGTGGAAATGAACAGAGAGGGATCTGGATGCAGGATGAAAATCCCCAGGCCAACACACAATTCTCACTGTACACTCATGGGAAGACCCTGAGACCCAAGCATATGAATCATGCAGTAAGGGAGTACCCAAACATTTATTATATAGGTATAAAACTGAACTAAAAACTATGAAAAACGCCTATCCTAACCTAATCTATCCTAGCTATACATTACCCATAATTGGCCATAACCACCCTATGCTCAACTTACTTACCACATTGAACAACACACCCTAAACATTGGCCCTTAACCCCGCTTATATCACAAGACACATGCAGGACAACATATACTAACCTAACATATACTATCTAATCCTAAACAAATATATATTTTTTGCATATTTAAAAAAAAAAAAATTTAACACGTAAATGTCCCAACATTACCTCCAATGACCCACCACAAACTAACAAGTCATAATTTGAAAACCCACCCCCCAAACCTACTTATCCCATCTAAACAACTAACCTAATCTAACCTATCACTAACCCCCTAAAGCCCACCAAACAATATGAAAACTAATGAGAAGGGAGGAGACTGAACCGGGGGTGAACGAGAGGCATCAGTTCATAGGTTGGCCCTCTTGAGTGTCCTCTTGATGACCTTCAGTCTCTTGGAGTTCCAGTCCACCTCCTTTTTGAGGCTGTCCAGCTTCTTGAGGACCAGTTTCATGTCCCTCTGTAGGTCCGTAATGTCTGACATGTCCTTGGCAGCAGGCATGGTGGGCTGTGGTTCCGCTGTAGAGGGTGTTGCAGGTGGGGCAGAAGTAACGGTGGTGGCTCTGGCCCCTTGTATTGCTGTGGTGTTTGGTCCACTCTGTGTGAGCAGTGTGCCCCCCGGCTGAAGGCCGCCATTCCCCAGTGGCTCGCTCCTTCCGATAGCATTGTGCCATCCTGCGGTACCCAAACTCCACTGCCAATATGTGGCAATAGCGCACTGCCCTCTTCTGGAACACCCTGAGTTCCTCACTGTCCATGTTGGCATCTCTTAAATTGGGACAGGCAACCATCAGTGTCATCATTGTGTGATGTATGTACAGATGATACTTTAACACTCTACCTTGATTTGCACATGCACTCCAAATCACATTCCGGCTAATACAATGTCCCTGACGAATGTAAAGTCTACGCTGCCTACCCATCATGTCATTGACACCAAAGCGATGCACAAAAAGATTTGGAACGAAAACAACTTATCTGTGCATCAATTTAGTGCAAGTGTCACAATGCAAAGGCAGCAACAAGTGGGCCAGGGCCACTAGTCTTCATCATCTGAGTCAACTTTAAACCACACATCAGCAGTAACTAGTAGATGCTATTGGGAGTATGGTATGCAGTTGGTAATCATATGGGGTCAGTGTTGATTGGGACACATGCAAGCCTGATTGAGATGACTGTCATCTACACTGTGACCATTCCATCTACCTAAAAATATGTTGTTCCCCTACCCTTGTGCCACAGGGGGTATGGCCATGCAATCCATCATCACAACTGTTGATGTCAACCACTAAGAAATTTCCACTTATACATGGAGTTAGGGAGTGGACCACATGTGAGGACAGCTGCCAACTAGGAAGCAGGTATTCATAAATCATTCACATCTGCATTCATGTGTCCAGGTATGGCCACCCATCAACACCTGATCTGCCAACACTATTCCCTAAACACCCATATCCATGCCAGCACACGTCTGGCCTTGACCTGCATGCACGCCTATTACATACCACATAAGTGTCACGTAAATGGATTACTACTTGTGTGGCACCATGCTGGAGGGCAGTTGCCCACCCAGTCCTACATGTACTTTACAATTCAGGGATGCACCAATTTGTGTGGAAAACTGGTGCATCCCTGTGTTGTGAGAATGATGGTATGCCCCAGTGCCAATATTCTGACAGTGGTGCACTTCCAATTCACATATGGACCTACATGTGGCTAGTTATCACCTAGTTCACACGCTGTTGCCCATTGCGGAGCACAAGACTCCCACGATATGGCTTTCTGCTCGTGAATAATTAACCTTACATGGGACATCGTGTCACCATCCAGCCTACTTTGAAATCTTATCATGTGCCAGCTCATCATATCTAGCATTGAGTGCAACACACAAGACTCACTCACACAACAGGTGCAATCACTACACAGCCCAGGCAGAATCACACTTACTGCATGCATCTGGGTCCTGAAATCTTGCCACTACTCCAATGGTGTAGGGGGCAGGTCCACCTGTAAGACATGGATGGAAAAACATGCTCAGTGTCATATCACTGTCACTACGAGTGGACAACATATCACAGTGTGTAACATTTTAGATGAGTGAGTTAGTGATCCTGCTTGAAGACAGTGCAACAGATACACCACTGCAAACTCACATTGACACTGACTCTCTGGTGACTGAGAGCCACACATCTACACACATGCACTGGGCCTAAGACTTATGTAGTGATATACCCTACAACAACCATATGTGAGCAATCCGTTAATGATGGTACTCAATTACATGATTTGGATTTGGGGGACAAATCCATGGCACTACCCTGGTGCACTGCAATACAAGTGACTCAGGTAATTTGGCTTGCTCTTCAATGCACACAGAGGCCCTCATTATGACCTTGGCGGGCGGCCACAGCCGCCCGCCAAGATCTGACCGCCGGGCGGCCTCCAATGCTGCCGCACCCCCGTCGCGGTCATTATGAGATCCCCGCTGGGCCGGCGGGGATCTCGGCCTGGCAGACAGTGAAAAGCTGCATGCCCCTGCACTGCCCATGCCAGTGGCATGGTCAATGCAGTGGCCCCCAGGGGCCCCGCGACTCCCCATACCGCCAGGCTTTTCCTGGCGGTTCAAACCGCCAGGAAAAGGCTGGCGGTCGGGGACTCGGAATCCCCGGGGCAAATTTCAAGGGAAACCGCAGGCCCCGGCGGTGTGACAGCGGCACTACCGCTGCGGTCGTAATCCCCTCTGAAGCACCGCCAGCCTGTTGGCGGTGCTTCAGCCAAAACAGTCCTGGCGGTCTTGGACCGCCAGGGTTGTAATGAGGGCCAGAGTAATTATTTGATGGACATGGGGCTTAGTTTTTGGTCTGCAATTATCATGTGTTCAGTGATCCATGACTGATGTGGCACATTTGTATGTTGGCAACAAATGCCCAGTTGCCAAGGTCCCCTAAAGCGGGTATGCCCCCTTTGCCAGCATAATGGCAGGGATCATGTGTGTGTAATGATGACAATGTAGCGCTGTACATGGATTGCCCACTTTGCTGTCAGGATCCAGTGAAATATGGTATGCTGCCGGTGTCTTGCCTTATCATCATTGACACAATGCTGGAGCACAGGTGTTGCCATGGCCCCTGAAATGTGTGACTAAGTGATAGTAGTACATGACTCAACAAACCTCTGACCTGCATTATTAAAATGTATGGACATGTGAACTCTGTCTTAGTACGAAGACAGTTACACTTTGTTCTGGTTGCATTCATCCTGTCCACAAGTTTGCATGCAGCATGCCAACACATCAGCTACTGTCACTCAGGAGCGTTCTAAAGTAAATGTATGTCAATGGGATACTCACTAACAGGGCCACCGATCACCACACCCAGATGGTCTAGCAGATCCTGCTCTCTGGCCACCAGATCAGCCCAGCAATGCTTCAGCTGGTGCTCGTAATGGCTGCTACTGTACACCCTCTACAGGTGGTGGGACACCTTGCCCCCCGAGCCACTTCACCTCCGTCTGATATCCTGTATCATTCTGCCCCCCATCTCAAGCATAATTTGCAAGAAGTGGCCCACCAGCCACACAAAGCCTCCGAGCTCCTCCTCCCCCATCCGTGTCAGCCTCGCCCTTCCTGACATGTCCCTCAGGCACAATGTAAAAAAGTAAATAGCAAAAGAAAATTTGACAAAAAATAAACTCACAGCCCAAACTTATTAACCCCAACTAACCTACCTAATCTATTACCCAGACAGATACCCTACAGTACAAGTACAAATAGAAATACAGAAAACTACACCAAATTTACAGACACTGGTACAAGTACCAGTCACAATTCACACCAGACACAACAAGAGAGACACCAATAGATATAAAAATTGCCTAAAACACACCACCACACCAAGACACAGGCAAACAGTTGAAAGATGCACAGACTGTAAAATGAAAGTGAAAGAACAGCCACTGTACCATGCCTGTAAACAGGATTTCCTATTACATCACTTCCTGTCCCCCTGCGTCACTCTTTACATCATGCGTGTATTTTTTTGACGCATAATATATTTGCATGACTATTTCTGACGCACTACCTACGCGTGCTTCAATATACAACGCATTACCGCTAAGGGCCCATGGTTCGAAACTTTGCGTTTACAAATGTTTTCAAGTCATTTGCGTCAAGAATTTTGACTCTATTCGTGATTGCGTGATTTTGTTCTATTGACCATGGATGCACCCTATACCAGCATGCAGATGGGATGAGATGGGCTGCAGTGTGTAATATTGTATATGGCCACATGTGGTAGACAATGCAACTTTGTGATTTGGGTGTGTATGTGTGTTTCTGAATGAACAGCATGCAAAACTTTGGACGTCATGCATATGTATGCATGTGTGACAACTGTGTATCTACATATTATGGCAGTCAGTGATCTACAACAGTCATGGTATGTGTTTGTGAATTGTGTTGACTCATGTGATGTGTGTAGTTGTTTGATTTACAGGACATTACATTGAAGACGACATACACAACTCAGGCATTGTATGTAGTGCTATGTAGGATATGCTACCCCTCAACTGTCTCAAAATGTAGGTCATGAGTTCATGGTGAATTGTGTGTGGACTACACATATGTCTGATATGTGTACATATTTGGTACGTACTGTGTTTGACTCACTGTGCCTAAATTCCACCCATATCATGTTTTGAGCACATAAGTCAGTTTGAAGCATTACAATTAGCTATGTTTATGGTGTTGTTGTGGTGGACCTGCTGCCATAGCTGCATGTGTTCTCATTATTTCTGATGTGCATTCCACAGAAGTGTCCATTCCAAGTGTGTGGGCATATGTACACTGTGTCAGGATTGGGCCCCATGGCAGTGGCAGGACTGATTTTCAGGGATGTACTGTGCAGGGCAAGAGTTTTTAACATTGCTTGCCATACCTTGGCCAATCATGCTATCCATTGTCCCCAATGATGCCCCCCCTCATCACACAAGCTCCTTGCAGCCATTGCAAGTCTCACACTTAGTAATGTCAGTGGTCTGTTCATACATTCCTGTCCTTATGATATTTTACATCCACTGTCTCATTTGTGGGGCCCTTGTTTACCTCATTTTTGGAGATGTTATAGTTGTGTGTCATGAGCTACAGTTGTACAAGATTGTGTCCTTCAGTTGTGACACCCAAGTGATGAGACTATTTGTGATCTGTGTGATGGTAGCAGTACAATCAAACATATCGCATGTGATGTTGCAACAGAAGTTAGCAGATTTCTATTTGTGACATGCTCCCTGAGGTAATACTCACATTCCTAAGGTGTAGGTGATGGACAATGAAGACACCAGAGCGGTATTGTGTGATCAAGTAATGTGTTTATTTACAAATATTTCGAGGTGTGTAGAATGACTATAAAGTGAAAAGGTTGTGTATGATTTGCTGTCTGCTGCACATTCTAGCAGCTGTGTTCTTGTCAGAGTCACCAGATCCTCGGGGTCTGCGCACGTTCCCAACACATCCACCACTGAACAGCTCCAAGACTTTGATAGATAAATCACAGAAGCTAAGAGAGTTCAAGCGGGGAAGAGGGGATTAGGAAGGGAACAGGTGGGAAGGAGACCTGTAGTAAGAAAAAGGTTAAAACACACAAGATGAAAATTACATCTCATTAAATCAATACTAGACTATGACTCTAAGCCTCGTCATTCTGAAAACATGAACAACCTAAGAATTAGGCTTAAAGTGACTAAGTTTCAAGATGGCCGGATACCTGTAAGGGAATCAAGATGGATTAAATGAAACTTTCAAAATCAAGTACTTTCCTTTACATGAGAATCAGGAAAACATTCTGAATAAGTTCTAAACCAGTCATATGAATCCTTTTTTGAGAATGCATACTAGGACCATGCAATATTGCATCTAGAAACTCTGGTCTTCTGTGTTCTCTTGAAATGTTTCAACACGAATTGCGCACATTGCAGATTTTCATATATATAGTAAACACCATAAAAGGATTGTGCACCATGAATAACACAATATGGATTCAGGAAACAAATCACACAACTTGTCAACTCGAATATTACCTAATAAATGTCTTAGAATAAATGGCATACAATGAACAACATGAATTAAGCTCGAAGAGAGAATCGTGCATCTTGCCGATTCGAGTGCCACCATGTAAAATGTCAAGAAATGGTAGCACGCAATGAATATCAAGTTTAAATCACCATTAAACGAATTGCGCGTCTTGCCGATTCATAAGCCACTATTTAAATGCCAAAAAATAACAGCGCGAAATGAATAACAAGATTAAAGCACCATGAAACGAATCGCGCGTCTTTTGCCGATTCTTAAGCCACCATGCAAATGTCAAGAAATGGTAGCGCGCAATGGATAACAAAGTCAGATCATCATGAAACGAATTGCACGTCTTGCCGATTCGCAAGCCACCATACAAATGTCAAGAAATGGTAGCGCGAATGAACAACAAGATCAAATCAGCATGAAACGAATCCCGCATCTTGCTGATTCACAAGCCACCATACAAATGTCAAGATATGGTACCGCACAAAGTAATCTGTTAACCATTAAAGAATTAGGCCAAGAATATGAAAGTTCTCGATAACGGCGTCAAGAGGTCAGTCCAACCACCGTCTTACCGCCCAGAACAAGGATCACCAATGAAGAATGAAGGGCAGAGGCCTGGAAGATCAAATAGGCCACCGGGACAGGAGCTCAGGAAGTAGCTGCTGCTCTGCACTGGGACCTCTGAATAGGGAGCACTTGGAGCTGGGCTGGCTCCCTTTTAAAGAGTCTTGGCCCAGCCCACAACCACACCCAGGCATGTTGCAGGGAAAATCTCTGGAAGGCCCTGGAAAGGGACCACACCCTAACACACTCTGAAAGCCTGCAGCAATACATTGCAAATGAACAGTATTTGTAAAACCATTAAAAATAAGTCTTCAGGGTTAAACTCTGCAATGCAAAAGGTTAAACAACAACATATCAGCACAATGCATAAATTACGTTGTTTTGAGAGTGCTGGCTTTTTGCATTCTAGTCGCCAATAGAGCGCGCACTGCCCTGGTGTTGACAGTTATACTGTTCCCCTTCATCTTCCCTGCCACAATCCTCCCCCTCCTCCTCAGGCAGTTCTTGGTCTGGCTCATATAATGGGATGTCATCCTCACACAAATGTTGTGCAGGATAACAAAGGTCAATATAATTTTACAAACAATGTGTGGGGCATGTAGGAGGCTGCCTCCTGTGATGTCCAGTCACCTGAATCTGGACTTCAGGATGCCAAAAGTCCTCTTCACAGTGGTGTGTGTCCTCCGATGTGCCTCATTATAGGCACGCTGTGCTGCTGTGATTGGGTTGGGAAATGGGGTCATGATCCATGGCTGGATCCCATAATCCTGATCCGCTGCAAAAGATAATAGGAGGGAATATTTTGTTAATGCTTGCAACAGGATTTTCATGTAGCATGGCAGTTGATATATTGTGTTGTTTGTGACTCATATGTGTTTGTGGTATGGTGTGAGTTCCTGGCCTTCTGTAAGGTCTTCGCAGCACTGGGTTGTTGGACATGACAAACTTGTGTTTGGCTCAAGGACCTGGGATATATGATTTGGTTTCCTAACTGTTGGTCAGTGTGTATGTACCATGCGATGTGTAGTGTCCTATACGTATCAGTGTGCTTTCACTAGAGGGGACATGATACATCCACATACACAATGGCTTCAGATATGGTGATAACATGGTTGCACTACATGGGCTGGGCATCCCGTCCATTTAGACATGTGTCATTGCAGATGAAATGAGACTCTGAGGCCCATTGAATTGGGTAGGTGATAATGCACAACACATCTCCAAAATTGGCAGCACTGACCTGTTAAGTTTTGACAATGCACGGTTGTCCCATTTGTGAATTGTTTCTAGGCAACCCTTTTTTGTTCCCTCTGCCAGTTGCTCCTATGTAGCAGTGCACCTACACTACCAACCTTGCACCAGGGAACCAGGCTAACTGCCTTGTGGAGGTGGATGTATCTGTGAAGGAAGGGCCACCTCCCTGTACATATGCTGTTTTGATGGACAATTGGCTCTTTCAGTGTGTGCAGCAATGTGCAGTATGCATTGGTGGCACATTAATATGTGTTCATAACACAGTCCACTTCTTTATTGCAACCTGCAAACGGCACCCCTGGAGTGGTGTTTGATGTTGGCACTGCCTCAGTATTTTCGTGACACCTACATCTGAGTCAGCATCATCATGCTATGTGTCTCATGGTGTAAGACCTGATGCAACACACATTGCACACCACTTCCACGCTACATACTTTCTTGGGAGGGTGGCCGATTGACTATGTGGCCTCAAGTCATTGGAAATGGTTCATCTTCCAAGTTGTACTTACAGTGCAGGCCATGACATTGTCACTGTGAGTTTTAACATTGGTTCCTTGGTGCTCTTCAGTGGCAGCTAATGTTTATGGCAGCCGTCAGGTGTACAAGGGTGTGTATCTCCTTGTGTCAGGGTGTACAACATGACTACCAGTGTCAAACCTCGGTGTCACCCTGCCCATGTGTTCATGTAGTGGTGTATGTCTTGTGTGTCCTACAGGGTTGTTGTGCTGTGTGTATATTTCTAGGTTTGGAGACTTACCGACAAGTAGGTCATTGCCATATTGTCCATCCTGGAAGTGCTCATTGATCCTGCTGTGCCGGAATATGAAGGAGTCATGGGCACTCCCAGGATACATGGCCAAAATGTTAATGAACAGTCCCTGGTGGTCGTCTATGGCCTGCACATTGATAGAATGCATATGCTTTCTGCTCCTGAATAGGTGCTCTCCTGCTGCAGGTGAGATGATCCGGACATGGGTGCAGTCAATTGCACCGAGCACATGCGGGAAGCCATGGACTTGATAAAACCACCCCTGTTTTATCTCCTAGTGCTTCTGCTGGGTATTGGGGAACCTGATGTGGCTGGGTGTCAGGGAGATTATGGTATCTAACACCTTGGGCAGGAAAGCCGAGAATGAGGGCAGTGATACCCCAGTGACCAGGGCACCCATTGTCTGGAAGGAGACACTTGCCAACATATGCAGGACACCTAGCACCTTGGTCACAGGTGGTATGTGGTGTGGTGTCTGCAGGCTATCTGTTAGTTGTGGCTCAATATGACTAGCAGATGCAGTATGGCTTGGCAGTTGAGTTGATAGCTCTGAATGATGCCCTGATCCTGAGGCCAAGGAGGATGTCCTGTTTCTGAAAAGTCTCTCCTGCCTTCTGAGTTGCCTTTGTGGGCTGCATTGGGGTGGTGGTTGCTGCTGTTGGTCCTGTGCTCAGCGTTGTCTTGCAAGCTGCATCAGTAGCACCTCCATGTTGTAGCTTGTGTGTGTTTTCCTTAAGTAGTGGTGGGTTTGCCTCATTTTAACGCCTGCCATGACCCAGGCGTTTAAATTTGACGCAAATCGGAGTTAACGTCATTTTTTGGGTCCGCCTCCCACCTGTGTGTCATTTTTGCCCTGTTGGATAAATATGGCGCTAGGGGCTTTGAGTCATTTTTTGGACGGGAACATCTACCTTGCATCTCATTGACGCAAGGTGGTTTCACGCATCCAAAAAATTACGCTATCGCCATATTTTTTACACTAAACCAGTCTAGCATCAAAGTATAAATATGGAGTTAAGTTTGCTCTGAATTAGCATTAAAGAATTATGCTAATTCAGCGCAGAGTATAAATTTGGGTGTAAGTGTGTCTGTGAAAGACATCCAGTACTACAAAGAGCTGCCTAATATCATGGAACATCATTAATATTTAGCACCAGTTTGGAATACAGACGGCAAACTGAAGAGGGTGGTGTATAGGAAAGAAACTGGCTGCTTAAAGAAGGACAGATGGGATGTTTTGCCTTCTCCATGTTATTTTTACCAAACCCAGGGAGATATGGAAACCTAGCATTCATTTTGTCCCAATCCCTAAAAAGGATGTCTGATGTTTATAAGGGGTATCTCTGTAAATTTTCTAAGGTCTTAAATAAAGTCAAGTTTAGGATTAAGGTCCAGTAAACTCCACTAGAATAATGATGGAGAGGTCCCACGCTGGTGCCTGTATTTGCAGGTAGTCCTGGGCAACCCGCTTTGAAATAGGCACAGCAGAAGCAGGGTTGCACTGGGACAGAAAGTAGGCCCTGGAACCAAAATAAAAGTGCCCCCTATTAGAAAGCTAAACAAGTGCTCCTTGTTTGCAAACTGGGACAGCTTTGAACTTGAAAAGACATGCTACATGAGTGTTTTATGAGATGTGTAAGACTGCATGGATTAAAACTTGTGTCAGCAATGTTTGTTTTAATATTAGGGAAATCAAAAGTAAATCCAGCCCTGCAGACCTACAAACAGCCAAAAAAATAACCCACACACTGATCTTTCAGACCAACCTGTTGGGTGCTGCCTGATTGCTTTACAGGCCAGTCCGACCCTGAGCACAAACTGCCAATCTCCTCTATTAATTATGCTCACTTCTCACCTTATCTCAGGTGGGGCAACATGGGCATAGATAAGGTGCTACTGCAACATTGCTTGCCATGTTCAAAGCATCCACTGGGTTACTAACCACACCCATGTCTTCATCATCCAAACCTGTCTATCTTCACGTTCTATACCAGAACCACTAATCATAATACAATCATACCTGACCAATAAAATGTCTCTAAAGCTCTATGCATACATTGTGAGGCACCATTTGAGAAAGCTTTGTAGTAATAGATCAGAAACTCCCACATTCACTTATTACTTTTTCAGGACACCCTCTTTCCTTCACCAGAACAATCTCCCTTCACTTTCTTGTATTTCACCTGACATTACAGTAATTTAAATAGAGCCAATAATATACGCTCCTGTATAATGAACCCCATTTTTGGACACCTTTCATATCTTTTTGCACATATGTATTTATCTTGTGCAAAACTCATCTGATGATCTTTGCCCCTGGTTGTATTTACAACAGTTATTACCACACATGGTTAAATGACCCCTCAAGTGTTTATGCACAATGCAAAAGCCAGACATCAAACATAAATGAACTGGTGCAAGAAATTAAAATAACAAAGTGAACTTCTAATACTAGAATTCCATAATGAAGCAACCGACAGAGAATAGATTTATAGTTGAGAGACACTCTCATAAGGTAGGCACCAAGTCATCAGGGTATAGAGCTGAGCAGCATCACAAAAGGTAGGCATTAAATCATGAGATACCAGCCCTTTGCTGAGCACCTCACTTGGTTGCCTCACATTAAGTTTAACCAGCCATGTATTATGAATAGTGAAACCTAGAGATAGCTTTCCTGTATCAGGACTCAGGCCCTCATTAAAACCCTGGCGGTCGGTGATAAAGCGGCGGTAATACCGCAAACAGGCCGGCGGTAAAATAAATGGAATTGTGGCCACAGCGGAGACCACCCACACAGACAGCCACTTTAACACACCGACCGCCACGGCGGTAGCAACAAGCGCCGCAGCGGTAACCGCCAACAGCCAGGCGGAAGACAATGTACCACCCACCCTATTACAACAGGCCAATCCACCACCTTTTCCGGGGCGGTACCAACGCCATCAAAAGCACTGCGGAAACAGTACACAGAAGGGAAACGACTCACCTCTGGACACTCAAGGAAGAACCACGACGCCCAAACTACAGGTGTTCCCCATGCTGGTCTACCTCTTCCTACACCAGGAATACCAACGGCGGCGAAGGCGACCAAGGTGAGTACCGCCCCTAGCACACAGTGGTAGGGGGAGGAAAAAGAGAGTGACACACACAGGCAACACGCAACACCCCCATCCCCAACACCATACACACAAACAGATGCAACAACATTACATATCCACCCCATACCCCTCAGGAATAATGCAAGGACAAAATGAATAGATTAAATTGAATGTAATAAGATCAAATACTAGAAATACGTCCTGAAATCACAAAACAGCATTTACATATATATACAAATGGAGGGACACTGCCCAGTCCATAATGTCCATGAGCCACAGGGCCATATCACATAGTCCAAGGCCCCACTTGACTCCTGGCTCAATACGGAGAGAACACTGCTGGGGCATCCGGCCTGTTATACTCATGGCCCACCATATCCCTCTCATCCCCTTTACGCACATATATTGACCTCCATACTTGTAGCACTCGGCCCAAGATCCCTCAACCACCCCACCCTTACACAAGGCCTACACACACAGCACTCCATGCATTCAGGCCCAATGCATCGTGCCCATAGTGTACACACCTATTGGTCTGGAGGACCATAAAGTAAACGGTACTGGGGTAGGACCCCATCCACCAGTCTCTCCTACTCCTCTCAAGTGAAGGCTGGGGCACTTTCCCCAGAGACTCGAGCCATGGTCACTTCCAGACACAGGTCACAGCAGCACTTGCAGTGTAGGTCCTCTCCTGTTGAAGATCAGGTAGCAAGTGAGTGAACAGATAGAAAACGGTGGTCACGTCCACAGCGGTGCGTACCGTCACCACTGGCGTACATCACCATTGGCTACTGTAACCCATAGGGCCCAATGATAACCCATGAGGAGTTTCATGGCAGTCCTCAACCACCTCTCGCAACGGCACACAATGTCAGCGGAATTACCTAATTTCCACTTGTCCCTCCACACAGGTCAGGCGGCCGTCATTTCAGGGGGGGCGGTCCATAGCACCTACCTGCGTCACAGCAGACATAGGCACATTTACGGGGCTGCACATTAACATACTGTTTCTGTCACAACATGCAAGGCATTTTACTCTGAGGATATGTTTGAATATGACCAGCTGCTCACCGTTTTTCCCCCGAGTAAAACTGCTGAGGATGAATAGGAGATGGAGACATACCCCGTGTACAGACCCTTGGTGGACTTGGCAACAATGGAGGACAGGCACATTATCCTCACCTACAGACTTGATAGGGCCACAATTTAAGAGCTGTGTGCCCAATTGGAGCCAGACCTGATCTCAGCTATCCGTCTCCCCACTGGGATCCCCCCTCTTGTGCATGTCCTATCAGTGCTCAATTTCTTGGCAAGTAGCTCCTTCTAAGTGACAGTGGCCATGGCAGCAGGGATGTCACAGCCTATGTTCTCAAACGTGCTGACCAGAGTGTTGTCTGCCCTGATGAAACACATGTGCAGCTACATCGTTTTCCCCCAGGTGGAGGATTTGGCCTCAGTGAAGGCTGACTTCTATGCAATGGGACACATCCCCAACTTCATCGGTGCAATGATGGTACACATATTGCCTTTGTCCCCCCCAGGAGGAATGAACAGGTGTTTAGAAATTGAAAGCGCTTTCACTCAATTAATGTGTAGATAGTGTGACTGGCAGACCAGTACATCTCCCATGTGAATGCAAAGTATCCTGGGTCTATGCATGATGCCTATATTCTGAGGAATAGCAGCATCCCATATGTGATGGCTCAACTCCAGAGGCACCGGGTGTAGCTAATAGGTGAGCCCATGGTCCCCACCCAGTGTATGTTGGTATATGGGTGTGGGGTTGGCCCTCAGGGTGAGTGTCTGGCTAACAGGTATCTATTGATACTTGCAGGTGACTCTGGCTACCCCAACCTCTCATGGCTACTGACCCCAGTGAGGAATGCCAGGACAAAGGCAGAGGAACGTTACAATGATGCACATGGGCGAACAAGGAGGATTATTGAGCGTACCTTTGGCCTGACAGGTAGATCCCTGTGCTACTTACCCAAGAAGGTCTGCCAGATCATCGTAGCATGTTGCATGTTGCACAACCTAGCCTAGAGACTCCAGGTGCCTTTTCTGCAGGAGGATGAGGCTGGAAATGGGCGTGTGGCTGCAGTGGCGCCTGTGGACAGTGACAAAGAGGAGGCAGAGGAAGAAGGTGTGGACAACAGAACAACTATCATATGACAGTACTTCCAGTAACACACAGGTAAGACTCTGTAACCTCACCTTCCATTGTTGTTTTGTGTAGTGAATGTTCTGTGGCTGGCTTCTGTTCCCACTACTATGGCCACTTACTGTACCCTTTAACATGTCTATTTGCAAATATTTGTGCCCTTCTCTGGCTTCTGGTGTATTGACGGCAGCACGTTACAAGTCATACCTACGAATGCATAACTGTACAGTCTATTTGCAATGTCTACAGATTGTTAAACAAATACATCCTTAAATCATTTGACATACTCCATACTTGTATTTTTCCAAGGGTGTTTATTTAAGTGCTGAAAAGTAAATGGGGATGTGCAATGGGCTTAGGTGATGGTGGAGGAAAGTCCAGGATAGAGTCCGGTCTATTGGTATCACAGGTGCATTGTCCAATGGGGCATGGGAAGTGGAGCAATGGAAGTTCAAGGTGGACAGGGTGACAGAGTGGGACACAAGGGTGACAATCAGGAGAGTCTTATTTCCTGGCGGAGGTCTTGGCAATGAATCGCAGGGACCATTTGCGGGGTGGTTTTCCTTCTGCAGGGGGTGGGGTGCTGGTGGCCTGTTGTTCCTATGGCAGGGCCTCCTGTCCACCAGCGTCAGCGGAGGTGGAGGGGTGTTCATCAGTGTTGCTAGTGTCAGGGGCCCGTTGGTGTGCCACTGCCTCCCTCATGGTGTTGGCCATGTCTGTCAGCACCCCTGCAATGGTGACCAGTGTGGTGTGGATGTCCCTGGTCCTCCCTGATCCCCAGGTACTGTCCCTCCTGCAGCCGCTGGGTCACCTGCAACTTGTACAGTATCTGGACCATGGTCTCCTGGGAATGATGGTATGCTCCCAGGATGTTGGTGAGTGCCTCCTGGAGAGTCAGTTCCCTGGGCCTGTCCTCCCCCTGTCGCACAGCAGTCCTCCCAGCTTCCTTGTTGTCCTGTGTCTCTGTCCCCTGAACTGTGTGCTAACTGCCACTGACACCAGGTCCCTGATTGTCCTGTGTTTGTGGGGTTGCCTGGGGTCCCTGGAGTGGTGGACACACTGCTGATTGATGTGTCCTGGGGACAGTGGTATGGGCCCGCTGGGTGGGTGCTGTGGTGGTGTTTCCTGAGGGGGGAGGCTCTGTGGTGGTATGGGACTGTGCCTGGGTAACCGACTGTCCAGAGATCCCTGATGGGCCAGGTTGGTCATCCAGATTACGGAGTGCAGAGCTGCTGTCATCACTGTGGGCCTCTTCTGGGGGGGACTGGATGTTGCTGGCACCTCCTCTCCGGTGACGTTGGGTGGGGGACCTGTGGGGCTGAAAATGCAGTGTTATTGTTTCTGCATGTGACATCTTGTGCATGGGTATGTTGCCCTCTATGGTAGTTATTGCCATGGCAGATTGGCCTTAGTCTGAGTTGTTATTTGTTTGGCTATGTGATTGTCTCTAGTGTGCATGCAGTGGTGATGGGTGTCCATGCAGGTCTGTGATGGTGGTGGGTGTCAATGCATTGGTTTTGCATGCAGGGCTTGGTTGAGGGAGGGGTGGGTTGTGATGTTGGGGTATGTGGGAGGTGGTGGAGTGATGGGAGTGAGGGTGAGGGTGGGGGTTTGTGATGGCATGCAGGTAGAGGGGTGATAATAATAGAGATTTGACTTACCAGAGTCAAGTCCTCTAGCTACTCATGCCAGGCCCTCAGGATGCATGATCGCCAAGATTTGCTCCTCCCATGTTGTTAGTTGTGGGGGAGGAGGTGGGGGTCCACAGCAAGTCCTCTGTATGGCTACCTGGTGTCTGGATACCATGGAACGTACCTTCCCCCATAGGTCATTCCACCTCTTACTGATGTCATCCCGTGTTCTTGGATGCTGTCCCACTGCATTGACCCTGTCGACAATTCTGCGCCATTGCTCCATCTTCCTTGTAATGGATGTCTGCTGCACCTGTGATCCGAATAGCTGTGGCTCTACCCTGATGATTTCCTCCACCATGACCCTTAGCTCCTCCTCAGAGAATCTGGGGTATCTTTGTGGTTCCATGGGTGTAGTGTGTGTGAGGGTGTGTGGGGTGATGTGTTAGGGTATGTGCTGTGAGGTGCGTGGATGGTGTATGGGTGATGGTGTTCTGTGGCTCTGGTTCTGTGGGTGCTCTTGGTGTGGCTCTCTCTCTGTTGTAAATTGTTTGTAGTCGTAGGGGGTTGTGGGTGATGTGGGTGTTTGTTTTATAGTGGTGTGTGGGTGTAGGTGTGGTGTGTGCATGTGTGTAAGGTGTGTGTAGTTTGAATTGTCCAATGTGGTGGTGTTTTGTTTGTGTGTGTGTATTTTGAGTGCAGCGGTATGTACCGCCAATGGTTTACCACAGTTAAATGTCCACCCCGGTGATTCGTGGGTCATAATGCTGTGGGTGTAGTTCTGTTGGCGTGACGTGTGGGTTTTGGTACCGCCAGTTTATTACTGACCTTTGGGCTGGCGGACTTGTGTGTGTGGCTGTATAGTGGCGGATTTCTACGTGTGGGTCATAATAATGGTAGCAGTATGCCGCCGCGTTCGTGGTATGCTGGTGGCAGTCAGCATGACGGTAAGTGGCACTTACTGCCAGTGTCATAATGACGGCCTCAGTGTGTCAGATTTTTGGCCTTATCCATAGCTCTGCTAACTGAGACCTGAAATTGTACTTTCTGTGTAGGCAGAGTAACTCTTCTGCTGTCTACAGACAAAGCATGTATACTTTGTGAAACCTGATGGGTATCTTTGGTTTGTTAGGCACAGGACAGTGGGTTCTGTGTCTCCTGTAAGATTTGTTCATTTATTAAGGCAGGAGCATGAGGAATAGTCCTCAGGATGTGATTTAGACTTGCTTATTGGCCACTGGTACTGACCTGAGATAAGCACACTTATGCCCTCATTACAACCTTGGTGGGTGACAGAGGCCGCCCGCCAAGGTTGAACTGCCCGGCGGCCGCCTATGCAGCCGCACTACCACGGGGTCTATTATGAGATCCCCGTTGGCCCGGCGGGCGGAAACCTGGTTTCCGCCCGCCGTCCCAGCGGGGATCTCGGCCGCAACACGGGAGCCGGCTCCATATGGAGCCGGCGGTGTTGCAGCTGCGCGCCGGGTGCAGTTGCACCTGTCGCACTTTTCACTGTCTGCTAAGCAGACAGTGAAAAGCTCCATGGGGCTGTGGCAGGGGGTCCCTGCACTGCCCATGCCAAAGGCATGGGCATGCTAGGGGCCCCGCGACTCCCCTTTCAGCCAGCCTTTTCGCCATGAAAAGGCTGGCGGGAGGGGGACTCGTAATCCCCTGGGCAGCGCTGCCCTGGGGGATTTAAACCGCCAGGACAAAAGTGGCAGGAAACCGCCGGTCCCGGGGGTGCGACCACAGCGTTTTCGCCGCAGTCGTCATCCCAGTGAAGCACCGCCAGCCTGTTGGCGGTGCTTCAGACAAAACAGCCCTGGCAGTCAAAGACCGCCAGGGTTGTAATGACCCCCTTAGTCTTCACAGGGTAACAGCCAGGTCATATCACCTGTGGAGACCCCCACGACTTCTTACTTACCTCCTGTCATTTTTCAGCCTTTGCATGGGACCACTAGGTTCTCTAATCACAGACAGCCGAATCAAGATTCACCAGTATGCTAAAGCTAAACAAATCTACTTGGAAATCTCCTCTGTTTTAGAAATCCAATGCATTAAACACTAATAGCTATCATCCAGATGTAGGTACCTAGCATGTTCCTGAAGCTTAACAGAACCAAGACAGAATTTCTGTTATTTTCTAAGAACAATAGACAAGATGCAGTACAAACTTGGCTCAATAAAATGGACCTTGATCACTTCAAACCCTAGCTTTCACCTAATACCAAGTTAACTGGATTCACCCTAGACACCAACCTCACCCTAAAGAACCTGATTGAGAAAAAACAAAGGTGATATGGAACTTTCTTCTCAAGGAAATCGAAACATTTCTTAGAGAAAGCAACTTCAAAAATGCTATTCAAACCCTTGTACTCTTGCATCTTTATGTTGGCAATGCCATGATCCATAGGTTCCCAGACTCTATAATGGGTCTCCTTTTATGCACCCTTTATGCTACAGACCGTTCATCCAGAGACTGAACAAGTATGATGACGTCATCCCCATCCTGGTGGAACTTTATTGGTTCCCTTTGTCGACCCACACAATCTTCAAAACAAGCTGCATCACTTACAAAGCTAACACAACAAACAACCCCACTTATCTTGAGTGCAAGCTTGTGATCTTTGGTGGATCTCGGCACACCTGCAGCCAGGACACCATCAGATTTCAGATTAAGAAGAGTAAGGAGAGAAAAAAACAAGACACCAGGTCATTTGCATCTATCCACCAAAGATCTTGAACAACATGCCTGTATCCATCAGGACCACTCTATTGCTACTCCAATTTAAGAGAGTTGAAAACTCACCTATTTAAAGAATGCTAAATTTCAATACATTAACAATGTTCAGCCCATCTTCCTCTCTTACTGGTTGACTATATGCTTGCTTTGACCATGTCCACTCCCCCACAGCCTTTTAGCTAAATTCATGCTATAGAAATACTGTGTACATACAACATATTTACATGCATATGCTAATGATGCTGAAATGGGACTGTCTTAACAGGGCGTTAGGATAAAAATGGGATGGGTCGCACCTGGGACTAGCAAGAGCTTGGGGAACGATGTGAAGGCTGAGACAGCACTGTTCCTTGTGGCAGGGGTGAGGTTGGAGAGAACGTGGACTATGCCATGGAAGGCATGTTGCCACAGCAGGAATAGATTGAAAATTTGCAGTGTGGCAATCAGTCATTCGAGCTGTTCTTTAAAAAAAAGGTTTGGAATCCCACATTTGCAGTCTATACACTTTGAAACGTTATATACCGCTGCACAGTAAGAGTCTCACAAATCAGTCATGAACTAGAGACTTAAATGACTCACATAGATTCTAACACAAAGGTAATGGGAGGAAAGCTTGCAAATAATCTAGACTACTGGTAATCACTAGTAGCCGTCAAGCTCACCGTTTTTTCATCACAGCGTCACCCTAGAAAGAGGTCCAGCTTATGCTAATCAGTACTAACTGTACTTGTTATGGAAACAGTCCATTCCAAAATGCCAAGAGAGGCCCCCGCCAAAGTGTAACACAAGTAACCCCAGAATGGTTCCGCCTTGTTAGGCCACGTCAGTGAGGCATAGCTTGCACCATGTAGTACAACAAGCAAGGGACCCATTGTAGGAAAGTATCCACTTTTTGGCATGTTACACCCAATTTATGCCTGTTGTCAGTGTGTTTGACTGTGTCACTGGGATCTTGCTAACAAGGAGACCAATGCTTATGCTCTCTCTCCTCTAAATTCGGTCACTGCATGCTGGTAACCCAGTATTTTATCCCAAATTGACATATTTGTCACCCCTTATAAGTCCCTAGTATATGGTACTTAGGAGGTTGCAAGGGATCCCTATGGGCTGCAGCATTTCTTTTGCCACCCATAGAGAGCCCATGCAAAGGCTTCTACAGGACTGCCATTGTAGCCTGTGTGAAATGAGGCATGTACCCTTTCACTGCCATTTACACTGCACCAGGTCACTTATAAGTCACCTATATGTCAGGCCTTCCAACCCTGAAGGCTGGATGCAGAGTACTGTGGGGAGGGCACCCCTGCACTAGCAGAGGTGCCCCCACATCGGCCAGGACCATTTTCCCAGACTTCGTGAATGCGAGGACTCCATTTTACGCGTGCACTGGACATAGGTCAGTACCTATGTGCAGCTTCACAATGGTAACTCCGAATATGGCCATGTTTGGTATCAAACATGTTGGAGTCATATCCGAAGGCTTTTGCAAGCATTGATTGTATGATTCCATGCACTCTGGGGGCTCCTTAGACGACTCCCAGTACTTCCATTACAGCCTTCTGAGGTTTTCCAGGCAGCCCCAGCTGCTGCCACCTCACAGACATGTTTCTTCCCTCCTGTTGCTTGATCAGCTCAAGCCCAGGAAGACAGAACTCAGATTTGGATTGCAAGACTCCAACAGGAATCCTCTGCATCATTTACTTCACCTTCTACAGACGAAACTGCATCTGGACCCTCCAGGAACTCTACAAACTGCAACAAAGAAGCAAAGACGACTTCTGCAACATTGTATCTTCAGCTCCTTCCAGCAACTGCAACTGTTTCCAGGTTGTGCATACTTCGGGGACTGCCTGACTTCAGTCTGCACCAGAAGAACGAAGGAATCTCCCTTCAACTGAAGGAGTCACTTCCCTGCTTCTGCCTCTGCAGTGACGACCAGTGGCTTGGGTCCCCTCTCCTGAAGAAGTGCTTGGATCCAGCAATACAGGTGGTTGACTGAAGTGGTCCCGACGGTCCTGAAGACTAGCTGTCCAAATTTGGTGGAGGTAAGAGCTTGCCTTCCCACGCAAGACAGTACCCCCATGCACCGGGTTTTTTGCAGTTGCCAAGGCTTGTTAGCATCCTTCCACGAAGTTCTTTGTGCATCCTAGAGCTCCAGCCCCCAGCACTCTATCCTGCGATGCATAGCTTCCTGCGAGGTTCTCGGCCGGCGTGGGATCCCTTTTTGTTGTGCTGCATGGGCCTCCTTTTGCACCTTCTTTGTCCACATGCTATAGACTACTGTGTATGCTGCCTGGTATTCTGAAGGGCTCTCTGAGTTGCTGAGAGCCCCCTCTGCATACTCCTCCTGGGTAAAGGCCACCAGGTCCCTACTGGTCACGGACAGCACCATTTTCCACTAACCACGAGCTTTGTGTATGACAAGGCTAGTTGGTGGAATCCAGCAATGCAAACCAGATCGCAATCATCCATCCGGCGTGGGACATCATCTGCACCAACCAGGAACCCGCATCCGTCTTCTTGGTTGCAGTACTGACTGTTCTTCTTCACCAATGGTCCTTTTTTTGCACCTTCATTCGGGTTAGCTGGGGGTCCTGTTCTCCCTGGACTCTCCAGTGCTTCTTGGACTTGCTCCCCTTCTTCCACAGGTCTTCTGGTCCAGGAATCCTTTGTTGGTGTCTTGCAGTCTCTTCTGGTTCTTGCAAAATCTTCTATCATGTGTTATTGTGTGTTCTAGGAAAGTTACTGTGATTTACTCCTGCTTTCCTGGGCTCTGGGATGGGTTCTATTACTTACCTTTGGTGTTTTATTACACTCCCAGCGCCCCTCTACACACTACCTTGCCTAAGTGCTAAGTGGGAAACCGACATTCGCATTCCACTTTCATAGTATATGATTTGTGTTCCCCCATGCCCATTTCTAACTATTGTGACTTTCACTATTTGCACTGTTTTCTAACTGTTTTTACAGCTATTTCTGCATCCTAGTGTATGTACTGTGTATATTACTTACCTCCTAAGGGAGTAATGTCTCTAAGGTATTTTTCTTTTTGTAACACTGAGTATTTTCTTTCATGTGTGTGAGTACTGTGTGACAACAGTGGTATTGCATAAGCTTTGCATGTCTCCAAGTCAGGCCTTGGCTGCTCATTCATACTACCCCTAAAGAGCTTGGCTTCTAGACACTGACTACATTTCACTAATAAGGGATAACTGGACCTGGTATAAGGTGTATGTACCTGGGGTACCCACTACAAACCAGGCCAGCCTCCTACACCTGTGTCTGACCCCACCCTTGAGTGCATTGATTCAAACTATTATTTTAATGATTCTGTTATTGGAGTAGCACATTCCAGCAAACATGGTTTGGTGACCTGCTTAGTTGCCTTTTCCTCCGTCAGTATGGTAATGTACATGTGCTTTGAAGATTTAAAGACCGATAGAAGCAATTTGCCATTTAACTTTACTGAAAGTACAGATTTGAAAACAATTTAAAACTGATTTACATGCTTGGTGTCAAAAATGGCAGTAACCTAAACAAACATTAAGGTCTGAGCTTGAAAGGCTGCAAACTTCCTTATGATGTCAAATCTCAAGTACGTACGTGTTAAACATAAGTGATCATTAAATGCTGCTAGTTTTTAAGTGCTAACATAAGCACTAGATTAGTATCATGTGTCTGTGTCATCTTGAACCCTTCGTTGCTTCATAAGAGACAACAGTTTTGTTTTTGAGGCTAGCGGTTTTACTGATGCCATTTAGATGTATGCCTTGAAAATGCCAGACATATTGAGCCAAAGAGGTACTGGTTTCACAAACAAAACTTGTTGCAAATGCCACACGTGTGAATAATTTCCCTCCATCTTAATTCCTTAAATGAGGGTACTTGTATGGGAAGCCGTTCATGTCAAAATTACAGCTCCCCATATTGGACACCTCCGGAAATGCATAGCGTGTTGCAAAATGAATATGACATACACCAGAATGAATGTACTATGTGTCAAAATAAATATGATACCTGGCAGAGTGAATCTGACTTGAACCAAAACAAATATGAAACCAGGCAAAGTGAATATGCTACTTAGTGATTATTATGAATAAAGCACACTCACAGTTGAATAAGAGATATACTGAAATATATATCAATCATACTGAAATAAATATGGCCCTCACTGTAAGTAATGAAGCAATCACTAAAACACATACAATATTTGTCAAAAAGAATGAGACATTTCTTGAAATGACTGACATATGCCAAGAGGAATATGACACACATTGGAATTAATATGACAGCTTGAAATTAATATAAGGTACTGAAATGAAAATGCATTATTCTGAAAGGAATATAGGGGGTTATTCTAACTTTGGAGGAGGTGTTAATCCGTCCCAAAAGTGACGGAAAAGTGACGGATTTACCACCAGAATGAGACATCTTTTGAAAGGAATATGACACGTGATAAGATGAATATGCCATGAAATGAATATGAGCCCTTTTGAAATTAATTGAACATGCCTTAAACTGAATATGACCCATGCTGACATTAAAATGAAACTTGTCAAAATTAATATTGCATATATTGAAATGAATTTGACCTATGTCGAAATGGATATGACCCACATTAGAATTATAATGTCAGGTGTTGAGATGAATATGACATCCCCTGACACGAATATGCCATTCATTTAAAGCAATATGACACATGTTAAGATTTATATGAAACATTTTCAAATGAATATGATATCTGATTAAGTTGATATAACCCATATCAAAATTAATATGACATTCATTAAAATTGATATGACACTTATTGAAATGGATATGAAACTATATGAGATAAATATAGTATGCTTTGAAATGAATAAAGCACATATCGAAATGAACACAAGCCATGTGTAAATTAAAATGCTCACTGTTTAAATATGGCTTGTCTTGAATCGATGTTGATTAGCTTTAAAATTAACAATACATATTGAAATTAATATTAGATATTCTGAAAGGATATGATGTGAACACAAATTAATTAACTAAAATAAATATATGTTTTCGACTATGTGCTACATTTAGTTTTTGCCGGCTTTTGGACTATGAGCACTTTACCACTGCTGACCATTGCTAAAGAGCAGGTGCTCTGTCTAAATTGACCTGATGATTAGTTTATCTATGATTGGCGTAGTTGTTTTACACGTAAGTCCCTAGTATAGTGCAACTTGTGTGCCCAGGACCTGTAAATCGAATGCTACTATTGGGCCTGCAGCACTGATTGTGCCACCCACATGAGTAGCCATGTAAACATTGTTCAGACCTGACTACTGCAATGTCTGTGTGTGCCGTTTTAAGCTGCAATTTCAACCTGGCAAGTGCACCCACTTGCCAGGCCCAAACCTTCCCTTTTACTACATGTAAGGTACCCCTAAGGTAGGCCCAAGGCAGCCCCATGGGCAGGGTGCAGTGTATTTTAAAGGTAAGACATACACTGGGGTATTTTACATGTCCTGATAATGAAATACTGCTGTCGGAAAGTACAATCGTCCTTGGCATGTTACCCCTATTTTTACCTGTATGTCAGTATGTTTTTGCTTGTCTCACTGGGATCCTGCTGGTCAGGACCCCAATGCTCATAGTTTATGGCCTAATGTGTGTGTCTGTATAGTGCTTGACTGTGTCACTGAGGCTCTGCTAATCGGAACCTCAATGCTTATGCTCTCTCTGCTTTTAACTTTGTCACTGTAGGCTAGTGACTTCTTTTACCAATTTCAATTGGCACACTGGACTCCCCATATAAGTCCCTAGTATATGGTACCTAGGTACCCAGGGCATTGGGGTTCCCGGAGATCCATATGGGCACCAGCATTTCTTTTGCCACCCATAGGGAGCTCAGACATCCCCTTGCACAGGCCTGCCACTGCAGCCTGTGTGAAATAGTGCACACACTTTTTCACAGCCATTTTCACTGCA